>NC_091436.1:127094291-127466222 GCF_964237555.1 Oryctolagus cuniculus | reverse complement strand
CCAGGGGCTGCCAGTGTAATGGTGTTGAGAGGCGGGGCCTTCCAGAAACAATTCGGCCACCAGGGCTCCTGCTTTGCAAATGGGATCAAGTCCCCCTTAATAGAGGTGTCTCATAACGTTCAGCTCTCCTGGCCCTCTGCCTCTGGTCCTGTGAGGACACAGCATCCAAGACACTGACTCAGAAGCAGAGACAGGACCCTTTCCAGACCACGAACCTGCCAGGTCTTGATCTTGAACTTTCCAACATTCAGAACTGTGAGAAAACAAATTTCTCTTTAGAGAGAGATTTTTTTTAAAGCTTTATTTATTTATTCGAAAGCTAGAGTTGTCAAGAGAGGAGAGAGAGAGAGAGAGAGAGAGCGAGCGAGCTTCCATCCACTGGTTCACCCTTCAAATGGCTGAACAGCCAGGAGCTTCTTCCGAGTCTCCCACGTGGGTGCAGGGGCCCAAGCACTCGGGCCAACCTCCGCTGCTTCACCGGTGCATTAGCAGGGAGCTGGATCAGAAGTGGAGCACCCATATGCGATGCTGGCGTAGCAGGCAGCAGCTTAATCTGCTATGCCACAGCCCCAGCCCCAGAAAGGATAAACTTCTGTTCTGTACAGATTACCCAGTCCTAGGCAGTTTGTCACAGCAACACAAAATGAACTAAAACATTTAGTTTACATTTACTAATCCTTTGGTCCTTGCAACAATTTACATATTACGTATTTTTACATTTAAAAAATTTATTTATCTCATTTTATTTGAAACTCAGAGAGACCGAGTAAGACAGAGACAGAGAGGGATCTTCTACCTGCTGATTCACTCTCCACATGCACACATGATGAGAGTTGAGCCAGGCCAAAGCCAGGAGCCTGGAACTCAGTCTGAATCTATCATGTGAGTGACAGGGACCCAAGTACCTGAGCTATCTCCTGCTGCTTCCTAGGGTGAGCTGCATCAGCAGGAACTGGAATAGGGAGCAGAGTTAGGACCTCGAACCCAGGCGCTCTGATATGGGATGTGGGTGTCCCAGACAGCATCTTCACTGCTGCACCGAATGCCTGCCCCTAAGCACTATTCACATTCTACATATGAGGAAACCAACACAAGAGAGCCTAGGCAAGATACACAGCTAATGTGTACTGGCTCATCATCAGCTCACTCCATCACATCAAAGACAGGCTCAGAAAGAATTTGGATTGTAAAAATGGAGGGAAATGCACACATCCAAGCAGTACCAATACTTAAGTGTCCCTAGATGAGCTTCTGGGGTTATGTGGATGCCCTGAAACCGCAAACAAGTCATGCACCTATGTGTGTGCATTTGCATATCATTCTACAGAGGACACCCATGGATCCCATTGGATTCTCAAAGGGGTCCCCAACTGCGGAAAAGTTAGAACCGGTGCAAAGGATTATTAGCAGGACTCAGTGACACAAAGGATCTAGGCCCAAAATGTTCCGACCCACCTTGCCGTCCATGGCCTGAGTGAGTGTGGGCACAGGAAGTCCCTTGGCCCATAGCATGACTGTCATCTCTTCACTCTCATTGGCATCTCCACTAAGCAACAGCCTGTTGGTTCTGGTTGTTTCTCATATTGAGAAAATCAACATGATATACAAATGGGTTAGAAGAGAAGGCACTGGATGAAGAAGGCAAATAAATGAGGGGCCGGTGCTGTGGCACAGTAGGTTAATTCTCTGCCTGCAGGGCCAGCATCCCATTTGGGCACCAGTTTGGGTCCCGGTTGCTCCTCTTCCGGTCTAGCTCTCTGCTATGGCCTAGGAAAGCAGTAGAAGATGGCCCAAGTCTTTGGGCCCCTGCACCCACATAGAAGACCCAGAGGAAGCTCCTGGCTCCTGGCTTCAGATTGGTATAGCTCCGGCTGTTGCAGCCATTTGGGGAGTGAACCAGAGGAAGGAAGACCTCTCTCTCTGTCTCCTTTTCTTCTCACTGCCTGTAACTCTACCTCTCAAATAAATAAATAACAATCTTTTAAAAAATAAATAAGGAGTGAATAAAGGGGGTAAAGAACCATATTCTGAGAGCAGGAGGGAGGTCTGGAGGTCTGTTTTTTTCTCCAGGACCTCCAAGGAGGTAGAGTGCACACAGCTTAGCAGGGGCCCTCCCGTCTGTAACCCCTTGGCCCACCATATCAGCTTTGGCCAAGGTTCCTGTGCACACCAGTGGCTTCCTGTCTCAAACACCTTCTGCCTCTGGACCCCATGTCTCAGTATCACGCCAATCACCACACCTCCATCAATGAAGGCAGGAGCTGGTAAATAAACTCTTGATTCCTTGACTTTGGCTGGATGGTTCTGAGTGTGCTTTCCAGTCTTTCAGGTGTTCCCAGGGCAATGGGGCCCTGTGGCCCACAGCAGGCTGCTCACCCATGCACCTTTGATCAACAGTTCCAATTTCCTTTTCTCAACCCCTCAACCCCAGCCTGTGCTTCCTGGAACCATCTCCAAAAGAAATTCGCATCCAAACCCTTGTCTTAGGGTCTGTCCTTAGGGGCGCCCATGCTAAGACAGCCCCCTTGGAGGTGGTATGTCAGTTGGGAATTCAGACTTTACAGACAGGGCCACTGGCAGACCTTCTGCCATATCTTGCAGGATGCACCATGACCACGTACAGCTGGCGTGTGGGTGGGGGTGCTGAGGGGAAGCTTTAAGCCCCTTGTTGGACGACATACAGTCAGATCTATGCCATGGTGGACTCAAGAGGAAAGAAAAAAAAAAAAAACCCTAAAAGCAAATTTGCACATAGACTTAAAAGAACAATCTTGTGCAAACAGGGCCTGTGCCAAAGGTTGTGGAGTTTGTGCCCTGGCTGAAGGAGACAAATAGAAGTGAATTCCTTCCAGCCTTCCCTCTGTTCACGGAGCCGTGCACCCACGTGCAGGGTCTACCATTTTAATACTTGCATAAAGTCACTCACACGCAGCCCTGCATGCAAGCATCTCATCTCTAGTGGTTCACACTGAAAAATCAGCGAAGTTTCATTTTCAAAGCCAAAATATCATGGCCAGCCATATATTCTTCATAACAATATTCCACTGATCTTGAACAAAAGCAGTTTGAAAGCCCCGGGCTGTTTGCTGTAATGGAATTTTCCTCATGCGAAAAAGTAAGCAGTGCTGTTGTATTATTAATGGAGTTTTATCCTTTTTTCCACCAACTTGACAGTTTTAGTATCATGTTGGTACGATTTATTCCACTAAATGATTAGAATACTTCTGTGTCACGTTTCTATCTTCCAGTTTAAGACGTCTGTATTCTTGCTGCGTTTGTCTGACATTTAATGAGATTAGGACTTGTTTGCTCTGTGTTGGATGGCACTAACCCTCCTGCCAGCGTTCACTGTCCAGTCTTTGTGCTGGGCCAGGCTGCAGGTATTTGAGCAAATGGATGGTTATTCTCAGCAATAAAAATGAGCAAATAATGTGAAAGCACCCATACCTCAAAAAGCAGAAAGCGACCTCTGTTTGACCTTGAGGTCTACGCACTAGAGAGGAAAGTTCCCTAACAGACAAAACAAGCCGCGAGCCAGAGAGAAAGAGAAGAAGATTGCTTACTTTCTGATTACTTTGTTTAAACCAAGCTTCTCTCTGGTTTGTAATCCTTTATGGGAGCATATTAAGAGGGGGCAGTTTAAGGTCTGTTTAGATCGGAGAAGAATCATGAAGTAAACAATTAATATTTAGGAACAGGACTCAGAATCTTCCATATGTAGGCCTTTTCTCCTCCCATTTTCATGAATAATAGCCTCAGACTGTGGTCTTAGGCTTTTCGTGCATTTATTTTTATTACTGTTGTCATATAGTCACTGGTTACACTCCTTGCGCTATTTCAGACAATCCAAAATTAGGAGAACTCCCTGGAGTAAATATTGTGATCACTTCTGCTGGTATGAGTGATGGAGAGAATACAGGGGTCTCAGTTCCAGGACTGGGGAAGCAAATTCAGAATATATATTTTATTCTGGCAAAGAGGTCTTGGAACTTTGGCTTTGAGGATTTTTAAAAATCAGTTAAAATCCCTTCTTGTCCTGACTAAGACTCCATTATATCCCAACCTAACATCCGGGGCCCAAGTGATTGCTGTCATTCCTGCCCTGAATGGACTGGCAGTGTCCAGCTTCCGGGCTCCAGCTTCTGGGGTCCCGCCCCCCAGCTTTTCACAGTGCCTGGGCCTCCTACTCAGCCCCCAAGGGAAGGTCAGTCCTGGTTCTTCCAAGAGGCTTCCCCAGCCTGCCTCAACACCTTGTCTTCCTCCTCCAGACTTACTGGCAACCCACTGCTTGGCTCTTCCCAATATTCTGTTAATTGTCTTTTCCAAGTTCCTATTTTCCAGGTAGATTGTAATTTCTTAAGGCAGAAAGGATCAGTTGCCACCATTTTTTCCTGTATTTTAGTAATAGAGCTCCAGTTGTTCAGGGTGGCTATCAACCACATAAGAATTTTATTTTCCAGCCTCTCTTGCCAAGTATGGTAATGTGACTAAATTCTGATAAGCGAGATATCAGAAGAAATGTTTTCTGGAACTTACAGGAAGATTGCATAAGGGGAGACGATTCAGTCTGAAGGCCGGGCCTTTGCCCTCTCCTCCTTCCATCTTCCTGCTGCCTGGTTAAAGAGCGGGTGGCTAGAACTAGGAAAGCCATCTTAAGCCTTGGGTGATCGTCGGGATGGGAGCCACTGGCAAACGATACCGGAGCAGAGAGACAGGAGGGGCATAGCATCCAGCGACTCTTCCATCCTGGGGCTGTCTCCTCTAGACTTATTTTCTGTAAGAGAAGAAATGTTTTAGGTGTGATCCCTTCTCATTTCATCCAGTCAAACCCACTTGTTTTCTGCCACAGCATTGTAAGGGCAGATCAGCATTTTAATCATTGCATCTCCCACCGTGCCTGACACAAGACATGATAAACTCTAAACAGCAATTTGTTCCGGCTCGAAAACCTTTTCCTTCTGACCCATAACAGTTCAAATCCTGACTAATTAGAGAATTGCTCTCGTTAAAATCATGCCCATTGGTACCATTCTCAATCTGCACAAGTTGTGAGTGCTTTCAGTTTTTGGAAGTCTTGAAGAAGTGCCACTAGCTCTCGTGTCATGGTTGACTTCCAAAGAGTTCAGACGTTTCCTCTGTTACCCAGACCAGGAACTGCCAGGGAACTGCTACTTATGGTCATGGCCGCCCGTGGCACCAGCACGGGGGAATTTCAGGGCTGCAGTCAAACCTCTCATCTGCCACGTGCCTCATATCTGCCCCTACCCCACTTCTGCAGCCTCGCTTCTAGAGGAAAAATAAGTTTCAGACTCTCCTCTGCCTTCCCTGTCTTTTATGAATATCTTTGGTAGGCAAAATCTGTCATGCGATCTGCTGGTGATGGATTTGGAGAAATGTAACTCCCAAGCCTCCACGTAATAGATCAGTCAAGATGCCTTTGTTCCTAATACTGAAAATTACCAAACTCAATTCGGCTTGCATTATAAGGAAATGTATTGGTTTGCATCACTAAAATTACAGAGCTAGGGAAGGGTTAAGACTGATCCAGGGGCATGAGGTTGGCCTAGACGTTAAGACACATGCATCCCAAATCATAGTGCTGGCTCAAGTCCCAGCTGCTCCACTTCCAGTCCCATTTCCTGTTAATATGCCTGGGGAAAGCAGCAGAAGATGATCAAAGTGCATGGGCCCCTGCCATGCACGTGGGAGACCCAGATGAAATTCCTGCTTTCTGGCTTCAGCCTGGCCTAGAGCCAGCTGTTGTGGCCATTTGGGCAGTAAACCAGCAGATGGAAGATCTCTGTCTCTCTACCTCTCTTCACTCTGCCTTTCAAATCAATTTTTAAATATATAAATAAGTTGATTCAGTATTCCTAGCTCTGTGTCCCTGTATTTATCTTGCTGTGAACTTACTTATGGGCTGGCTACATCCTCAGTTTGGCACCAGGATGGCTAGCACTCAGGTAATCGCTTCTCAGCCTTTTGGCTAAGATCAAGTGTAGCACTCAGGTATTTTCATGTCTCCACCTCCTGGAAGAGCTGATCTCCAGTCCCCAGACTGCTTGCTAACAACCTAGCCATCTGTTTCTCAAACTATTCCTAATCAAGTGCAAAATTCTACATGTCCACAATCATTTACCCACAAGCCAAAAATTCAAAAAACTTAAAACAGAAAGTTTTTTTTCCTTAAGGTTGATACAGACACAATTTGCAGCCACAAACTAACCTGGACTGTTGTAAGACTATTTATAGTATGAACAGTCTTCAAAGAGTTCATGGGAAATGTGTATTTTGCAAAGATCTATGCATGGATTAAAAAAATTTGCAACAAAATGAATTTATCTTCTAACACCATTTTTCCCCAAACATTTTTTTTTATTTGAAAGGCAGAGTTATAGGGGATGGCGAGGAGGGATCTTCTATCTACTGGTTCAGTCCCTATATGGCTACAACAGCCAGGGCTGGGCCAGACTGAAGCCACGAGCCAGGAGATTCTTCCAAGTCTCCCATATGCTTGAAAGGGGCCTAAGCACTTGAGCCATCTTCCACTGCTTTCCCCGGCACATTAGCAGGGAGCTGGATTGGAAGTGAAGCAGTCGGGACTTGAACCAGTGTCCACACGGGATGCCAACACTGCAGGAGGCAGCTTAACCCACTATGTCACAATGCTGGCCCCTACATTTTTTCTTAGAAGCTTGTACAGCAGCCACACATTTAAAAGGACTTATTTATTCATTTGAAAGGCAGATTAACAGGGAGGAAAAGACAGAGACAGAGAGAGATCTGCTACCTACTGGTTCACTCCCTAAATGCGCACAACAATTAGTGATAGGCCAGGCCAAAACCAGGGGCCAGGAGCTCCATTCAGGTCTCCTGTGTAGGGGCAAGAACCCAAGTACTTGTGCCTGCTGCCTCCCAGGCCCATTGGTAGGAAGCTGGATAGGAAGCGTGGAATAGCCAGGACTTGAACCAGCACTCCGATGTGGGTGTGGGTATCCCAAGCAAGGGTTTAACCCTTTGCACCACAGTGTCTACCCCAGTATTTTCCAATTACTAAAGCCAGTTAATCAATTGAATAATCTGGCTTGCACCTCACATATCTGTCATCTTTGTGTGTGGTGAGAACATTTAAAATCTACCATCTTAGCAGTTTTCAAGTATATAAAATGTCATTGTTAACTAGTCACCATAAATTCTAGCTTAATTTTATCAGAGGTTTTAGCTTTAGCATTTTTGGTTACAGTTCCCTTGAGAACGTGATAAACACAAGTAACATGGCTTTTACCTTTCATTTTTAGATTTTTTTAACATGCCACCATTCTTGTTTTAGGGGACTCCTTCGTCAAGTGACTCTTGGTGGTGCCAGGTCCTGCCTCCTACAGCACAGGGCAGGTGGGATCATAGGACCCACCACCCTGACCCTATATCCCCAGCACCCAGGAGCTGCCTGTCAGACCCTCCTGCTTAGGAACCTGACCCTGCTGTGGGGAAGGCTACAAAGACGAAGGAACAGTCAAGATTGTCCATGCTGGTAGCATACTCTTGAGGTTGGTGGCGGCAACATCAAGGATCTTGTGGGTGTCCCCGCAACCACACTCCCTCCAGGCAACACAGTCATGCACTGGGTAAGGATAGTTTGGTCAAATCGAGCCACATACACAATTGTGGTTGCATAAGATTACAAAGGAGCTAAATAATTCCTGTCACCTCATGATTTCACAGGTATCACGACGTCATAGTGCAGTGCATGACTCACACATTTGTGGGGAGGCTGCTGGGAACTAAGCCGCCACGCTGACAGTTATGTAAGAGTGCACCAATACAAAGTATGTACTATACATAATATCTGATAACGATACTAAATAACTAGGGTACTGGTTTGTGTATTTACTATGCTGAATTTTTATTGTTATTTTATTGTTTACTTCTCCTCATTAAAAAAAAAGCATTTAATATAACAATTAAGATGCCTCTGGAGATACTCTCTCCCTTATCAGAGTGCCTGAGTTCAAGCCCCAGCTCTGCTTCTGATCCAGCTTCCTGCTGATGTGCGCCCTGGGAGGCAGCAGCTGGTGGCTCAAGTATTTGGGTCCCTGTCACCCACATGGGAAATTCAGATTGAGTTCCAGGCACCTGGTTTCAGACTGGTTCAGCCCTGTCTATTGTGGGCATTTGGGAAGTGAACCAGCAGCTAGAAGATCTCTGAGTCTGTCTGTCTGTTTCCCTGCCTTTCAAATGAGAAAAAAAAAAAAAAACAAGTTAATTAATTTTTAAAAAAAATGTAATCATGTTTAAAAGTTTGCTATGAAACAGTGTGCTGTGTTATACCACCAGCAGCCCCACACACCCTGTGCTAATGTGAGTGCACTCTACGATGTTTGCACAATGACAAAACTGCCTGACACACCTCTCAGAACTTACGCCCCTTGCCAAGAGCTGCGTGCCTCTGTGGTGGTCGTGTTGGCTGTGCCAGTCCTGCAACCACCTGCTCCTTGTCCTAACCAGCTTTTGCAGCCTTGCTGCCACTTCTGATGGCTTTTTCAAAAAACAGTCTTTCTCTAAGTTAGCCAGCATTGGTCCCTATGTACCTAGTATCAACTAAACTTACTTGATTCCATTTCAGATTTTTCACTCAGAAAAATGTGCATCTCTACACAAATGTGCACCAGTTTTCACAGACTCATGGATCTCCCTAAGGCCATACACTGACCACCACAAGAACATGGACCACAGATTATGAACCTCTGTAATGACATTGTTTTTGAGAGTGTGAAGTAATAGTGACTTTTTTTCTGCCTTTTTAGCTATATTTCCACAAAGAATACATACTACTTTCATAATCTGAGAAAATAAATTATGAATTTTTTAAAAAGCTTATTGTATAAAGGGCTGATATTGTGACACAGCAGATAAACCTGCCGCCTGCAATGCCCAGCATACTGTATGGGAGCTGACTCGTGTCCCAGCCACTCCACTTCTGATCCAGCCATTGTGAATGTGCCTGGGAAAGCAGTAGAAGATGCCTCAAGTGCTTGGGCTTCTGCCATCCACATGGGAGACCCAGATGAAGCTCCTGGCTCCTGACTTTATTCAGGCCTGGCCCTGGCTATTGTGACCATTTGAGAAGTGAACCATTGGACAGAAGATCTCTCTCTCTCTCTCTTTTACTGTCTCCTTCTCTCTGTAAATTTTGCCTTTCAAATAAATAAATAAATCTTAGGGGGAGAATAAAAGCTTATTCCAGAGTCTTAAGACATTGTTCCCACACTCTTGGAAGAGAAGCATTAAGCCAACACCCATAAATAACATGTAAGCGCAGTCTCTTGTGGCCATCTGGAGAACGGACCAGTGAATGGAAGCTCTATCTCTTTCTCTGTGTGTGTGTGTGTGTGTGTGTATGTGTGTGTCTGTGTCTGTGTGTGCCTCTTGAAAGAAAGAAAGAGAAAGAAAAAGGAGAGAGAGAAAGAGGTTGCCAGTGGGGCCAGCGCTGTGGCACAGAAGATTAAAGACCTGCCCTGCAGCACAAGCATCCCATGTGGGTGCCAGTTCAAGTCCCGGCTGCTCCAGTTCAGAGCCAGCTCTATGCTATGGCCTGGGAATGCAGTAGAAGATGGTCAAAGTCCCTGGGCCCCTGCTCCTGCGTAGGAGACCTGGAGGAAGCTCCTGGCTCCTGGCTTCGGATCAGCTCAGCTCTGGCCATTGCAGTCATTTAGGGAGTGAACCAACAGATAGAAGACCTCTCTCTTTCTCTCTGCCTCTGCCTCTCTCTGTAACTCTGTCTTTCAAATAAATAAAATAAATCTTTTAAAAAGGGGGGCTGGGAGAGAGAGGAAGGAAGAAAAAAAGAGAATGGAAGGAAGGAAAGAAACGTTGACCCAATTGTCCCCAGGGACCTGTAAGTTGGACCTTGAACAAATCATTTCACTTTCCTTGGCACCCCTCTGACTGTAATGTTGTCACACAAGAGTGTCTGTCCTCTGGCACAAATGTGGCTGAGATGAACGAGACGCCATTTATAAATGTTCTTCAAGGTCCTTCCACAGAAAAGCACTTTGGAGGCAGTACACATGATTATTGCCCATTATTATTTCTTAGAACACTGATGGCAACCAGCCTTGAATAAAATCTAATGTAAAAAGGAATATCTTTTCCTATGCCTTTCTTTTGAATATAATAATTCTATAGGAACAAATGGAGAAATGACACTGTTCCCAAACTGTGTAGACTATGTGGCAAATCATAAGCTTTGTCATTTTCAGGAAAATGAGTTTAAATTCAAGTTTGTATTTTTTTCTCTCCATTTGTTTTTTCCATACTCTGTGAAACTTTTGTACCTTGAGGGAAAACAAGAAAGCAAACTCTCAAATTTGTGCTCTTCAAACCTAAATATGTAAAAACTCAGGACTACACAAAGGCCTTAGAACAGTATCTGATGCTGACATTATTTTTTCAATTGATGACCTGAAAAACAATTCAGGAGAACTTTCAGTGCCTAAAGGTCTCTAGGAATCAGGAAATCCATTACTTTCCCAGGTAATCTTGTTCAGTATTTTCAAGTTCCCTTTCATCTTTGAGAATATCTCCATCTGCAGTCCCATAAAGCCCTATTTAGGTAGCACTGGGGTGGGTATTTGGCACAGTGGTTATGACAACACTTGGGACTCTCACACGCCATAACAGAGTGCCTGAGTTCAAGTCCCAGCTTTCAGCTAATACATACTTTGGAAGGCAAAAGGTAATAGCCAAAGTAGTTGGTTCCCTGCTACACACATGGGAAACCTGGACTGAGTTCCTGGTTCCCAACTTTAGCCTCTGCCAACCCATGGCCATGTAGTCATTTGATGAATGAGCCAGAGATGAGAGATTTCTCGCTCTCGCTCTTGCTCTCGCTCTCTCTCTCTCTCTCCCCCTTTCCCTCTCTCTCTCTGCCTTTTAAATAAATAAATTTTTTAAGAATTGAAAAGAAAGCTAGACGGTTCTCCTAGAATCTCATCACCAACACATGATATCTTTTACTAGAAGGTTGATTACTCAAAGAGAAATGGCAGGCATTACAGAAGGAGAATTCCACCTGTTCCATTTCTGACTTGCTATATTTTTTGTTGAACGTAATCAGGCACATCTATATACAAAACATACAAGTGGTAGAGTTTTTAAAAATGAAATCTAGAGCTAACTGGACAAAGAGGTGTTTATGTCTTAAACAGGGAGGCTTCACTTCACTGGCCAGGACTGAGTCTACCCTTATAGAGAGTGATGATTTTTTTTTTTTTTTTTTTTTTTTGCAGACAGAGGTACTTATTTCCTATGAACATATTCCCAAAATGAGAAAAGTTTTTATGATAAATTGGGCTGAGATGCAATCTATCTAAAATCTTTGGGAATTTAGTGATAAGCCAATACATTTCCTTACAATTCAAGCCAAATTAAATTATGATTATTTTTGCTATTGGGGGAAAAGAAGGCCTTCTAACTGTTATATCTCATATTCCTAAATATGCCTGCACCTCTGTTTCTTGGTTTATCAACATTGAGTGCTATCTGAAAACCTGTCCCATGATGGATGAACATTCAGATGTCCTTCACGTCCCATTTTAGCTCCTCTTGGTCACCTTTAAGGCTATAAATACCACTCCAACACCTTTATTTTTTGTTCTATCAACTACCCTTCATTGCGCTTTGTAAAATGAATACATTATCTCCACAAGCAGTCCACTCAACAATTCTGCACTTCACTTTGCACCTTCTGTCATCCAGACTTTTGCTTGATCAAAACTGATAACATTTGGAGGAGGATGCTGCAGCACAGTGGGTTAAGCTGCTGCTTGGGACACCTGCATCCCACACTGGAGTGCCTGGGATTGAGTCTCACCTTTGCTTCCCATTCAGCTTCCTGCTGTTGGGCACCTTGCAAGGCAGCTGATTATGGTTTAAGCACTTGCATCCCTGTCACCCAAGTGGGAGACCTGGATTGAGTTCTTGTCTTCTGGCTTTGGTTTGGCCCAACCTCAGCTCTCTCTCTCTCTCTCTCATGCTTTGCCTTTCAAGTACATAAATAAAATGTTTTTTAAATTGCCAACATTTATTGTATAACTAAGTCTTTTAAGCTTTATCTTAGAAGATAAAGCTTGGTTACAAGCAACTTTCAATGTAAAGATATTATTGTCTTAGCTCAGGCTTCCATAACTAAGTATCATAGATTGGGTGTCTTACGCAGTAGGAATTTGTTTCTTATTGCTCTGGAGGCTAAGAAGTACAAGGTCAAGGTGCCAGCAAATTTGGTTCTTGGTGGGGGCCTTCTTTCTGATTTGCATGGTGCTGTATTCTCACTGTGTCCTCACAGCGAAGAGAGATAAAGCCTCTTCCTTTAGCTCTTCCTGTTCTTAGAAAACCACTAATTCCATGAGGGCTCCACTCTTATGACCTCATCTAAACCTAGTTACCTCTCAAAGGCTCTTCCTTCTAATAATGTCACTGTGGAGGTTCTGGGTTCACCATATGAATTTAGGGGAACACAAACATTCAGTGTATAGCTCTGCACCAACCATGTACATGGCAGAAGCAGTAATCACTAGGGTTACATTTCCTTCCTGCCTGCCTTTTGTTTTTCCTGGATTTTCTACCTGCTTTTATTTTTGTTCTGTACTTCTATAAATAATGCAGGACATTTCCCTATATCGCTATTTATATTCTCTCCATAGTTATCTTTTTAATACTTTTCCATTTGCATGTATCTGTGTATATAGAGAGTTTTACTTAGTGATTTTTTTTTAGAAATAGTTTTTCTTAATGTTTATTTATTTATTTGAGAGAGAGAGAGAGAGAGAGAGGGAGGGAGATCTTCCATCTCCTGATTTACTCCCCTAAAGTTTGCAATAGCCAGGGCTAGGCCACACCAAAACCAGTAGCTTAGAACTCCATCTGGGTTCCCCATGTGGGTGGCGGGAACCCGGGGACTTGGGTCATTCTCTGCTGCCTCCCAGGATATGCATTAGCAGAAAACTGTATCAGAAGTAAAATAGCCAGGACTTGAACCAGGCACTCCAATATGGAATATGAGTATTCTAGGCTACCCCATAACACCCACCCCTGGTTTTGTTTTATCTAAGTGTTATAATACTGTACATATGATTCATTCCGTTGATTTTTTTTCACTTTAAAATATGTCTTGGAGACTTTTCTATATCAGAAAAATATATCTACACTTATTTACTCTCATTTAACTATTATCAAGTACTTGGCATGACTTGGTGCTTCCTCAGGTTTGTTCATTTTGAAATCCATATGTTTTTTCTTCATAATACATATTTTCATGAACTTTTTGAATACATTTCATCCGTATGAATTTCAAAAGAGCTGCACACCAAAATAAAATTACCTTTTAATTCCATTTTCTAAAAAATGTTTTGAAGTCCCCTCATATTTGATATGAATTTTTTTTTTAATTTTTTTGACAGGTAGAGTGGACAGTGAGAGAGAGAGACAGAGAGAAAGGTCTTCCTTTGCCGTTGGGTCACCCTCCAATAGCCGCCATGGCCGGCGCGCCGCGCTGATCCGATGGCAGGAGCCAGGTACTTATCCTGGTCTCTCATGGGATGCAGGGCCCAAGGACTTGGGCCATCCTCCACTGCACTCCCTGGCCACAGCAGAAAGCTTGCCTGGAAGAGGGGCAACTGGGACAGAATCCGGCGCCCCAACCGGGACTAGAACCCGGTGTGCCAGCGCCGCAAGGTGGAGGATTAGCCTAGTGAGCCGCGGCACCGGCTAGATATGAATATTTTATTCTGGCCTCTTGTTTTGTCTTTTACTTTGGATTTGGTATGCTTTATAAGAACAAAGTCTTGGCCAGCGCCATGGCTCACTTGGCTAATCCTCCGCCTGTGGTGCCGGCACCCTGGCGGGGCACCAGATTCTGTCCCAGTTGCTCCTCTTCCAGTCCAGCTCTCTGCTGTGGCCCTGGAAGGCAGTGGAGGATGGCCCAAGTGCTTGGGCCCTGCACCCACATGGGATACCAAGAGGAAGCACCTGGCTCCTGGCTCTGATTGGCGCAGCGTGCCGGCCACAGCACACTGGTGGTGGCGGCCATTTGGGAGGTGAACCAACGGAAAAGGAAGACCTTTCTCTTTGTCTCTCTCCCTCTCACTCACTGTCTAACTCTGCCTGTCAAAAAAAAAAAAAAAAGAATAAAGTCTTTATATTTTTGACAGAATAAATCAGAATTATGTTTGAAGAATATAAACAAAATCTTACAGAATTTGGTGACTGAAATTTAAGAACTTAGTAAATTCCAAACCACATAAACTCAAACTAAATATTTCCTAGATATATCATATCCAACTATTGAAAACCAAAAGTAAAGAACACATTTGAAAAACACCCAGAGAAAATAATAAATGATACATTATATGTAGAGAAGCAGTGATTCAAATTACTGGTAAGTTCTCATTAAGTATATAAAGGAAAGAAATTAGTGGAACAATATATTTAACATGCTGCCAAGAACTGTAAAACTTATCACCTGTACAACAGTAAAAATAATCTATGATTTTCTGAACTGTTTGCATTGGCATCTTATTCATGTGCAGCCAAGCTTCTGACTTGTAACTGTATTTAGATAAACCTCCACAACTGGAATGTTTTGTTTGTTGGTTTGTTTGAAAGGCAGAGTTTCACAGAGAGAGGGAGAGACAGAGAGAGAGAGAGAACCTCCAACCCCTGGTTCACTCCTCAAATGGCCGCAATGGCCAGGGCTGGGTCAGGCTGAAGCCAGCAGCCTGGAGCTCTATCTGGATCTCCCCTGCAGGTGACAGGGCATAAGCACTTGGGCCATCCCCCGCTACCTTCCCAGGCACATCAGCAGGGAGCTGGGTCAGACAGAAGTAGAGCAGCCAGGAATCAAACCTATGAAGTCTTTATTTTTAACTAATCAAGTTTATCAATTTTTCCTGTAAAGTTTGTTATATGCTAGAGTGTAAGTACATCTTATTTTAGAAGGCCTTCCCTACTCCATGGTCAATTATGCTCTCCTATATGACTGTGGGGTGTGTGTGTGTGTGTTTGCTTTAGAGGCTCTTTTTCTTTTCAGTGGTTAAAATACTTTCCTGTATTCTCATTGAATGATTTTATAGCTTTGGGGTTCTGTAAAGATCCCTTTAATCTATCCAGAATTTGGTTTTGCAAATGGGATATAGTTGTGATTTAACTTTACTTGCCTTGATTGTACAGCACTTACTTAAAAAATTTATTATACTAAATATTTAAGTAACAAAATAATACTAACTAAATTTATGATAAATACTATTTATTCAAATACTATTGAATTTTGTATTGTACTAACTAGTATTAGTTCTCATATGTAGACAGATTTGTTTCTACAGTTTTCCTGCTACCTTCATTAATCTATTTATCTCTTTTTATGTCAAAATCATGCAGTTTTAATTGTTTTAGTGCTATAGATTTTTATATTTGATAAGGCAAGTTCTGATAACTTTTTTAAGTGATATAGTTATACTGAATATCATTCTTGGTGCAAAACAAGTAAGAATTAATGCTACATAACATTGATTTGTTTTCAATTTAAAAATGATATTTAGGGTCTGGCATTGTGGCACAGCAGGTTAAGCCACAGCTTGTACCCATAATAGTACAGGTTCAAGTTTCTGCTGCTCCTCTTCCAATTCAGCTCCCTGCTAATGTGCCTGGAAAAGTAGTGGAAGATGGTCCAAGTGTTTGGGCGATTGCTACCCACTTGGGAGACCTGGATGGAATTTCTGGCTCCTGGCTTCTGGCTCCTGGCTCTGGCCTGGCCCAGCCCTGGCTGTTGCAGTCATTTGGGAAGTGAACCAGCACATAGAAGATCTCTCCCTCCTCTCTTTGTAATTCTGCCTTTTAAACAAATAAATAAATCTTCTTAAAAATAATATATTTTTAGCCGGCGCTGCGGCTCACTAGGCTAATCCTCCGCCTTGCGGCGGCAGCACACCAGGTTCTAGTCCTGGTCGGGGCGCCGGATTCTGTCCCGGTTGCCCCTCTTCCAGGCCAGCTCTCTGCTGTGGCCAGGGAGTGCAGTGGAGGATGGCCCAAGTGCTTGGGCCCTGCACCCCATGGGAGACCAGGATAAGCACCTGGCTCCTGCCATTGGATCAGCGCGGTGTGCTGGCCACAGCGCGCCGGCCGCGGTGGCCATTGGAGGGTGAACCAACGGCAAAGGAAGACCTTTCTGTCTGTCTCTCTCTCTCACTGTCCACTCTGCCTGTCCAAAAAAAAAAAAAAACAACCAATATATTTTTAATGAGTTGATAAGAAAGTCACAAAAAAAATACATAAGTCAAACGAGAGGAGAAATCCAGTTGGAATTACAGGTGCTTTGTGATAAATCTTTTATGATCTTAAGCTTCCATTTTTCACTCTTGCAAGCATAGAAGTCCTTCTAAGGTGAGGAAAATGGGTAGGAGACCTATGCTCAGAAACAAGATACCAGACAAAGAGTTAGAAAAACCCAGTCTGCAGAAAAGTATAGTAAGCAAACTTGCCACTTCCACCTTGGTGGGTAGAAGGTGAAATAAAAATATCACCTGAAAATGCAGAACCACAAGCTAGTCTTCATGTTGGTTGGTGACCTGAATTCACACAGCCTATATTTTCTGAGAAACCTCAGTCTGATAATTTATTTTTAAATGATTCTATAGTGAATATAACATTGATACCAAAACCTGACAAAGATTGCACAAAGAAAGAAAACTACAGACCAACCTCACTTATAAATGTTAATGCAAGAACCAGCATTGTGACACACAGGTTAAGCCAATGCTTGCAACAGTTGCGTCCCATATCAGAGTGTTGGTTCAAGTCCCGGTTTCTCTGCTTCCAATTCAGCTTCCTGCTAATGTGCCTGGGAATGCAGAAGAGGGTGGGCCAAAGGTTTGGACCCCTGCCACTCACGTTACCACCCATGTGGGAGACCAGGATGGAGTTCCTGGCTCCTGGCTTTTACCTGGCCCAGTCCCAGTCATTGCAACCATTTGGGGAGTGAAACAGGGGATGGAAAATTTCTCTCTCCTCCTCCTCTTTCTCTCCCTCTCTCTCTCTCTGTCACACTGCCTGTTAAATAAGTAAATAAATAAATCTTTTAAAAATATATCAAGGAAAAAACTTCAAAAATGTTAGCAAGCAGAATCAAGGAACACATTTAAAATAATAACAAAGCAATGTTTGTCCTATGAAGGAAAGGTGGTTCAATTTTAGGAATGTCTATATATTATATCTGAAGAAAAATGCTATGATCTCAACTTCCAGTAATAAGGATTTGGATAAAAGTAAAAACTATCTCATGATTTTAAAATCAACCCCCATACAACATAAATAGATGATAACTTCCCTAACACATATTTATTAATCTAGAAGCCAGAATTAATCTTTTCCTTAAAAAATATTTATTTTATTTATTTGAAAGGCAGGATTACAGAAAAAGAGTGGGAGACAGAGAAAGGAAGAGAGGGAGAGGGAGAGGGAGAGAGAGAGAGAGAGAAATATCTTCCATCCACTGGTTCACTCCCCCAAATGGCTGCAATGGCTGGGGATAGGCCAGTCTGAAGCCAGGAGCCTGGAACTCCATCCTGGTCTCCCACATGGGTGGTAACGTGAGTGGCAGGGGTCCAAACCTTTGGCCCACCCTCTTCTGCATTCCCAGGCACATTAGCAGGAAGCTGAATTGGAAGCAGAGAAACCAGGACTTGAACCAACACTCTGATATGGGACACAAGTATTGCAAGCAGTGGCTTAACTCATTGCCCCTTAACTCACTGCCCCACAGCACCAGCCTCCTTATTTTCAAATGATACCTTATATTTAAGAGAATCAACTAAAAAATCACTACAGGTAATAAAAAAAAAGCCAGTAAATTATAGAGTGAAATTAATTTATAATACTGACTGACCTTCTTATGTAAATTCCAGTTCAAAAAATAAAGTAGACAAAAAGATCACATTTAGAAGAGCAAAAACAACAACAAAGAGAGAAACTAGGGGCCAGTGCTATGGCATAGTGGATAAAGCCGCTGCCTGCAGTGCCGGCATCCCATATGGGTGCCGGTTCTAGACCCAGCTGTTCCACTTCCCATCCCACTCTCTACTATGGCCTGGGAAAGCAGTAGAAGATGGCCCAAATCCTTGGACGTGGGAGACCCGGAAGAGGCTTCTGTCTGTTGGCTTCAGACTGGCTCAGTTCCAGCCATTGCAACCATCTGGGGAGTGAACCAGCAGATAGAAGACTTTCTCTTTCTCTCTCTCTCTCTCTCTCTGCCTCTCTCTATAACTCTGCATTTCAAATAAACAAATCTTTAAAAAGAGAGAGAGAAACTACTCAAGAATAAACTTAATAAGAAACATATAACATCTTTATGAGGAAAGTTTCAAAACACAACTGTGGGGTACAAAAATTGAACTGAAAGACTGGAAAGAGTCAGTCTTCCTGTTCTCTCCAAGTCAATTTATAAATTTAACTTCACCTTAATAAAGATACCAATGTTTTTCCTGGAAATGGATCATTTGTTTTCTTTTTTTTAAAAAAAAGATTTATTTATTTTTATTTGAAAATCAGAGTTACACAGAGAGAGGAGAGGCAGAGAGAGAAAGAAGTCTTCCATCTACTGGTTCACTCCCCAGTTGGCCGCAACAGCCAGAGCTGTGCTGATCCAAAGTCAGGTTACAGGAGCTTCTTCTGGGTCTCCCATGTGGGTGCAGGGGCCTAAGGACTTGGGCCATCTTCCACTGCTTTCCCAGGCCATGAGCAGAGAGCTGGATCGGAAGTGGAGCAGCCGGGTCTCGAGCCAGCACCCATATAGGATGCAGGTAATTCAGGCCAGGGCATTAACCCACTGTGCCACAGCACCAGCCCCATCATTTGTTTTCTAAATTGATTTATAAAAAGCTAGCAATAGTATCCAGAAAAACTATGAAAATGAAGAGCAACATGGTGGAGTTATCGTAATCAAATAGTAAAACACATAGAAGGTTGTAGTGGGGGCCTAACAGTCACAGAACGTACATCCTTCCCTGCACACATTTAGTGCACAGTGCACACTGCAGGCACTGCACTTGCCGAGTGCAGACTCTGCTCACTGCACTCATCCCCGGCAGGCACTGTGATCACAGCCCTCGCCGCACACACTCTGTGCTTTCTGCAAGCACTCATGCATTGTGCTCCCTGTAGCCGCTGCAGCCCCTGCTCACTGAATGCCCTGCAACCACGGTAGTCACAGCTGGCACTGTGCACACTGGACACTGCACTCTTCGCACATAACACACTGTACACGCTAAGCACAGTATGATGAGCCTACTTCACACTTCACATACCCTGGGCAGCACCACTTTCCAAAATTAAGAGTATGTACTCCTGGGCCAGCGCTGTGGCATAGCAGATAAAGTCACCACCTGCAGTGCCGGCATCCCATATTGGTGCCAGTTCAAATCCTGGCTGCTCAACTTTCATTCCAGCTCTCTGCTATGTCCTGGGAAAGCAGTAGAGGATGGCCCCAAGCCCTTGGGTCCCTGCATCCGTGTGGGCAACATGGAAAAGGCTCCTGGCTCCTGGCTTTGGATCGACTCCGCTCCAGCCATTGCGGTCATCTAGGGCGTGAACCAGCAGGTGGAAGACCTCTTCCATCTCTCTCTCTGCCTCTCTATAGCTCTGCATTTCAAATAAATAAATAGATCTTTGAAGAAAAAAGTTCTCTGGGTTAAAAAAAAGAGTATGTTCTCCAACATAATGGGATAAGATCAAATGTACTTTTCAGTAATGTGAACTCCACATGTTGCACTCACAGCAGCTCTGTGTTTACTCCATACACTGCCTGCACTTGCTCACTGCACACTGCATCCATCGCACATACTGCAAGTAACTGCACTCACTGTGTGCACTGCAAGCACTGTGTACTGACTGCTCTACAGGCACTGTAGTCACTGTGTACACGGAACACTCCACCTTCTTTGCACATAGCCCACAGCACTTGAGTGCAGTCTGTGCAGTGGTTTGCATGCAGTGAGAGTAGTGGCTGCAGGGAGCACAGTGCATGCAGTGCAATGAAGCGTGATGAGCACACTTCACATGTCACATCCAGATGCGGATGAGCCTGTATCTGGCTTTCGGAGTGTGGGAGACTCTTTCTTCTGGGTGTCAGCAGCCTCCTAATACACTGTCTTTCCTCTTGGACCCACTGTCTTGGAGCAGAAACCTCTGCATGACCCAAATTAGGAAGTGTAGAGATGTAGAATGGTTAAGATCCCCTTCCAGAGTATATTGGGTGGGATAGTGTTATCCCCGAAATGTATGTTCACCACAGCCTTACTTGGAAACAGTGTCCTAACAGATGTAATCAAGCTACGATGAAATCATATTGGATTAGGACTGGCTCTAGATCCAATATAACTGATGTCCTTGTAAAAAGAAGGAAAAGAAGGAAATTTGAGACATAAACACGTGGGGGCAAAGGCCATTTGAAGACAGAGATTAGAATGTGTCTATAAGCCAAATAATGCCAATGTGCCAGCAACCACCAGAACTAGGAAAGGTAAGGCTCTTTCCCAGGGCCTTGAGAGAGAGCATGACCCTGTGGCATTTTTATTTTTGACTTCAAGCCTGCAAAACTATGAGAAAATAAATTTATGCTGTGTAAGCCACCAGTAGCCTTAAGAAACCAATAAACTAAATAACCCTACCAATCACTCTTGGCTCACTCTCCCACCCATTTCCATATTTCTAATCTAACTTTAAGATTCTCAAGTCCATGAAAATCCTGTAGATGACAAGTTGACTCCCTCCAATCTCCTTCAACCAAGAAAAAGAAATTACTATAAGACAGACTTTTTTTTAAAAAAAGATATTTATTTACTTGAGAGGCAGAGCTACAGACAGAGAAAGCAAAAGACAGAGAGAGAAGTCTTCCATCCACTGGTTCGCTCCCCAAATGGCTGCAACAGCCAGAGCAGGACTGATCTGAAGCCAGAAGCCAGGAGCTTCTTCCACATCTGCCACGTGGTTGCAGGGATTCAAGGACTCGCAGTTATCCCGGTCCATCAGCAGGGAGCTGGATTGGAGTGGAGCAGCATGGGATGCTGGCGTCACAGGTGGATATTCAACCCTATGCCACAGCACTGGTATGGACAGACTTTCCTGCTTAATGCCTACTATGGTTTGTATAGGACATTACCCCCAAACTCATGCAGACAGTTAAGTCCCAAAGTCATGGACTGATGATAGTAGGAGGTGGATATTTGATCCAATTTTGACATTCAGCAGGCGGGCTTAATGGGAGGTCCTAGGTCATGGGAGGCCTGCCCTTGGAAAGTAGCTCTCACATTAGGTTTGGTTATAAAATGCCTGAATCAGGCCCAGTGGTTCTCTCTGCTTCCTAGCTTACCATGTATCCTTCCTCTTATTTTTCTTTTATCTTTATTTTATTTATTTGAAAGGCAGAGTTACAGAGAGGGGAAGAAGCAGAGAGAGATTATCTTCCATCCTCTGGTTCACTCCTCAAATGTGATGGCTAGAGCTGGGCCAGACCAAAGCCAGGAGCCCAGAGCTTCTTCCAGAACTCCCACAAGGATGCAAGGGCTCAAGGACTGCCATACCCTGCCATTGCCCATCCTCTGATGACACCAGATGGCTGAACCAACAGAGGCAGCTCAATCTTGGATTACAAGGCTCAAAATTGTGAGGTTTCCTTCATAAGTAGCTTGTCTTAGATATTTTGTTGACTATCAGAAAGCTGACTAATGCAATGTCCTTGCTATAGAAACTCAACATTCTGTCCTACGTATTAGATCACAATGAGGCAGCTTTTCAAGTCTTAGTTTACTAACTAGAAAATGAGGATGATAGTATCACGTGCCCTAGCATTACTCTGAGGATCAAGAGAGATGATGTTGGTAAAGCCTCTTGCACAGGGCCTAACTCAGAGCTGGGGTTTTATATTTTTCTTTATGCAAAGTGCCTCACAGATAAGATCAGTAACTCTGGTATACATCAAAAATGATACATGTCATCTCAACTTTGGGGTCAATAACTCTAATTCTATGACTATATCTCAAGAAAACAACACTAACTACAGAATCTTGTTTATGCTTGAAAAACGTTCATCACAGTGATCCTGGCAACAATGGGTAAATGATTATGTAAATCTGCCTTTCCCAATGTTTGGATATTGGATGCTTCTAAAATGTTCATAAAAAATGGAGTTAAAATATGTTTATTTTGGTAAAAAAAAAATAGAAATCTATCCATATGAGGGGCTCTTCAAAAGACTCACAGAAATGTTTTATAAAAAAAACTACACACAAATTTCAAAAATTTTTGCACCAAAATAAATTTATATTTTAAACCTATTTTTCCATGAACTTTTTGAAGTACTCTCATATTTATTACTATGCAAGTCTCTCTTTTTTTTTTTTTTTTTTGGACAGGCAGAGTTAGACAGAGAGAGACAGAGAGAAAGGTCTTCCTTCCATTGGTTCACCTCCCAAATGGCCACTACAGCCAGTGCGTTGTGGCCGGTGTGCTGCACTGATCCAAAGCCAGGAGCCAGGTGCTTCCTCCTGGTCTCCCATGTAGGTGCAGGGCCCAAGCACTTGGGCCATCCTCCACTGCCTTCCCAGGTCATAGCAGAAAGCTGGACTGGAAGAGGAGCAACCAGGACAGAATCCGGTGCCCCGACCGGGACTAGAACCCGGGGTGCCGGTCCCGCAGGTGGAGGATTAGCCGAGTGAGCCATGGCGCTGGCCATATGCAAGTCTCCTTTATCAACTCATGCACAATCTTATAAAATCTGTGGTATTTGAAAATATCAGTTTGTAATTTTACATTCCTTGGGGCCGGCGCTGTGGCATAGCAAGTAAAGCTGCCACCTGTAGTGCCAGCATGTCATATGAGTGCCAGTTTGAGTCCTGGCTGCTCCACTTCCAATCCAGCTCTCTGCTGTGGCCTGGGAAAGCAGTGGAAGATGGCCCAAGGCCTTGAGCCCCTGCACCCATGTGGGAGACCTGGAAGAAGCTCCTGGCTCCTAGCTTCAGATTGTTGAAGTTCTGGCTATTGCATCTCTCTCTGTCTCTCCTTCTTTCTCTGTGTAACCCTTTCAAATAAATAAATTTTAAAAAACTGCATTCCTTTTATTTTGGAAACACATGTATTACTTATCATTCACCAGGCACCATTCAAAATGCCTCAAAAATATTCAAAATATTAAATTTATAAATATTAACTCATTGATATGTTTTAAAATTTACAAAATATTTTTAATAAAATAGTATTAAATTATCTGAAAAATTAATTTAATATAACCTTCAATAATATCTATGTCATGGCAAAATTTAATTTCCTATTTAACATGTGACACATGCTTTATTAATACTAATATTAATAAAATTTATTAATATTTTATTGAGATTGATACATAATCAAAAGTATAATTTGTGATAAACAAATGAAGGGGTTTATTGTGTTTAGTGTAGAGGCCAGTCCCCATTTAATATAGACTGAAAGTAACTACTGGTATGGCATTAAAATGAACAAAAAACTGTTTCCATTGCCCAAGGTTTAGAATTCTTGCATTTTGTTTTTTTAAAATTCATATTTCGTTTCAAAATGAAGAAATGAGGAAAATTTTAGACTGTCCTTTGCAAAAATACGTTTGGGAATGGAAATTGCGTGTGGATAATCATTATCCCCATGGAACGACTCGTTCTTCCCTCCCTCTTAACAAATTTTAACGTGTCAGACAGGTTTTGATGTTTTGCATTAGAATTACAAAATGAATACAAATGCACATATCTAGTAAGAACTACTTCACCATGTTGTAAACCGTCATCATTATCTAGCTTGAGAATATTCTCGTCAACATTTTACTTTTTGAAGTAACAACACAGGCCATTGCTGTCTTTGACAGCGTGAGTCCCCTGGCGTGATGTTTACGGATCCTCCAGAGAATCTCTAGCACCTAGGGGAACTCTCCCCAGACATGAAATGTTTTGCAGCCATTAAGCAAGACGCCCAGGAAGATGAAGTCTCATATGAAAAATGTTTATGATCAATGCCACTGGGGAACACAAGCTACTAGGTTCCAGGTATGCTACAGAAATTAAAGGAAGAACATTGAAACTATGTGCTGGATGGCAGACTATGGTATATTTTAATAAAAAATAACTTGCTGGGTGGTAGGCTTAGCGGGTATACTTCAACAAGAACATTCTGAATGGCAGCGCTATGGGCATATGTTTTCCTCTCCTCAACTTTGCAGAGACCTGTAGGGTGCTTGAGGTTCTTTCCTGGCTGAAATGACTATCTCTAACCTTTAGCCGCCTCTGGCTTTTAGCCGCCTTCTGCTCAAGTCAGCTTTGACTCAGGCCATCACAAAAGGACATGCTGACCCTCATATACTCCACAGAGAGAAAGCTTGTTAAATGATTGGAAAATTACACAGGAACCTCTTTCTACCATTCACATGGAAAAGGTAACTGCCATTGGCTTGCCTGCTGGAGGACAGCTCCTTTTAATGAGTCCTTTTTGTACTTCATTAACCCACCTTGGATGGTCTTTAATTAGACCGAATTCTACTCATTACATACTTCTTAAGACTAAAGCACAGTGAATTCATATAATGGGCCAGACCAACTATTACAAGGTATTGGGAAGGACGTCGGCTTGGGAGTTTGGGAGGATTCTATTCTAACTTTAGTTGTCCAGCCTTGGGCAAGTTAGACTCCCTCCTTGAGCCTTTTCTTCCCTTATCTGCACAATGGAGATGAGACTGCTGACTTTCGTGGAACTCAGAGTAAAAGACAATCGGTTTTCTACAAGACTTCTGTATTTCTCCTAAGCAGGGATACTTAGAAAGGTATCTGACCCTTGAAAATAAGCAAGGTAGAGGAGAGAGAGAGAACTGGACGGGGAGTCTTGAGAGACCTAAATTCTACTCCCAGCTCTGCCACTGGCCACTAGAGATCCTGAATTAGTCATTTCCTTTGTTCCTTTGTTCCTCTGTGAAACGAGGTGATGTGTCTCAGGCCCACTCCAACTACACGTTCTACTAATGTGTGATCCTGTATCAGAGGCCGAGGGTTGTCTGTCAGCCTCCACTCAAGTCAGCAGTCTCATCTAATGGGACTTCTTGGTTGTTCAACAGACCCAACAAAATGTTGACTTTTTAATCCTTTAATTCATTATCATGTCATCCAGGAAGTAAATCAGAAGAGAAAATCCAGATGACCATTCCCATTTAAGCCAGTTTCTTGAGACTGATATTTTAACAAACAATAAACTGATGAATCATAAGATGGCCTTGGGAAATATTAGACACTTAAATCTTCTCAACATTTTTCAGGAAATAGGCTGTAAATGGGGGAAGGAAAAAATGTAAATGTGTTCAAGATGGGGAAATGTCTTAAATAAAAATAACTGCATTTTACTTTTAAATTTAAAAAATCTCCTGAAAGAGTACTTGGGATGGGTACAAACATACTGTTAGCTTTTTGTTTTCTGTTTTTTTCTCCTTAGATCCCACAGCTAGTTCTTCATTTGCTAAACAAAGCATTCTGGAGAATTTGCATCCTGGCTGTAGACCCAGGCAAGGAGGGCTGTTGAGATGGGTGACTTTTCCAGTCACGCTCTCAGTTTCTCAGTTTTCCTGATGGTTACATTCTGCCATGAAACCAAACACCATCACCAGGACAAGCTGCGGGATCCAAGAGTGAAGGTGGCAAAGCAGGTCTTCTGGCTCGGCATCTGAATCTTCCTTTGTATGTGCCAGCTTTCAATGGCTACTACTACATGCCTATTACAAGCTATTTATGAAAGAAGGTTTCTTTTAGCTCACGGTTCTGGGGGTTCACCATTCAAGATGGAGCAGCCCCTTTGGTCTGGTACCCTGCAAGGCCAGAGGATGGCAATGGCAGAAGGCTTGTGGAGAGAGGATCACGAGAGATGGAGAAGGTACTCACTTGTGTCTGTGTGGGCTCTCCTTAAGATAGCCACTGTGATTCAATCATGGGCTCCACCCTAACACCTAATCCAATCCCATTCCTTCCTGAAGCCCCCATCTTCAGTTGTCATCACTGGATTAAATTTCTACCACTAATCCATTGACCATTAACATACGACTTTGGGCACCAAGCCTTTAAAAACACATGGGCCTTTGCAGGTCACTCAAACTAATATTTAAACCATAGCACCCTGTCAGTGGCTCTCAAAAAGTGCTCAACATAACTTTATTCCTTCCCCCACCTCCTTTTTTCAATCCTTCTGCCACCTCCTTTTGAATGTGAAATTCAAAAACCTTTACCGGGACATATTTTCCAAATCTGTTCTCAGCTGTGACTGAGTATATCCTGCAGGGAGTTATATAGCCCCAGAGTTGCTGTGCTTTTATAGGAGTCAAAGGCTCCAACAGGTGGAGTAAATTTTCTCACCAGGATTATAGTCCCTGTGTTGAGGCAGTGTTGGGGTGTGAGGGGAACAGGTATTTATAGGGTTTATCAACTGGGGTTATACGGCAGATTGCTGCAACCACTCTAGCTAGCCAAAACAAATGATCCCTTCACAAGGAAAATAGGTCCTTACCGGATTGTTTGAAGGGTTGTAAGAACAGCTAGGAAAGCTTCCAAGAATGACTCCCCAGAGTAAGATGGCAGAAGTGACCCTAAAGGAAGCCGGTCCTTCTGTCCCCACCTGGAATCAAAAGCTCTAGTGTGGGGAGCAACTGGGAGCAACTCGGACTAGACTAAGTTACTGGAATTAAGACTTATTCTATGCATCTGCTCTCCCACAATATGGCGCTGAGAGAGGAGAAAACAGCTTTTACGCAGCTGCCTCCAGTTCAACCAATAAGCAGCAGGACCTGCTCCTGATTGGAGGAGAGCAGCGTACTCGGCGTGTGGGTAGCAGAGCACGGATTGGCGGAAGAGGACTATAAAGGAGGAGAGAGACGGCATGCACCAGGAACATCTAAGGGGAACACCTGTGCAGCCCCCGAGAGAGCCGGCCGGCGGTGTGCCGCTCCCCCGCGGAAGTGGGGAATGTGGCAGGGGGAACCGCCCTTCCACGGAGGTGGAAGGGTCGGTAGCCAACCCGGGAAGGACCAGCAGCAAACCCGGGGAGGGCCGAGCAGACGAAAGAACAACGCAGGGTCCAGTGTCGCTCCTCCACGAAGACGGGGAGCGACATAATGGTGCCGTGACTCGGATATGAAGCCTAGGCAGGGTTTAGTGTCGTTCCTCCACGAAGAGGGGGAACGACACTCTAGGATCACGTTTCTCCTGACACCCACACAGCTGAGAACCAGACACTGAGATGCTTGCCATTGCTGTCACAGATGAAATTAGCTCATCTCTCCACTTGTGCATCCCAGCAGAAATGACAGAAAACAGTGAAAGTTATGGCCTCTACCTTATTCCTGCCTTCCAAGTGCCCAGGTGTGTTTTCCTGACGGACTCAGAACTCTGGTGCTAAAGGGGTGTGAGAAACAAGCAGTCCTTCTCTTTTCAACGGAAGCATTTAACAAGGTGCACTATAAGGGAGTTGGAAGGGCACTGAGTGGGCCTAGCTATAATACTTGACACAGAGGAGAGGGGGAAAGCAACTTCATCTTCCCTGCAGTCCCTGGGGGCTCATTCTCATATGCGCCAACTGTGAACACTGTCATGTGTATAAGAAGAATCAAGGCAGAACATAAGGCCCTATGGGTGGAGAGGACTCAAAGTATAGACCATTTCTGGCTTCCGAGAGCTTACATAGTCTCCTCCAAGAAATAGAAACATAAAAGACCGGCCGGCGCCGTGGCTCACTAGGCTAATCCTCCACCTTGCGGCACCAGCACCCCGGATTCTAGTCCCGGTCGGGGCGCCGGATTCTGTCCCGGTTGCCCCTCTTCCAGGCCAGCTCTCTGCTGTGGCCTGGGAGTGCAGTGGAGGATGGCCCGGGTGCTTGGGCCCTGCACCCCATGGGAGACCAGGATAAGCACCTGGCTCCTGCCATCGGATCAGGGCAGTGCACTGGCTGCAGCGCGCCAGCCACAGTGGCCATTGGAGAGTGAACCAACGGCAAAGGAAGACCTTTCTCTCTGTCTCTCTCTCTCTCTCACTGTCCACTCTGCCTGTCAAAAAAAAAAAAAAAAAAAGAAAAGAAAAGAAAGAAAGAAAAAGAAACATAAAAGACCAACACAATTTTATATAGCATGCATATGTGGCTTTTGAAAACAAAGGCGCTAGGGAATGAAAATTTGCATTT
The DNA here is from genome assembly GCF_964237555.1 of Oryctolagus cuniculus. Lineage (NCBI taxonomy): Eukaryota > Metazoa > Chordata > Mammalia > Lagomorpha > Leporidae > Oryctolagus > Oryctolagus cuniculus. Next base: position 127,437,953 of record NC_091436.1, on the reverse strand, counting down.
TTAAAAATCCTGTCTTAGGGCCAGTGCTTTGGCATAGTGGGCTAAGCCTCTGCCTGCTGTGCTGGTATCCCATATGGGTACCAGTTTTAGTCCTGGCTGTTCCTCTTCTGATCCAGCTCCCTGCTAATGGCCTGCAAAAGCAGGGAAGGGTGGCCCAAGTCTTTGGGCCCCTATACCCACATGGAGAATCCAGAACAAGCTCCTTGCTCCTGGCTTTGAATAGGCTCAGCTGCAGCTGTTATGGCCATTTTGAGGTGAATGGAAGACCTTTCTCTGTCTCTCCCTCTTTCTGCCAGTAACACTACTTCTCAAATAAATAAAATCTAAAAATAAAAAAAGGCTGTCTTAGATGACATTAGGTCCAGTTCACAATATCTGCTGAGGGCTGAATGAGTGCCAAGCAGGGGCTCCATGCAGCCATACACACTTTCTCACTGACTCTTCATAACACAGGAATTCAGAATTCCCGAAGTACGAGATGAACAGAAATATAGATATCTTACTATATAAAGTATATCTTGCTAGCTATGTCATATAAAACAGTATAGACTGAGTGTGTATGGAACCAACTCATTGATCTTCACTGGAGAAAGTAAGGGTTGAAGGAAAAGTGTAGTTATTTAGAGAGGATGTCAGAGTTCCCAAGCTGGAAATGTGTGTGGAAATTTTAATATATGTCTAGCCCATGAAGTTAGTCTTTAATTTAATAGTGTTGCAAAAGATTGTATCTGTCCTTGAGGTTCTGCCTAGTGGGTGTTGGGAGATGAGATGTGTGTGTTGGGCTAGGACAGATTCTGTTTTAGGGGACACCAAAGAGAAAAAAGATGTTCTTTCATTAAAGAGTGAGCAGGAAAGCACTAACTCCCGGGCATGACAAGACACAAAGCCCAGGGCATGGAGGAGCTGATGGTCAGTGCTCTCTTACTAGAAGACAGAGTTGCTCTCTTGAGCAGCCAGTCTTAGGCCATGTCCTTGGTCAAGTAATGAGACAAAAGCATTTTTCAGAACCCTCTTGAGAAAATCAAAAGTCTTTGGCCATGAAACAGGTAAGGATTTTATATTCCTAGGCAGATTTAATCTAAAATGGGTGGAGGGGCCGGCGCCGCGGCTCACTAGGCTAATCCTCCGCCTTGCGGCGCCGGCACACCGGGTTCTAGTCCCGGTCGGGGCAACGGATTCTGTCCCGGTTGCCCCTCTTCCAGGCCAGCTCTCTGCTGTGGCCCGGGAGTGCAGTGGAGGATGGCCCAGGTCCTTGGGCCCTGCACCCTATGGGAGACCAGGGTAAGTACCTGGCTCCTGCCATCGGATCAGCGCGGTGCGCCGGCCGCAGCGCACCGGCCACGGTGGCCTTTGGAGGGTAAACCAACGGCAAAGGAAGACCTTTCTCTCTGTTTCTCTCTCTCTCACTGTCCACTCTGCCTGTCAAAAAATAAAAATAAAAAAAATAAAATGGGTGGAAGAAGACTTCCTGGTTTTAAGAGGAAAATCGTGGGGCTGGTGCTGTGGTGCAGCAGGTTAACGCCCTAACCTGAAGCATCAGCATCCCATATGGGCACCAGTTTGAGGCCTGGCTGCTCCACTTCCAATCCAGCTCTCTGCTATGGCCTGGGAAAGCAGTAGAAGATGGCCCAAGTCCTTGGGCCCCTGCATCCATGTGGGAGACCTGGAAGAAGCTCCTGGCTCCTGGCTTTGCATTGGTGCAGCTCCGGCCATTGTGGCCAATTGGGGAGTGAACCATCAGACAGAAGACCTCTCTCTTTTTCTTTCTCTCTCTCTCTCTCTCCCTCTCCTCTCACTGTGTAACTCTTTCAAATAAATAAATAAATCTTTTTTTAAAAAAGGGAAGATCGTGCCACCAGATGGCATGTACTATTTTCTTTTTTGTCATTTCTTTGATTATTATATTAATAGTAGTAAGCTCATTGTGTCTATTGAGATGCTCCTCTTACAATGGGGTTGTGACCCCAGAAACCCATAGTAAGTTGAATATTGTAAATTCAAAACATGCTCCATACACTCAGCCTACTGAACATCACAGCCAAGCAACACAGGCTGTTCAGTGTTGGCTGTTTCCCCTCTTGAGTGCATGGCTTGCCACATCTCACTCGCCTGGGAAAATACCAAAATTCAAAAATCATGAGTCACAGACCATCGTTTTAAAATATTTTAAAATTCTACTTGAAAAGCAGAGAGACACAGACAGACAGAGCTTCCATCTGCTGATTCACTCCCCAAATACTGGCTAGCCCAGGCTGAAGCTGGAAGCCAGATATACAATCCAGGTTTCCCCCATGGGTGGCAGGAACCCAATGGGCCCAGGCATTTAGGCCATCTGCTGCTGCTTTCCCAGGCACATCAGCAGGGAGCTGGATCAGAAGTGGAGCAGCAGGGACTCGAACCCTCACTCATATGGGATGCTGGTGTTGCAGGCGGTGGTTTGACCTGCTACATCACAACACCAGCCCCAAGATTTTTTCTATTATTTTGACTTTTGAGGAGGTGCCAAATTTTCTGTTTCTTGGGTATGTCAGCTCTTTCTTGGTAGAGCCTCATCAGCCACAGAGCACCAGGAGTGAGCCTGAAGTCTGCCAAATCCCAGTTATTGACTCCATGCAGCAAGGGAGGGCACCCCAGGGGGAACTATGGATTGTTGCTCCAAAGAGGATGGGCAGGAGCTTCCTTGTAAGGTTCAAACCCCCAGAAGGATTCTAAGGGAAGTGGTTATCCATTCTGGACTGGTTGCTGTAACTGAGGGCTGGGTACAATGAGGAGAAGTGAGGATGAGCTAAGGATTGGGTGCTGTGGTGAGGCAGAGGTAGCTTAGCAGCCGGCAAAACAGCCTGAGGGTTGGTTGGAAAGCAGCAGTCACTCAAAGGGGAGGGGCGGGGGGCGGGTTCTTCATAGCGTTACACAGCTGCTGCCTTGACCAGCACAAACAGCGCTCCTGAGAACTCTGCAGCTGGCTTTATGATTCCCGTGTGCCCTTCTGGGGTGAGTTGACAGGGCTGCTTTTTATTTTTTTTTTCTTTCTTTTTTTCAATCCAAACTGATTTTTCACTCTTTAAGTCCCAGACAGGGCTTGACTCTCACCAGCATGGAAGGATATTTGTAATTTTTGATTGTGAACTTCTCCCAGCAATAATGTTTCTTCTTGTGGGAGTTCCTTAAGCTCTGGGTAGTAACATTTTCTCCATGGAGAAGATTCACATGTTTGCTTCTAGAGAATGCCACATGTGCCTGGGGCCCCTACTTCTTGGACCTGGTATAGGCCCACAGTTCAGATTTCTCAAGGATGACATTTTTCCCTTCATTTCCATGAACTTAGACAAATAATGAATTTCCTAACCAATTCCCAAATCCTGTGTAGCTTTTCTCTCCCTATTTAAGGGGAAAGAGTTCTTCAAGGCCTTAGATTTTATGTAGAGTCACCAAATATCACTTTTCTCTTCCTGTCCCCTTATAGGAATTAGCCCCTGGCTCTAACTCCAGATCCCAGTTCTTCCAAGCTCCCATGAGATCTGTGTGGGTAACTCCTCCACCTCGGATGATTCTTTGTGTTCCCAACATTAAATTTATTTGGATTATATTTTATTCAGCACCTTCTCTGTATTTGTGATAGAACTAGGCCATCTTCACATTTGCTTGGTTACTTGGTCCTAATGACAGCATCTCAGTGGTGGGACAAATCTGGATTTAAATTCAAGAGTCTAAGTTTGTCTTTTCTATGACTTTGGTAAAGTCTCTTAAGCCTCCTTTTCCTATCTATAAAAGGAGAATAGTAATGCATAACCATTAAATGAAGTAGGTAGAAAATGTATAAAAAGATGGCCTGTAGGGTAGGCAGTTGGTATAGTATTTAAGATTCCCATGTCTCATATCAGAGCGCCTGGGTTCAATTTCTGGCTCTTGCTCTTCATTCTAGCTTCCTGCCAACGCAGATCTTTGGAAGTAGCAGCTGATGACTCCAGATGGAGTTTCAGCTCCTGGCTTCCCTAGGTCATTGTGGCCATTTAGGGTGTGAGCCAGAGGATGAAAGATCTCTCTCTATCTTTCTCTCTGCAACTCTTTCAAATGAATCTTAAAAAAAAAAAAACAACAACAACAACAGAAAATCTGGCAGATATTATAAATAATGATTAGATTTTAAGTGATTAAATATAATGATGATGATGGTGAAAAATAGCTAGCACAGGGGCCGTTTCGGTGGTGCACTAGGTTAATCCTCTGCCTGTGGCGCCAGCATCCCATATGGGCACCGGGTTCTAGTCCCAGTTGCTCCTCTTCCAGTCCAGCTCTTTGCTGTAGCCCGGGAAGGCAGTGGAGGATGGCCCAAGTGCTTGGGTGCCTGCACCTGCGTGGGAGACCAGGAAGGAGCACCTGGCTCCTGGCTTCAGATCAGCATAGTTCTGGCCGTGGCAGCAATTTGTGGGGTGAACCAACGGAAGGAAGACCTTTCTCTCTGTCTCTCTCCGTCACTAACTCTGTCAAATAAATAAATAGAAAAATAGCTTGCACATAATATTGTTCTAAAATATTTTTCCAAAATATTAACTCATTCAACCTTCACAAAATCCCTGTGAAGCAGGAACTATTGATTTCCCCCCTTTACAAATGAGATGTTAGGAAACTTGCCCATGATCAATCAGCTGTTAGAGTGGCAGAGTTGAGATATGAACCCCAAAAATCTAGTTCCAAAACACTTGTACTAATCACTATGAACTCAAAACAATAGGCCGCTGCTAAATAACAGGCAGATTTGAAGAAGGAGCCAAATCATACTTCTACAAATGAAAAACAGAGTCACTCATTCATTCGTTCAGCAAATTTTTGTTGAACCCCTATTAAATGCTAGACATGCATAGGCTGTGGGAGTACTGCAACGAACAAACTAGACAAAAATCCTTGTGCTGATGGAGTTTGCATTTTGATGAGAATGTATATAATAAATATATAGCTATATAGCATATTAGGTAGACATAAATGCTAAAGAGAGGAAATAAAGTAGGGAAACAAGTGTGAAACATCAAGGGGGAGAGGCTGAAATTTCAGATAGGGTGTCTGAAAAAGTAATTTTTATTCACTTTTTTTTTTTTTTGACAGGCAGAGTGGACAGTGAGAGAGAGAGAGACAGAGAGAAAGGTCTTCCTTTTGCCAGTGGTTCACCCTCCAATGGCCGCCACAGCCGGCGCGTTGCGGCCGGCGCACCACGCTGATCCGATGGCAGGAGCCAGGTACTTATCCTGGTCTCCCATGGGGTGCAGAGCCCAAGCACTTGGGCCATCCTCCACTGCACTCCCTGGCCACAGCAGAGGGCTGGCCTGGAAGAGGGGCAACTGGGACAGAATCCGGTGCCCCGACCGGGACGAGAACCCGGTGTGCCGGCGCCGCAAGGCGGAGGATTAGCCTAGTGAGCCGCGGCGCCGGCCTATTCACTTTCTAAAGTGAGAGAACAAATTAAATGGGTGTGGAGGGAAAAGGGAACAGGCAGAGCAAAGGGCCTGGGGAAGACATGTCTAATGGTATTAAGTAACAGCAAGGAGGCTCACTTGCTTCATAGATGGGAATTGAGAGAGAGAGACAGACAGTGAGAACAAGGGCAAGAGAGAGAGAGATGAATTCAGGAGGTAACGGGGTGGGGGTTGGGGGAGGGTCGTTGGATCATGCAGGGGTCTGCAGGTCACAACAAGGATTTTGGTTTTACTTCAAGTAACAAAGGAACCACTGGTGGCTTCTGAGCAGAGGGAAGTGGACATCTAACAGCAGCCATGTTGAAAACAGAATGTGAGTTTAGCTGTCAGGAGACTATTGCAATAATCCAGGCAAGAAATGATGGTGACTTGGACCAGCAATGAGAATTGTAAAAGGTAGTCAAATTCTGGATTTAATGTTAGGTCAAACCCATGGTTTTGTAGTATTTTCAGTGTGAGACAAAGGAGGAGTTACCATCTGTAATAACAGAGGTGCCATCCAATGCAAGAGGAAAAACTGCAGGGTTTGGGAATTGTGATCCGGTGACTGATCTCTAAATTCCCCAGTGGAGATGTCTCACAGCCAGCTGGGTACAGGGGCCAGGGTTGTGCAGGAGAGGGCTGAGCTAGGGATATAGACTTGGGAGTGATCAGCACATCTACGGTGTTTGAAGTCACAAGACTCATGACTTCATCTGGAAAGTGGTTTAGATTGTGAAAAAGAGAAGAAGTCCAAGGACAGAGCCCTGGGGACTTCACCACTGAGACGCAGGGAAGATGAAGAGGAACAGCAAATGAGACTGAAACACAGCCACCAGAAATACAGGAAGAAAACCCAATGAGTGTAGTGGTGTCTTCCAAGCCAAATGAAGGAAGTTATCATGTTGTAAAAGTCAATAGATGGGTTAAAGGGAAAATTATATCCAGATGAAGACAAAATTAGCCAATTCAAACATAGGATAACTAAAAAAGTGATGAAGATAAATGAAGGACAGAATGAAGAGACTCAACATGCATCTAAGGAGTGTCTCTAAAGAAAAAAATGGATAATGTGGAAATGTGATGTTTAGAGAGAACTGTGTGAGAGCTTTCTATAATCAAAATTAGAAAGACAGGAGAGTCACGGGTTGGGCTCTTTGGGAAGAAGACCAAGGCAGAGATGAGCACGCAGCTATCTCATTTGGCATCGGCACTGGTGGAAGGGATGGAGGCAGGCCCCAGCAGAGGGAGAAGGCGAGCTGTGAAGCAGTCATGACAAAGACATCAGCCAACCTCACAGGAAGAATGACCAAACATTCTTACTTGCCCAGGATGTGGCAATTACAATACTAAAACCAGACAGTCCCTCCCAACCGAGGATGTATGTGTTGACTTACCATGGAGAACTCTGAAGCTAAGATGGAACTTCAGAATTGTCCTGCGTGCAGACAACAGGACTGGCTCTCAGTCCCGCTCCATCAACAGACTGTGCTTGGGCAAGAGTGTGACCTTGTGGCCCAAGCACTGCTGTTTCCCTGAGGGCAGTTCCTGGAGAGGGCTCACCCCTGAGCCCTACTCCCAAGAGCAGTTCCAGCTGCCAGTATGTGGAGGATTAGCTCCTTCAGACCTAAAGAGGGGTTTGGGTAGTACAGGGCAGGTTCTTCCATAATGAGTCTTCCTTATTGAAGTGGCAAAATAAGTCATGAACGGAACACATCAATACAAATGCCCACCTAGACACACGATCACACCAGCAGAGCAATGCACACAGTGAGGAGATAAATCCAACTCAAAATTGGAAAGACAGACTGTCTACAGAAGAAGGGTAATTACTGAGAGCAAACTTCTCATCAGCAATAATAGATGCCAGAAGAAAATGAACCAATATCCTCAAGGTACTGAAGGAAACTGGAATTCTACATTCAGCTAAATCATGTTCTTGAGGGAGCACAAAATCAGCTACATTTTTCAGAGTTCACTTCTCACTTATGTTCACTTAAAGATCTCCTGAGGATATTGAAGATAGAAGGAGTGGGATGCAGAAGCACTTGTGATCCATTAGTAGTTGGTAATCTAAAATCTTGCAAACATGGACTACTAGAAATTACTAATATGTGAGGGTTTCTCAAAACAAGATAGGGGCCAGTGCCATGCTCAATAGGCTAATCCTCCACCTGCGGTGCCAGCACACTGGGTTCTAGTCCCGATCGGGGCGCTGGATTCTGTCCCGGTTGCCCCTCTTCCAGGCCAGCTCTCTGCTGTGGCCGGGAAGGCAGTGGAGGATAGCCCAAGTGCTTGGGCTCTGCACCCGCATGGGAGACCAGGAGAAGCACCTGGCTCCTGGCTTCGGATCAGCATAGTGCGCCAGCTGCGGCGGCCATTGGAGGGTGAACCAACAGAAAAAGGAAGATCTTTCTCTCTATCTCTCTCTCTCACTGTCCACTCTGCCTGTCAAAAAAAAAAAAAAAAAAAAAAAAAAACAAGATGGGAATGCATTTTAGAAAAAACTAACACAAAATATGGGGTGGAGGGGAAGGAATTAAGTCTTTATAAGACCTTGTATTTTTTAGGAGGATAGTGATAACAAATATTTGGATACGTTATTAGTCAAGAATGCATATTAGGGGCTGGTATTATGGTGCAGTGGGTTAAGTCACCACCTGCTACACTGGCATCTCATATAGAGCACCAGTTTAAGTCCCATCTCCTCAACTTCCAAACCAATTCATTGCTAATGTGCCTAGAAAAGCAATGGGAGATGGCCCAAGAACTTGGACCCTTGCCATCCACATGGAGTTTCTGGCTCCTGGCTTCACCTGGCCCAGTCCAGGCTATTGCAGTCATTTGAGGAGTGAACCAGCAGATGAAGATCTCTTTCTCTCTGTCTCTCCCTCTCTCTGTCACTCTGCCTTTCAAATAAATATAATAAGCCTTAAAAAAATCCATGTTAAAATTTGAAGTGTAATTCCTAAGAGAGTAAAAATAAAATACATAACTTATAAACCAGTAGAAATAAAAGGGAGGGGCATAAGCACAATCTCACTGACATAACAGAAAGCAGTAAAAGAAAAAAAAAAAGCTTGGTAAAGAAAAAGCACAAAACAACAAGGGAATTAAATCTAAATAGACCACTAATCCCAATACATTAAAAAGATTAAACCCATCTGTTAAAAGACAAAGATTCTTGGACTGAACGCTAAAACAAAACCCAATGGTTAGATTCTTTTTAAAGAGACAAAGCCGAAACATCATGATACAAGTAGGGAGAGAAGAATGGACACCAGGCATGGAGGGAAAGCTGGTGTAGCAATATCACTACAGGTAAAAGTAGATACTATGACAAAAAGCATTGCTAGAAATCTAGACCTTAGCTTCCAGCTACAATGGAATAGCAGGGATTGGATTTTCACTTTCACTTGAAGCATCTAAAAAATTGGAGAAAATATTTGCAGCAGTCATTTTTAACACTTTGAACTCCAGGCAGCAAGAGACAGTGATCCCTAAGAAGGAGAAACAAACAAGATGAGCCCAATGACTGTTCCAGTTTTGTTCCTGGAGAGAGTTTCCAGGCAGCACAGGGAGGGAGATTGTAGGCTGATTCTTGGTCTCCCTGAGTTGAGAGAGAGCTGGGAGTCTGAGGAAGCCAAAGCCCCTGGAGTCTGCATCCAGCACTGGCGAGGAGAGAGCTGCACACAGGAGACACAACTGCAGGGGACTTCCCTGAAGTCTTCAGCAAGAACTCCTGGTCAGCACAGAAGTGTGCGGCAACTGCCCAAGGCTAGGGGAAGAATGACCAAATGCAGCAGGTGGAACAATACTGGCAGATGATACATGGCTAGGAATAGCTGTGCTCCCATCAGACAGAGTGGAAGGGCTCATACTCCATGGGACATTGAGTAATCAAAAGGGTATTCTCTTAAAAGTTGAGAAAGATTAGCGCAGAAGGCTACTCAGGTCCCATGTAACAAAGTTTAAAAATAAAATCTAAAAACCTATTTTAAAAGATCACACTGCTTCCAAGGAATTTAACTATGTTTCAGAACAAAGCCCAAGAATATCTGGGGGCAGGTATTGACACAGCGGTTAAGCCTTCCCTATCAACACCCACATCCCATATCAGATTGGCTGAGTTCAAGCCCCAGCTCCACCCTCCATTTCGGCTTCCTGCTACTGAGTGCCCTAGGAGGCAGTAGATAAAGCTAAACTGCTTTAGTCCCTGTCACCCACATGGGAGACCCATTCTGAGTTCCCAATTCTTGGCTTTGGCCTGGTAAAACAATGGCTATTGCAGACATTTAAGAAGGAAAACAGCAGATAGGAGATCTCTCTCTATCTATCTCTCTCTCTCTCTCTTCCTTCCAAATTTATAGAAAAGAATATTCATAAAAATACAGAACATCCATCTTCTAACAATGTAAAATATACCATGCCTGCATCCAATTAAAACTTCCCAGGCATGCAAAGAAAGAAAATTATAACACATTGTTCCCTTTATATAAATAAAAAAATTTTAAGAGCTCACAGCCTAAAAAAAGAAAATTATAACACATAAGGATAAAAATCACTTTATAGAAATGTATTCAGAAATAAGACAGATGACACAATCATTAGATAAGAGCATTAAAATTTATTATAACTTTTGTGACTATATTATAATATTGTTAAGTATAATCTTATGCTCAAGAAGGTAGAGGAATGATGGAGTCTGTTAAGTAGACACATGGGAAATACAAAAAAGACCCCAATTTAACCTCTAGAGTTGAAAGCTGTGATTTCTGAGCTGAAATTTCACTGGATGGAAAGAACAGCAGATTAGACCCTGCAGGAGATAAAAGAACTCATCAGAAAGTTACAACAATCCTGAACTACTTTGCACCTCACAAGAGAACTGCAAAGTGCATTAGGAAGACATTGACAGGTGGAGAGGAGAATTTGGTAATTTTACAACTATAATGAGAGATTGTAACTCTGTTTTATCAAAATTTAGAGATAAAAAGCAAAAATTTAAGTAATAAACAAATAGACATTTAAACTAAAAATACAAATTCCAAATCATTACAAATGGGCATTAAAGTTCATATAGACCCATGTATTCCGACTTTTATAATTTACCATGGGCTACTTGAGGGAAGGAACTGTATTCTGTCCTGGACTGAATCCTCAGAGTCCAGCATGCAGCATGATGTTTTAGATAGTAAATATGAATAATTTTAATTGTAAATTTAGTAGCAAAAGCATTAGTATGTCTATAGAAGTCTTAAATGCACAATTAACAATCTTGAATTGATGAATCTATATAGAACTGTACCCAACAGAAAATACAGTGTGCATTTTTATTTCAAAAATATGTAAAACAGTGATAAAGTTAACCATAGTTGTACAGTAATCATTAAACAAACAAACAAAAAAACCCCTTGCTATCATGCTGTGTAGGACTGTCTAGCTGCAGCTTATGGTTTTTTGCTATGTAAGTAGTGAATTCACACTTTTAATGGTTCTTAGGAGGATAGTAACAATGATTGTTCTCCTTAGGAGGAGGTTGAAGAAGGGCAATACTTCTCTCCTCCCACTCTTTGTATTGATAAGCTGATATCATTTCATAATCAAAGAATAAATATAAGTCTTGATAATGTGGCAAAACAGCAGGAAGACATATGGGACTCTAAACACAGGGTGTTCCAAGAGGGAATTCAACAAAATCTCACAATGTAAGAATATGAGAATTCAGGCCAAGTCTCAGTATTGACCTTCACCTGACCGATAAGAGGAGGATAAGAATATTAACTGTAAAGTTACACTACATTAACTGCATAACAGACGGAGATTCTATTCTCATGTCGTATGTTTCTATAATCTCCCTCATCAAAAAGCCCATTCAAGTATTGCTCTAGTTAGATATCTGGATCGACTTAGTCTTCTGTGATAATAAGCAGGAGTCGAGTGAGGGCTCAAAGAGGATAAAAAAAATCAGTCTTATGGAATATTGCTCCCTTTTTTGATAATAGTTTTATTGATATATAATTTACATATCACAAAATTCACCCATTTAAAATGTACAGTTCAATATTTTTAGAATATTCACAGTTTGAAGTCATTAATTCAATCAATTTAAGAATATTTTCATTACACCAAACAGAAATTCTGTACCATTGGCCATCACTTTCCATTGTCCCAACCCTAGGCATCCATTAATCTACTTTCTGTTTCTGTAGGTTTGTCCATTCTAGATATTTCATACATACAGAATCACACAACATATGGTTTTTGTGACTGGCTTCTTAACATTGTCAAGGTTCATCCATGTTGTAACAGGTATCAGTACTACATCCCTTTTTATTGCCAAGTAATATCCTATTGTATAGATAATGCTACATGTTATTTATCCATTCATCACTTGACAGACACATTTGAATTGTTTCTACTTTTTGGCTATTAAGAATATTATTGCAGGGCAGGCAATTTTCCTAGTGGTTAAGATGCCTGCATCCCATATCAGAATACCTGGATTTGATTCCTGGCTCTGGCTCCTGAATCCAACCTCCTATCAATGCAGGCCATGGGCTGCAGTAGTGACAGCTCAAGTAATTGTTCCCTGCTACCCACATAAGAGGCCCGTATTGAGTTCCTGCCTGGCTCCAGCCTCAGCCAAGCCCCAGCCCCAGCCATTGTGGGCATTTGAGGAGTGTACCAGCAGATGAGAGCTCTGTGTGTGTGTGTGTGTGTGTGTGTGTGGAGTGTGTGTGTGTGTGTGTGTCTATCTCTGTCTCTTAAACTCAAAAAACAAAATTAGTGTTGCATGAACACTCTTGAACAAATTTTTATGAGTGTATAGATTTTCATTTCTCTATTCTGGGTCATATGGTAAGCCTATTTTTAACATTTTCAGGAACCGCTGGACTGACTGTATACCAAAGTAACTACATCATTTTTATTTTCCTCTGGAAGTGTATAAGGACTCCAGTTTCTCCACAATCTTATCAACTTGTTACTACCTACCCTTTGTTGTCACAGCCATCCTCATTATGGCCTGAATGTTGCTTTAATGAAGCTTACTGCTGATTGGGTGTTCTGTAAGATAAACTAATAGTTTTACTCTCTTTATTGCAATATGCATTTTACTAATCTTGTTTACCCATAAAAGCATTCAGGTTTGGTAAATAGAAAAATGTTTAGTTGTATGTTACTCTACAACAGACAGTCTACAGTTTAGGGGCTTAAACAACCATTTCATTATCTCTCACTATTCTATAGGTTGCCTAGGCTCAGCTGGGTGGTTCTTCTGCTCTATGTGATGTTAGCTGGGGCTGTAGCTACCTGGCAGCAGGACTGCACAGGAACATCCAACAAATCTCATTTACATGCTTGGTGCCATGACAGAGATGGCTGGAAGGCTGAACTCAGAAGGAATGCCTGGGCAGCTCACATTCTTTCTCTCTATACATGGTCATCAGGCCTATCTTTCCATCAGGGCTTTCAAGGAACATAGTTGGACTTCACATATGGCAGCATAGGGCTCACAGAAGACGGAGCTTTGAGACCTTTCTAAGGCTTGGACCCAGAACTTTCCTAAGCATTACTTCTACAATGTTTTATTCATTAAAGAGAATCTGGACCAGTTTAAATTCCACTTGAGGGACTGGTGCTGTGGCACAATGGGTTAACACCCTGGCCTGAAGCGCCGGCATCCCATATGGATACCGGTTCTAGTCCCAGCTGCTCCTCTTCGATCCAGCTCTCTGCTATGGCCTGGGAAAGCAGTAGAAGATGGCCCAAGTCCTTGGGCCCCTGCACATGTGTGGGAGACCCAGAAGACGCTCCTGGCTCCTGGCTTCAGGTTGGTGCAATTCTGGCTGTTGCGGCCAACTGGGGAGTGAGCCAACAGATGGAAGACCTCTCTCTCCCTCTCTCTCTACCTCTCCTTCTCTCTCTGTGTAACTCTGACTTTCAAGTAAATAAATAAATATTTTTTAAAAATTCCACTTGAGACTGCACAAAGGTATAAGTCCTAGGAGGTATGGATCATAGGGGGCTACCTTCACAGACTAGCTACTACAAAAATAACAGTTTACTCAGACAATAATAACAATTTTTCTAATTCACTAAATATTTAAATACTTTCCATTTGGGTGGCACTTAGGGCATAGGTCACTGATGATTTTTTGAGAAACAAGAAAGAACCTAAGCTCACAAAAAAAGTCAATACTCTAAGAAAAAAATCCTCCCCACATCTCCAGATTTCCTGCTCTCTAAAGTATAAAAGAAATGCAGAAAAATATCATTATTACATAATAAGAGAAAGAAAAAAATCGATGAATACAAATTTTGCTATATATGGAAATGTATTAGACTATTCTAATTTTTGAAAGCATGAGTTCTTCTAGTACTTTTAGAAGGTTGTCTTAGCCATTCTATGTTAGGGTTTTTTTCCATATGCATGCTTGTATTTTCTAACAAAAGTCAGTTTCTGCACATACACCCCAAAACCAGGATATCTGAGAAGGGAGAGAAACACAGGTCAGCATGCTGCAGAAATCTTGGGCTCTATTTCTAGATGGCATGCCTGTATTAGTCAGCTTTATATCACCATCTTGAACTACCTGAGGAAGCTTCACTTTATAATGAAAAAAGTTAGTTTTGGCTCAGTTTTGGAGGTTCACAGCCTAAGATCAGGCAGGCCCCATCGGTTCAGCCATTAGTGATGACCATTTTGCTGGCAGATTCCAGGGGCACAGAACATCACATAGTAAGAGATAGGAAGTGTGCATATCTGTGTCTATGTGGTTTCTTACAGAGCTACCAGGATTTAATCATGGTAGAGGGGCTCCAACCTAATGACTAATACAATCTAATCACTTCCTGAAAACCTTACCTCCTAACAGCATAATTGGATTGAGTTTCTACCCTTTGAGTAGCATTAACATAAGACTTCATAGACTAAAGTACTGCATGAATTCAGAGACAAAATCATATTCAAACTACAGCAATACCTGAAGACATTTGGCATTTTACAATATTTGAAAGTATTTTGTTAGAATTCAATCCTAATTCTAAGGCAAATTGCGGCTTCATATTTCAAAAGCATTCATTAAGTCTAACAACTTCTGGTTTTAGGAGGCTCCCATCCCTAGAGGGGTTTGGACGGAGCTAGGACACCTTTAGGGGATGCTGCAGTTCAGATCTGGGGAAGCTGGAAAAGTCCTAATATATTTCAGCAATTATTATTTTAAACCCATCCAACGTAGACAAGAACACTGCATGCTAGCACAATGTTCAGGTTCTGAAGACAGACAGATCTGAGCTTAACAATCTGGTTTCATCATTCTTACGGACTGAAGGTTTGTGTCCTCTCCCAAATTCCTGTGTTGAAATCTTAACCCCCAATGGGACAGTATTAGGGGGTGGAGGTTTGGGAAGGTAATTAACTAATAAGGATAGAGCCTTCATGAATGAGATTGGTGCCCTTTAAAAGAAGGCCCAGAAATCTCTCTTGCCCCCTTTCTGCCATGTGAAGGCATAAGGAAAAGAGGATAGCCTGCAATCCAGAAAAGGGCCCTCATTCAGAACCCCACCAGGCTGGCACCCCAATCTCAGACTTCCAGCCTCCAAAACTATGAGGAACAAATTTCTGCTGTTTAAGCACCCTTATGTACGGTAATCCGTTATAGCAGCCCAAACTGACCAGGATAGAGTTTAGCAGCTTTGTGACCTTGGTCAAGTTACTTGACCTTCTTCAGCCTCTTTGCTCCTCTGTAAGATGGGGATAGTAATGCATAGGCTACTTAAGCATGCAAGGTACAGTTGAACCCAAATGCTTCAGCCTTGGAATCCGGGGTCTTCACCTTAGGGATAATGGGTTCTGAGAATTGAACAGAAGCTTTGGATCCTCCACTCTCCTCCACATAATGTACATATAACTAAAACTGCTACATGTTCATGGAGTTCAAAGACTCACGGTTGCCCATCTGTGGTCCTCCTAAGAGAGTTACCAACTCTTGCTCCAGACTAAACACACCACAAGGAGGCCCACATCAACAAGGCTGCACTCCTCCTCGTGAAAGTCATAGCCGCTCTGAAGGCAGACATTCACTCCATCTTCTGTCTCTGAAGTCTGGAAGAGCAAGGTTGTGAGGCTGAGCTGGATCTGCAGAGACTTTCTTTATTGTGAGATTTAAGGAAGGTCTTGGGGATAGGGGTGGAGTGTTCAGTCCAGCAGTTAAAACACCAGGTAGGATACCACATCCCATATCAGAGTACCTGGGTTCAACTCCCAGCTCTGCCTCCTGACTCCAGTTTTCTGCTAAGGCAGACCCTAGGAGGCAGTAGTGATGGCAACATATGACCTATTATCTTAAACATTTTATTCATCTTTCTATAATCTAAACTTTTAACTTTTCTGAGACTTTCGCTAAGGAAAACCCAATGTTATTTTTTCCAGAATTTTCTCTGGATCTTCACTCCCTATTCTCATACAAAAAGACCAGAAGACATGAATCACTGAAAAGTCCATCGTGGAGGCCAAGTCTGACATTAAAAAAGGAAGAAGGGTGTTTGTTCTTCTCATGCTTGATGTATTTCACTCACCAGTTCATCTGATGTCAGTTCATCCATGTTGCCACAATCGGCAGAATTTCATCCTTTCTGTGGCTGAATAGAATTCCATTGTGCTTATTTACCACATTTTCTTTACCCATTTATCCTTCAGTGGACACTTAGGTAGATTCCATGTCTTTGCTATTATCACAAGTGCTGTAATAATGGGAGTGCAGGTATCTCTTCAACATACTGATTTCACTTCCTGTGTTATAAATACCCAGTAGAGGAATGCCTGGATCATATGATAGTTCTGTTTTTAATTTTTTAATCAATCTCTCTCTGTAGTATTTTCCATAATGGATGTACTGATTTACATTCTTACCAACACAATGTGTACAAGGATCAAATATCTCACTATACTCCTTTAATATATACAATTATTATGTATTAAAACAAAATAAAACTTTATTTTATTTTTTTATTTTATTTTTTATTTTTGACAGGCAGAGTGGACAGTGAGAGAGAGAGACAGAGAGAGAAAGGTCTTCCCTTGCCGTTGGTTCACCCTCCAATGGCCGCCGCTGCAGCCAGCGCACCGCGCTGATCCGATGGCAGGAACCAGGATCCAGGTGCTTTTCCTGGTCTCCCATGGGGTGCAGGGCCCAAGCACCTGGGCCATCCTCCACTGCACTCCCTGGCCACAGCAGAGAGCTGGCCTGGAAGAGGGGCAACCGGGACAGAATCCGGCGCCCCAACCGGGACTAGAACCCGGTGTGCCGGCGCCGCAAGGTGGAGGATTAGCCTATTGAGCCACGGCGCCGGCCCATAACAAAGTAAAACTTAAAATCAATTTGGTATAAAAAATAAAAGTGGCACTATAGAATTTTTTAAGAAAGGAAGATGGGACTTAGCTTCTACTTTTCCATATCTCACTGGAGTCCTGCCCCAGAATATTACTGAAAGCTTACCAACCCTGAAAGAATTTGATGGTGCAGTCACTGGAAACTCTGAACTCTGAGTCACCATGGGGTGAGAAGACCTGATCCTTTGGCAGATGAGGAAAATACCGGGTTAACCCACCCCAGGACGGTAGTAACTCCCGTAAGTCCATCCCCTCCCATCGCTGGCTCAGCAAGGTCTCTTCACGGGCGAAGAAACTCTAATGATATCTTTTGAGCACATCATTATTGTTGGTTATTGATTTCATCAAGAAATTTGTGGATAACATCAATTACACCTGAATAAGGAGTTTTTATATCCTTACATTGTTGTACACATCTTCTCTTTGGTTGTTTCAAGCCATAGCTTAAATTTTAATAATTCAGTAATGAATCTTGTTTAATCTGTCTTAATCCTCTTGCCTAATTCTTTTACATTAAAGGATTAAATACAGAAAAGAAGATGTGGCCAAACCATGACTCACGCTTCTGTCAATGCAGAGCCCCAAAGGCAGATGGATGAGAAGAAATGTTGCAGAGGTGAGTGAAACACACAAGTCTCAACTCAGAGCCAAAGCATCTGAGTTGCAGTCCAGTTACTCTAACTTCCCCTTCTTTCACAGCAGAAAAAAATAGTCTTAAAGGTTTGCAAATGCTATTTACTGCTGTATCTACTGTAGGATTTTCTAAGAGGCTGACTTTACTAACTTACCGTCACAGGCTATTTGCTTTGAGCTGTTTGGCTAATAGTGGGGATGGGCCACACTGAGTCATCCACAAGCTAGCCCAGTCCCCTGAGAACCCCGGAGAGTCATCGGCTTGACGACTGACCAGGATTAGCAACGTGGGGACTGTGCCTGTGAGATGGGGCCTGGCACAGATGAACTGTGTACTTTTGGGGCCCAGGGCAATATTAGGCTGAGGAAACTGTAGGGAGAGGCTGAGATTCGGGCAGGTTGAATGGAGCCTGATCAGGTCCATCTATAGAACCCGGAAATGGTGCCCTGGTCACACTCACAGAGCCCTGGATTCTCACTCATGCACTTCCTGTTTCTGCCTAAGCTGGCGTAGTGTATGGTGATGGGGCGGGGCGGGAAGGGTCCCTGTTTTAGGACCACTTGTGGTTTGTGCCCTGTGAATGAGACCCGGAAGGGTCCCGTTCCTTAAAGTCACCAGCCCTGTGGTGGGGAGGAGATGTGAATAGCAGCTTCCTGTCCACCCAGTCCGTGCTCTGCAGGCCCTTATTGTTCCTCTGGGCAAGAGGCTGTGCTTTCTCTATCAAAAGAAAGCAAAAGCCAAACCAAGTGAGGGGACAGGTTGAAATACTGTGACCTCTGGATGCTCCGCACCAGCAGAGGCAAGTGTGGATGGTTACAGGGAGCTCAAAGGAGCAGATAAGCTGATGCAGAAGTGTGAGTCTTTGTTCACACACCCATCTCTCCGCTCAGCTTCCTCAACCACTTCCCCCCACTCCACCTCCCAGGCAGACCTAGCTTTCTGAATTCACATGGATTCCCAGGAGGGGTTGGCAGCATAGCCATGTATTGGGCCATGCAGCACAGGCTCTGTACCAGGAAGGAGGATGGTACAGAGGGTGAGTCCGAGACGGGAGCTAATTTCAAGCTTGTTGACACCACATCTTCCAATCTAGCTTTGTCATGAAGCCAACATTTTAATCTCAAAAAAAAATAAGCAGTAAAATAAAAATAATTTCTAAAAAGGATCCTAAGAACCACAAATGGAGAAAGAGACATCCTCTTCTGTTGCCCCACCCTGCATCTAGAATAACTTTGGGTTCCATCTGCCAGTTTTCAGGCCTGTGCTGCCAGGGCCTCAGGACTTGGAGGGAGAATTCCCTAGGGTATTTCTGATGCAACCTTTAGCGACAGCCTTGGTCCTGCCCATGTGTGGGTACAGATGGACAGGGGCCAGCACAAAGAAAAGCACACTGCACACCTTCCAGAACAGTGAATACAAAAATTCTTTTTAATTAAAAAAATTTTTATGTGAGAGACAGAGAGAAAGGAAAGAAAGCTCCTATCTGTTGTCTTTTTTTTTTTTTTTTTTTTTTTTTTTTTTTTTTTACAGGCAGAGTGGATAGTGAGAGAGAGAGACAGAGAGAAAGGTCTTCCTTTTGCTGTTGGTTCACCCTCCAATGGTCACTACGGCTGGCACACTGCAGCCGGCACACTACGCTGATCCAAAGGCAGGAGCCAGGTGCTCCTCCTGGTCTCCCATGGGGTACAGGGCCCAAGCACTTGGGCCATCCTCTACTGCCTTCCCGGGCCACAGCAGAGAGCTGGCCTGGAAGAGGGGCAACCGGGACAGAATCCGGCGCCCCGACCGGGACTAGAACCCGGTGTGCTGGCGCCGCTAGGTGGAGGATTAGCCTATTGAGCTGCAGCACCGGCCCTATCTGTTGTCTTATTTCCCAAATGCTTGGCCCACCAAAGCCAGGAGCCAGGAACTCAATCCAGGTCTCTCAAATGGGGTGCAGAAAACCAATCATATAAGCTATCACCACTGCCTCCCTGGTCTTTATTTATTTGAAAGTCAGAGTTACACACAGAGAGAGAAGGAGAAGCAGAGAGAGAGAGAGAGAGAGAGAGAGAGAGATCTTCCATCCACTTGTTCACTCCCCAATTGGCCACAATGGCCGAAGCTGCACTGATCCGAAGGCAGGAGCCAGGAGCTTCTTTCGGGTCTCACATAGGTGCAGGAGCCCAAGGACTTGGGCCATCTTCTACTGCTTTCCCAGGTCATAGCAGGGAGTTGGATCGGAAGTGGAGCAGACAGGACTTGAACTGGCACCCATACGTGATGCCAGCACTGTAGGCGGTTTTTACCCACTATGCCACAGTGCCGGCCTGGGATGTGGGCATCTTAACTATGCCAAATGCTTACCCCAATATATAAATTCTTGACACCGATTGTGTCAAGATATCTGTGTCAGATACCAACAAGGGCACTAAGATGACAAAAATTAGAGAAAATCTATTGGGTTTTTTTTGTATAATGTCACAATTATGTAAATAAGTATTAGACAACATGCTACATTTAGAAGAGAGGTAACACAATGGGTTGTATGCACATAGAGGAGGGGGTGTTTCGTTCTTACAAAGAAAGGAGGGCTTCACAGAGAACATAGATAGATATAGATACAGATACAGGTGTAGGTATACAGATAATGCTTTGGTGCAAGAAATATAGTACACAGCTACAGTGGCCTAAGTGAATAGTTAGTATCTCACATACAAGACATATGGGGGGAAGACAGTCCAGGGTTGATCTGGATGCCATTAGGAACAAGTTAGGTTTGAGCCCTCACTCTACTTCAGTGCAGCTTCCTGTTAATGCGCAACCTGGGAGGCAGCAGGAAATGTCTCAGATAGTTGAGCCCCTGCCACCCGCATGGGACCCTGAGATAGAGCTCCAGGCTCCTGGCTTTGGCCTGGCCCAGCCCTGGGTATTGCATCATTTGGGGAGTAAACCAGTGGATGGAATATCTCTCCGTGTCTCTGTCTCTGTTTCTGCCAGTTTGCCTTTCAAATAACAAATAAAAACTTTGGAAAAAAACAAACCAGACTCTTTTCATCCTGGGCTTGGGGAGAAAAGACATTTTACATTAAATCTTCTTACTTTAAATCACTTTACTTTAAAGCTTCTCTGTTGTGGATTTAATGAGCATTTCATTCTTCTATTCATCATTTCTGATCCAGCATTTCTGCATTTCTCTGGTAGATAAAAAGCATTTCAGGGTTTTTTTAAATTTTAATATCTTACTCAGGCCAAATACGTTTTCTTTACTTATGCTGTACACAGAAAGCAATAGCTTCCAGTGCTGCAGTCGTGATGCCCTCTGATTGTCTCAAGAGCTGGTGTGTGTGCCTTTATAAACGCACTTTCAAATCCAGGAATAATTTCTCTCCTGCTCTAATAAAAATGACAAACTAGGTCAATTTCATTTGTCCTTGAAGTGTTTTAGAAAGAAAAGGCAAGGTTGCAATTTTTTAAAAGATTTATTTATTTACTATGAAAGGCAGAATTACAGAAAAGGAGAGACAGAGACAGAGAGAGATCTTCCGTCCGCTGGTTTACTCCCTAAATGGCCAGTGACAGAGGCTGGGCCAGGCCAAAACCAGGAGCCAGGAGCTTCCTCCGGGTCTCCTACATGGATACAGTGGCCCAATCACTTGGGCCACCTTCTACTGCTTTCCCAGGCCATAGCAGAGAGCTGGGTCAGAAGTGGAGCAGCCAGGACTCAAACTGGTGCCCATATGGGATGCTGGCATCACAGGTGGAGGCTTAACCCTTATACCACAATGCCAGTCTCATGGTTGCAATTTTTAAGCACTGTATTTATCTATTTGATTACCCAAGAGTAGCATACAAAGCATAACTTGGCATAGTAGCTAAGATATTGGGATGACAACATCCCGTACCAGAGGGCCTATATTGAGTCCAGACTACACTTCTGATCCAACTTCCTGATAATGGGCACCCTGAGAGGCAGCAGATGGTTCTCATTTAGGTGGGCCTCTACCACCACATGTCTCTACCACCAGACTGAGTTCGAGGTTCCTGGCTTCCACCTGTCCCAGCTCCAGCAATTGCAGGCAACTGGGAATATGAACCAGCAGATGAGTATCTCTCTTTCTCTCTGTGTCTCTAAGCCTCTCTCTCTCTCTCTCTCTCTCTCTGTAAAATGGAAAACAGAAAAAAAAATCTATAGTTAATAAATAAGGTTGCATAAGTTGGAGGTGTGGACACAAAACAGAAATGAAAACTCCCCATGATCCTACATGTTCTGAATACAAAAATTAAAAATCCCAGCAACAACATTAACATTTTGTTAAATACTCTTCCATACTTTTTTCTAAGTATATTGTGTTTTAAAAAGATGTTATAATGGGGCTGGTGCTGTGGCGTGGTGGATAAAGCCACCACCGGTAGTACTGGTATATCATATGGGCACTGCTTCGAGTCCCAGATGCTCCACTTCCAATCCAGCTCCCTGTTAATGCACCTGGAAAAGCAGCAGAAGATGGCCCAAGTCCTTGGGCCCCTGCACCCATGTGGGAGACCTGGAAGCTCCAGGCTCCTGACTTCAGATTGGCCCAGCTCCAGCTGTTGCAGCCATTTGGGGAGTGAACCAGCGGATGTAAGACCTCTCTTATCTCTCTGCCTCTGTTTCTCTGTAACTCTACCTTTTAAATAAATAAATATTTTTTAAAAAAATGTTCTAATGTACATCTGCTTTATAACTTCTTTCACTAAACAATTCATCATGACTATTTTAAATATTTAATTAAATATTCCTAAAAACATAATTCTCAAAGGCACCATACTATGTGTGGTATGTTTTCATGGGCCAGCCACTATCCTAATCTCACTACAAATATTCACTCCTGCCATTCTGCAGTCGTCTTTATCTGCCCTCCCAACACCTCCACCATTTCAAGCCTGCTCTGTGCAAGAGGAGGCTGCCCTGGAGAGACTGCACTGATGAGTTCCTATCCCCCTCTCACTGCCTTGGGTTGGGTCAGTGATGAGTTGTGGTAAACTGGATCCTCACTCCCAGCTGTCCAGGCTCCCTCTGTCCCTACTTAGGACTTGCTATGTGAGTACACAGCATGGAAGTGTCCGCTTTATTTCTGTCACCTAGACTTGGCATGAGCCAGGAGCCCTGGGATGGAGTTGCTGGTTTAATTTGACCTCTTAGCCTCTGTTCCCAAGATGAGAGGCCCTTGGAGCAGACCCGAACCCCACCCAAAGCCTGAAGCAGGGCTGTTCCAGTCAGCCTGGAAGGGAAGGAAATAAGGGGTTGTCGCTGGCATACAGAGACGCGGGGACTGTTTGAGTGTACAGCTACTGCATCCGTGACGGGCTCACTACAGGCGGCTCTGAGGGCTGGGGAGCAAGGTCAACATACCCATTGTGTTGCAGGGCTGTGGCATTCTCTCCCAGAGGCACATCGCTTCCCCTTCCTACCTGCATAAGCTCGTGTCTCCCCTTACCCTCCCCCCACTAGGTGCCAATAACACTCAGCTGCTCCCTATAACTCCTGCACTGTCCTAGGCGACTTGCCCACACTCTGCTTTACCTCTGTGAAGAGAATCTCCATCAAAGGCCCTTCCTATCACTCAACTTGTAGGTATCATCCACTTCCTGCCTAGACTCTGCCTGAGAAAAAGTCCTCATAACAGTACAGTAGGTGCTCTTATCTCCATTTCCTACCCAGAAAACTGAGTTTAGAAAGATCCCTTATGTCAGGTCACACAATTTGTCTGTGGCAGAGCTGAGGTTTGAACCCAGGCAGATGTGATTTGCAATCATTCACTGTGCTTCCATCTAAAGGGTCTGTCTTAATTTGTTTTCCTGGCCAGCGCTGCGGCTCACTAGGCTAATCCTCCGCCTTGCGGCGCCGGCACACCAGGTTCTAGTCCCGGTCGGGGCACCAGATTCTGTCCCGGTTGCCCCTCTTCCAGGCCAGCTCTCTGCTGTGGCCAGGGAGTGCAGTGGAGGCTGGCCCAAGTCCTTGGGCCCTGCACCCGCATGGGAGACCAGGAGAAGCTCCTGGCTTTGGATCAGCGCGGTGCACCGGCTGCGGCGGCCATTGGAGGGTGAACCAACAGCAAAGGAAGACCTTTCTCTCTGTCTCTCTCACTGTCCACTCTGCCTGTTAAAAAAAATTTTTTTTTGTTTTCCTTCTCTTCATTATTGGAAATTTAGATGGTGTTTATGTTGGTGATCACATTTTCTTTCTATTATAAATTCTGCTCTGATGAGCAATCTCTGTATAAATATTTGGTCATATTCAGGGTTAATAAAATTCTAAACATGAAATAATTGGATTAAAGAGTATGACCCTCTCTGTTCTTCAACTCTTTCTTTCTTTTTAAAAAATGTTTCTTTTGGGGGTTGATGCTGTGGCACAGTGGGTCAGACCGCCACTGGCATCCCGTATAGAAGCACTGTTGGAGCACTGGCTACTCTGCTTCCAATCAAGCTTCCACTACCTGGGAATGTAGGATGACGGCTCACATACTTGAGCCCCTGCCACACACATGAGAGACTGGGATTGAGCTCCTGGATCCTGGCTACGGCCTGAACCAGACCTGGCTGTCATGGGCATTCAGGCAGTAAACCAGAGGATGGAAGGTCTCTCTCTCTCCTTCTCTCTATCTCTCTCTCGCTCGCTCGCTCTCGCTCTCGCTCTCTTCCTTTCTGTTGCTCTGCCTTTCAAATAAATAAGTAAATAAAATATCTATAAAAATGTTTTCTTTGGGGAATGGCATTGTGGCATGGAGGGTTGAACCACTGTTTGCAACACCAGTATCCCATATTGGAATGCCAGTTCAAGTCCCGGTTGCTCTGATTCTGATCCAGCCCTCTGTTAATGCACCTAGGAAGGCAGCAGAAGATGACTCAAGTTCTTGGACCACCAGCACCCATGTGGGAGAGCTAGATGGAGTTTCTGGCTCTCAGTTTCTATTTGACCCAGCTCCAGCTATTGCAGCCATTTAGGGAATGGACCAGTGGATGGAAGATCTCTCTCTGTCTCTGTCTCTGTGTGTGTATATGTCATTCTGTCTTTCAAATAAATAAATCTTTTAAAAATAAAATAAAATGATTAGGTTCAATGAACACAGCCCAGGCATTACAGAACTATGTATCACAGGATTTGAACATTCCTGTAATTCCATACACTCAGAAAAACATGGATGGGGTTAGTGTTAAGCTGCCTGCTCTAACACCACCAACCCATATTGATGTTGTTTTGTGTCCTGGCTGCTCCACTTCTGATCCAGCTTCCTGCGAATGGCCTGGGAAAAGCAGTGGAAGATGGCCCAAGTATTTGAGCCCAAAGATGGATAAAGCTCCTGGCTTCTGGCTTCTGTCTGGCTCAGCCCTGACCATTGTTGCCACTTGGGGAGTGAACCAGCAGGGTCCCAAGCACTTGGGCCATCATCTGCTCCTTTTCTCAAGCCATTAGCAGAGATCTGGGTCAGAAGTGGAGCAACCTGGACATGAACCAGTGCCCTTAAGCACTGGTGGCATAGTAGCCAGTGGCTTCACTGGATATGCCAGAGCACCAGCCCCTTGAATATTTATTTACATTAAAAGACAGAGAGAGAAAGAGATGGGGGGAGGGAGAGAGAGAGAGAGAGAGAGAGAGAGATCGATCTTCCATATGCTGGTTCACTCCCCAAGTAGCCACCATGGACAGGACTGGGCCAGGCCAAAGCCAGGAGCCAGGAACTCCATCTGGGTCGCCCACATTGGTGGCAGGGGACCAAGTACTTGGGTCATCTTCTGCTGCTTTACCAGGTACATTAGCAAGGAGCTGGATTGAAAGAGGAGTAGCTGGGACTCAAACCAGTGCTCCAATATGGGATGGCAGCATAGAAAACAGTGGCTTAACCCACTGTGTCACAGCACAGGTCCTCCTTGTGTCCTCTGCATTTTTCTATTTTTTTCTTAAGATTGATTTATTTATTTTATTTGAAAAGCAAAGTTACAGAATGGGGCATGGGGAGACAGAGAAAGAGATCTTCCATCGGTTGGTTTACTCCCCAAATGTCCATAGGGACTAGGGCTGGGACAGGTGGGAGCCAGGAACCTGAAACTCCATCTGGGTCTCCCACATAGGTAGCAGGGGCCCAAGCACTTGGCTATTATCTGCTGCTTTCCAGGGTGCTTTAGCAGGGAGCTGGATTGAAGTGGAGCAGCTGTATGGGATGCCAGCATTGCAGGTGGCAGCTTTAGTCACTATGCCACAACACTGGCCCCTGTAAGATTTATTTTATTGGGGGCCAGCACTGTGGCATAGTAGGTTAAGTCTCTAATTGCAGCACCAGCATCCCATCTGGGCACAGGTTCCTTTCCCGGCTGCTCCTCTTCCAATCCAACTCTGTTTATGGCCTAGAAAAGAAGTGGAAGATGGCCCAAGTGCTTGGGCCCCTGCACCTACATGGGAGAGCCAGAGGAGGCTCCTGGCTCTTGGCTGCAGATCAGTCCAGCTCCAGCTGTTATTGCCATTTGAGGAGTGAACTAGTAGTTGGAAGACCTTTCTCAGCCTCTCCCTCTGTCTATCACTCTGCCACTCAAATAAATAAATTAATCTTTAAAAATATTTATTTTGGGGCCGGTGTTGTGGCGTAGTAGGTAAAGCTGCCACCTGCGGTGCCGGCATCCCATGTGGGCGCCAATTCGAGACTTGGCTGCTCCACTTCCAATCCAGCTCTCTGCTATGGCCTGAGAAAGCAGCAGAGGATGACTCAAGTCCTTGGGCCCCTGAGTCCGCGTGGGAGACCCAGAGGAAGCTCCTGGCTCCCGGCTTCAGATTAGTGCAGCTCCAGCCGTTGCAGCCATGTGGGGAGTGAACCAGTAGATAGAAGAACTCTGTCTCTCTCTCTCTCTCTCTCTTTCTCTCTCTCTCTGCCTCTCTGTCACTCTGCCTTTCAAATAAATAAATAATTTGAAAAAGGCATACAGATTGTAAAGGAATAAATAAAACTATCTTTATAAAAAATATATTTATTTTGTTTGCATTGAAAGGCAGAGTGACAGAGAGGGAGACACACACACACACACACACAAACAGAGGGAGGGAGGAAGGGAAGGAGGGAGGGGGAAAAAGAGAGAGAGAGAGAGAGAGAGAGAGAGATCTTCCATCTGCTGGTTTATTCACCAAATAGCTAACACGGCCAGAACTGTGCCAGACACTCCATTATAGAAAGCAGGTGTCCCAAGCAGCATCTTGACCACTGCACCAAACAACTCACCCCAGTATCTTTTCTTAATGATTTGTAAGAAGTCTTTTAAGTTGTATTTCATATACCCAGCAAAGATTTTTTTCACACTGTCACTTTTATTGTACCTTTACAAATGCACTTTTTAGGTAGCCAAATTTAATCTGTTTTTACCCTTATCTTGTCTGCCTTTTGTGCTATATTTAGAAAGTTTTTATTCATCAGAAGGTCACATAAACATTCACAAGTTCTTCTGATTCTTTTGTAGTTTCATTTTTTTATATTCAAAGCTGCAAACCACCTAAAATTTGTTTTGATATTTGGGGAGAGGAAAAGACCTATTTTTATTTGAATTCAAATAACCCTTTGACCTCATTTACTGCAAAAACTATTTGTATTTGTTTTATTGATCAGTGAATTCTATGTCAACATTTCACTGCTCAAGTACTTAGCTTAATAATGTATAATCCCTGTAGTACAATTTCCCCTCTTCCTAATTGTTCTTTCTCAAAAATTACACGAACTTTTCTTGAGTGACCAGTCCAACAAATTAACTTTAGGGTCATTTTTGCCACTTCAAGAAAAATCTTACTGGAATTTTGCTTAAAATTTCGTTCAATTTATTAACTAATGTGGGGGGAATTACCTTTGCCACATTTAATGATTCCATTTAGAAAGGTGATAGCCTATGTTCCATTTATGTAAGTCTTCTGGATCTCTAAGAAAAACCACATTTTGTGGTTTTCTTTACAAAGTTCTTGTGTAATTATGTAAAGTGTTGAAAGACATGTGGACTTAAAGCTCCATGCAGATAATCTCAGATTCTAGGGAGCTCCAATTAGGAGTCAAAAGACCTAGATCGTAGTTCTGACTAGTCACATAATACCTGGAAAAATCCACAAAACTCTCCCCTACCTGTTTTCTTAACAGGATTAAGATTCCCTGCCTTTTTCTATTTTGTAGTTTGCCTGAGGGTCACACAATCCCTACAGTAGAGAGAGAGAGAGTCCTGTTAATGCCAGGTGTTCTTGCTTTGTTAAGATATAGCTAAAAGTGGTCACCTGCCCGGCAGGGATTTGATCATATAAAATAATCCATCAATCCAACCAATCAAGAAATAATTAGTGAGTACTCATAAAGTGCCCCCACTCTCTTCTGCAGAGGTAGAACACTCAGTGCTAGAACCTGGAGAGTCCAGGGCCAAGTAGGACACATTGGCCATCCTAGCTGTCAGGCCTCCCTTCTCCAAAAATCCTGATTCCAAATTTCTTTTTTCTTTTCTTTTCTTTCTTTTTTTTTTCTTTTTTTTTTTTTTGACAGGCAGAGTTAGACAGTGAGAGAGAGAGAGAGACAGAGAGAAAGGTCTTCCTTTTTCTGTTGGTTCACCCCCCAAGTGGCTGCTACGGCCAGCGCACCGTGCTGATCCGAAGCCCGGAGCCAGGTGCTTCTCCTGGTCTCCCATGCTGGTGCAGGGCCCAAGCACTTGGGCCATCCTCCACTGCACTCCCGGGCCACAGCAGAGAGCTGGACAGGAAGAGGAGCGACTGGGACAGAATCTGGCCCCTCAACTGGGACTAGAACCCGGGGTGCTGGCGCCACAGGTGGAAGATTAGCCTAGTGAGCTGCAGCGCTGGTCCCAAGTTTCTATACATGAGAGAACAAATCTGTACTCAGGTGTTTCCAGCTGAAGAGTGGAGACAGAGTGAACACTTATGAAGTGATGAAGGAAGGTGTGTAAGGAATTCTACTGTGAGGACACCTGGTGCAAGTGGGCTTGCAAAAGAGGAAGTTTGGCTAGACACTCACTGGAGGTAGCTGTTCTAGACTTCAGAACCAGAAGCGGGACAAGTGTTGTGGCTCAGGGAGCTAAGCTGCCACCTGCAATGCCAACATCCCATATCAGAGTATTGCTCCAAATGTTTGGCTGCTCTACTTCTGATATAGCTCCTTGCTAATACACCTAAGAAGGCAGCAGAGGATGGTCCAAGTGTTTGGGCCCCTGCCATCCACACAGGAGACCCAGATGGTGTTCTGGGCTCCTGGCTTCGTCCTGGATCAGTCCCAGTCATTGGGGCCATTTGGAGAGTAAACGAATGAATGGAAGATCTCCTCTCTCTCTCTCTCTCTCTCTCTCTCTGCCTTTCAAATAAATAGTTGAAGAAAAAGAAGAACTGGAAGGGTGTGTATGGGATGGGATTCTGGGTGGGAATGAGCAGGAGGTGGAAATCAGGGTGCTGTTGCAAGGAAGAGATAATTCAACCCCTAGCCCAGTGCACCACAGGTCCTCAATGAACACAACTTCAACTGACCAAAATGCACCTAGTAACACAGAACTGGGATATGCATGAATCATTTGTTTAGCATCCCACTCTCTGATGGTCATAAAAGTGACATTCAGAAACAGGGCAAACCAGCTTAGAGACTCTCTCCTGAAACACTACATGAAATCATGTGAACATTACAGAACCAGCTGGAGTTCTAGAGCTAAATTTAGAGCTCAGGACAATCTAAAGAACCAGTTCCCATTTACTCCTTCCACTTCCTTTAATCGGGCATTGTTCTTTCATATCCTGAAATATCTCAACTCGCATTGCATTATGAAATGTTACTACCCAAAAGTTGCATTATGGAAAAATTAAAAAGAAAAATGCAAAGATAAAAGTTAAAATTCCTGATATTGTTCCTAAAAATAGCTACTGTTAATATTTCAGTGTTTCCTCCCACACACACATACTTGCTCACTATTGCTCTCTGGATATTGTACTGAATAAGCTTTCTAGCTTGATTTTTTTGTCTAATTTGTTTGAAAGAGACACACAGAAAGAGATAGAGAGTTCCCCATCTGCTGGTTCATTCCCCGGATGCCTGCAAAAGTCCAGACTGGGCCCAACTAAAGCCCAGATCAGGAACTCAATCCAGATCTCCCTCATAGATAGAAAGGATTTATTACTTGAGCCATCATCTGCTGCCTCCCAGAGTGCATATTAATAGGAAGATAGAAGCCAGAGTGAAGATAGGAACGGAGTAGTTGCATTAGTTAAGTCGCCACCTGAAATGCTAGCATCTTATAAAAGTGTCAGTTTGCGTCCTGGCTGCTCCACTTCCAATCCAACTCCCTACTAATGCACTTGGGGAAGCAGAGGAAGATGGCCCAAGTGTTTGGGCCCTTCACCCATGTGAGAGACCCTGATGAAGCTCCTGGCTCCTGGCCTCAGCTTGGCCCAGCCCTGACTGTTGAGGCCATTTGAGGAGTGAGCAAGTGGATGAAAGATTCTGAATCACCCTCTCTCTCCGCAACTGTGCCTTTCAAATACATAAAATAATTAAAAAAAAAAAAAAAAAAAGAGTGGAGCTAGATCTTGAAGCCAGGCATTTTGATATGGAATTCCAGTGTCCCAAGTGGTGCCTTAACCACTAGGCCAAACACTTGCCCCGGAGGTTAGGATTTAAATGAGATAATATGCATAAACATTTAGCAGAATCTGACCCAGAGTGAGCTCTCAATAAATATTATCAACAATTATATTTGCAATTGCTTTCTCAAGAAATATTGTATTAATTTTCATCCCTGGGGGCAAAGTCAAGTTCTCTGGGGGAGCTTATAGGACTGAACTCTCAAATAAAAATTTAAAAGTAGCAATACATTCTGGTCTTTTGTCCACCAGGATGACAGCGCCAGTTTACTTCTGCTGTAAGCAATGTCCTCAGAGACGCGGCTTCTCCTGCAAGCATCTTATCCAGTCCCTCTGGTGGCCAGGAGGGTGAATGTCTCATAGCTAAGTCAGAAAAGAAAAAGAAAGCAACCCCACTTCCTTTTTTGTAAAGGAACTTCATAGTGATCCAAGTCACCCCCCAAGGTCATTATTGGTCTTTGTGTCCTACAAGCTGCAGTTTTCTCTCCAAGACAGAGAGGGGAAAGTGTGCAGATCTGGTGGAAGCAGTGGTTCTCAATCTTGGCTGAACTTTGAAATCCTGAAATCGAGATAGTACAGAGGCTGTCGTCTCAATAGACAGGGGTGCAGCTGAGCACCAGGAGTTTTAAAAGCTCACCAGGAGACTAATGGTAGGCTGAGGCTGAGAACCACTAGACTAAAGGAAATGCCTTCAACCCCATTTTGACCTCTTTCCCATCCAGTCCTTGATCAGACAGGCTGGAGAGCAGTTACGTCCTCTCACCGCTTCCTCTGACCTGAGGAGGGTTTTAAGGAAAATAAACAAGCACCCTGAGGGCCAGGGATTTGGATGCCACTTGGAATGCTGACATCCATATCTGAGAGTACGGGTGTGAGTTCCAGCTCCACTCCTGATTCCAGCTTCTAGCTTCCTAATGCTGCACACCATGGAAGGCAGCATGTGATGGCGCAAGTACATGTGTCCCTATGACCTACATGGGAGACCTGGATGGAGTTCCAGGCTCCTGGCTTTAGCTTGACCTAACCCCAAGCTTGTTGTGGGCATCTGAGGAGTGAACCAGCAATGAAGATGTCTCTCTCGCTCTTTCTCACTTACTCACTTGCTCTTGCTCCACCTTTCAAATAAAAATAAAGTTTTTTAAAGAACTTAAAACAGCCTGGGGCAGTGGCTGTGGCACAGCTTGCATTCCATATCAGAGGCCACCACCTCTGCTTCCAGTTCAGCTTCCTGCTAATATTCCTGGCAACCAGTGGTGATGGTTCAAGTGCCTGAGTTCCTACTACCCACATGATGATCTTGATGCAACCTGGATGTTGTAGGCATTTGGGGAGTAAACCAGCAGATGAAAGATATCTCTATCTCTATCTCTCTTTCTCTCCCTCCCTCTGTGTGTGTGTGTGTGTGTGTGTGTTGTTCTGCCTTTCAAATAAATAAAATAAATAAGTAAAAAAGAAATTTACAAAACCCAGGGTTAATAATTCCTATAGGACTGCTATCTTCCAGTTATCTCTAGCCATCTGGAAATAAAACTGGTCACCAGTATAAGTGACGTAGGTAATTCTAAATTTTCTAGGACTAGACACATTAAACAAAGGTAAGCAGAACTAGGTGGGGGCCAGTGCTGTGGCATAGAGGGTCAACCTGTGGTGCTGGCATCCCATATGGGCACCAGTTCAAGTTCCAGCTGCTCCACTTCTGATCCAGTTTCCTGCTAATGCACCCAGGAAAGCAGGAGAGGATGGCCCAAGTATTGGGCCACTGCACCGGCATGGGAGACCCAGAAGAAGCTCCTGGCTCCTGGCTTCAGCCTGGCCCAGCTCTGGCCATTGCAGCCATTTGGGGCTTGAACCAGTGGATAGCAGATGGAAGATCTCCCTCTGTCTCTCCCTCTCTGTGTAATTCTGCCTTTCAGATAAAACTAAATAAAAAAAAAAGAAATAGGTGAAATACATTTTAATAATATTTTAGTTCAATCAAATATATACAGAATAATATCATTTCACTGTTTAATATAAAACATTAGGAGTTATTTTATAATCTTTTTCATATTGTCTTTGATATCTGCTATGTATCTTATGCTTGCAGTTCCCAGAATCAGTGAAATACCTACTTTTTAAATTTGCTATATTTTTAGTTTTTTATTTTATTTATTTGAGAGGCAGAAAAAGCACTTCCTTCCAGTAGTCCACCCATCAGATGACTGGACCTAAACGAGGAGAAAGCTGGGAGCCCAGAACTCAATCCAGGCCTCCCACATGGGTGACAGGAACTCAACCACTTGACCCATTACCTGTTTCCTGCTGCTCCCAAGGTGTGCATTAGCAGGAAGCTGGAATAGAGAATGGAGCCATGACTCAAACCCAGACACTCTGATATGGGATGCAAGCATCCCAAGCAGTGTCTTAACCACTATACCAGATGTGTAACCCTACACAAACTTCTTAAACAATTAATAAATAAAATTAAAAATATAGAACATCAGAACTTCAGAACCGCCAGATTCCCACCATCCACATGATAATCACAGAGCTGTTTCCATTCCTGGCTTCAGTAACAGCAGCTGGAAGTCTGAAGATTCTCCCCACCCCAAAGATTGGGTCTGGGTGACACCTGGCTATTGAGATTAATTGTTCACACTCCCCATGTGAATTCTAATGAGCATCAAGATGAGAACCAGAGTCCTCAGTCTAGGAATATCACATTTACAGTGCATAACAGTTATGTGAAGATCTTGGAGTAGGTTTGGGATGGGGTTCCCAACTCTACATTTTTTTTAATTTGTTAAAAAATATGGAATGCTCCACGAATTTGCATGTCATCTTTGCACAAGGGCCATGCTAATCTTCTCTGTATTGTTCTAATTTCAGAACACGCCCTGCTGAAGCAAGCACAGGATTCAGCATTTCCATCAAGCTCCAGGTGACACTGGCGCGGCAGATCTGCTAGCCATCCTGTTGTTTTTTTGTTTTTTTTTTTTGTTTTTTTTTTTTTGTTTTTTTTTGTTTTTGATAGGCAGAGTGGACAGTGATAGAGAGACAGAGAGAAAGGTCTTCCTTTTCCGTTGGTTCACCCTCCAATGGCCGCTGCGGGCAGCGCGCTGTGGCTGGCGCACGGTGCTGATCCCAAGCCAGGAGCCAGGTGCTTCCTCTTGGTCTCCCGTGCAGGTGCAGGGCCCAAGGACCTGGGCCATCCTCCACTGCACTCCCGGGCCACAGCAGAGAGCTGGCCTGGAAGAGGGGCAACCGGGAAAGAACCGGCCGGGACTAGAACCAGGGGTGCCAGCGCCACAGGCGGAGGATTAGCCTATTGAGCCGCGGCGCCGGCCCTGCTAGCCATCCTTTAAACATCCCAGACTCTTAGCTGTGGACAAGTGTCTGTATATACATTTTTCCCTCTACAAATTAATCCTACTATAGTCTTGTTGTAAAATCTGCTTTTAAAATTATTTATTTATCTATTTAAGAGGCATATAGAGACACACACAAAGTGCAAGCTCCCATCTGCTGGTTCACTCCTCAACTCTCTACTGGGGGCCAAAGATAGAACTCAAAACCAGAGCCAGGAACTCAATACAAATGCACTCCACTGTGGGTGGCAGGAACCCAATAATTTGAGCCATCACTGCCTCCTCCCAGGGTCTGCATTAACAGGAAGATGGAGTCAGGAGCCAGAGTCAAGTACCAAAGCCAGGCGCTCTGATGTGGGGCATGATGTCCTAACCTGCCTGCTAACCACTAGACCAATCATAAGTCTTGACAACCTGGTTTTTTTTTTAATTCAATTATCTAGGTTAACCGTCTTTGTATGTTCAAAAAAAAAATGCTCTTCTACAGAAAGAGTTTTGATTGTACACAAGAGGTTGCATTCTAAGGATGTGTCACTAGCAGGGCAATTTGGAAGGTGGGATTGCAGGTGGCATGTCACACGGTCTGGGAAGTGCAACCCCACCAAGACCAAGGATGGCGCTTCCCAAGCAATCCCAATGTACTGTCCCGCTCTTCTCTTCCTTCACATAGAGAACTAATTTAATAAGTTCCCACTTGGGGGACCTTAAATTTCTGTCATCACAAACAAAGCAAAATAGCTTTTCTGAGAAAAATAAAGCACACTAATCTCATGAGGAAGATGGTATTCTCCTTTTTGTATAGGTAAGTGGCTCCTAAAATCTGCATTTTTAAAAGCATGCCATGAAACTGTTCATCATCTTCTTTGTAAATCATTGAAATTCCAATTCAACCATTTTATACTAGTGGGAAGGATAATGGTATTTCCTGGATAGAGTCAAATGCAGAGTGTTAGGCACTCACAGCCTCCGCCATATATCTGTGCAGAGGGGCAAGGCCTGGACAGAGCCTCATGTCTACTCTGCCCATCCGTAAATGGGTTGGGGGGGTAGAAATCCGATGAGAGAGCGGACAGAGAGGGCCCAAGCAGCAGCCCATGAGGGGCTACCCTGTGAAAACTCGTGCTCATTGGAGAGGAGGTGGTGCCAGGAGGCAGCAGAAGCCACTGAGACCCAGGGCTCCTGATAGCAGAAGTGTGGCAGAAAAGAGAAGTTAGAAGCAGGCTGGTAGTGACAAAAGGGTGCAAAGCAGGGGTTGGCATACAGCTGATTAGAACAGCAATGGGATTCCCACTCCATCTCTCTGAATTCAGAGTTTCTGCTCTTGGTCACTTGAGCTATAGTGACTCATCAATTGCAACAGTTAAAAGGAAGTATAGAGATGCTCCAAGTGCAAGCTCCTTTTGAAGTAGGAAGGCAACTTCCAAACCTCTCCATTTCATAGAGTCACAGTTGCCCCTCAGGGTGAAGTCAAGCTTCCAGAGGCAGCAACTGCCATTTGCAGACATAGCCAGAAGTTCCTCATTTAGCATTTATTGAACTCTTTCTAGAATCCTCCACTTCAGCATTTCCCCAGGCAGTAGATAAAGTGCGAAAAGCCATCAATTTAGTCTTGAATTAGACAGCCAGATGAAGCTAGTACAATGAATCAAGCTCCATCTTCACCCGAGAAAAGGGACCCGCCAGTCACTAAAACACACGCTGCTTTGCCGTGTGTCTGCAGGAGGCAACCCCAGGCCTTGCTCCGGGAGTACAGAGAGGGCCTCAGGTATTTCCTCCGGAGAGGCTTCCACCAACACTGCAGTGGAGGCTACAGAACTGTGGGCCCAAGGCTGAGGGCTTTAGAAAAAGGAGTACCTTGCGGCGCCGGCACACCAGGTTCTAGTCCCGGTCGGGGTGCCAGATTCTGTCCCAGTTGCCCCTCTTCCAGGCCAGCTCTCTGCTGTGGCCAGGGAGTGCAGTGGAGGATGGCCCAAGTGCTTGGGCCCTGCACCCCATGGGAGACCAGGAGAAGCACCTGGCTCCTGCCTTCGGATCAGCGCGGTGCGCTGGCTGCAGCGCGCCGGCCGCAGCAGCTATTGGAGGGTGAACCAATGGCAAAGGAAGACCCTTTCTCTCTGTCTCTCTCTCTCACTGTCTACTCTGCCTGTCAAAAAAAAAAAAAAAAAAAAAAAAAGTGTTGCTTATTCGCGTGCGAGGCTGAGTGACACAGAAAAAGACAAAAAAAAAAAAGAAAAAGAAGGAGTAGAAATTCCTTTTACTTTGTGCAATTTTATCAAGCCTGCTTTGTGGTTGGCTAAAGAAAAACATGGTCTATTTAACTAAATTCTTGTCCAAACATCACAATTAACTTCCTCCTCCTCCTTTTCCTTTTCCTTCTCCTCCTTTTCCGGCTCCCTGAAGCTTCTAGAAAGTAAATTTTACATCTTTCACTCAGTTTTACTTCTGTGCCTGCTAAGGCTACAAGTTTACAGAACTGGCAAGGAGGGTACAAGGAGGAAGGCATTACCCCACAACCTGGGATTCACTCTGAAGGAGGGCAGAGGGCCAATCTGTCTGTTCCTGGACACTATAATTCTTTATCTTTCTAATTTTTTACCTTTTGAGAAGTTTTTTTTTATTTTATCTTTTTGAAAGGCATGGTGACAGACAGGGAGAGACAGAAATCTTCCATTCACTGGTGCACAACCCATGTGTCCCATGATCACAACTGTTGGGGCTAGGCCAGGCAAAAGCCAGGAGCCAGGAACTCCATCTGGGTCTCCCATGTGGGTGGCAGGGGCCCAAGTACTTGAACCATCTTCTGCTGCCTTCCCAGGCACATTAGCAGGCAGCTGGATCAGAAGGGGAGCAGCCCGGACTCAAACCAGTGTTCTGATATGGGCTGCTGGTGTCACAAGTGGCACCTTTAACCCACTGTGCCACCATGCTGGCCCTTACAGACTCCTTTCCCACAACGTCAGTAGGACATTAATACCAAACATGAAAAATACATTGAAAAAAAAAAAACTACAGACAAATTTCACTCATGAATGTAGACTTTATATTTAAATTGTTACTTACTCATTTTCATTTTATTGGAAAGGCAAAGAGATAGAGAAAGATAGACAGACAGACAGAGATCTTCCATACACTGGTTCACTTACTGGGCCAGGCTAAAGCTAGGAGCCAGAAACTCAATGTGGGGCTCCAAGGTGGTAGCAGGGACTTAACTGCTGTTTCCCAGAGGGCCCCTTAGAGGGAAGATGGAATCAGAGGCAGAGCCAGGATTCAAACTCAGGCACTGTGATTATAGACTGTGGGTGTCCCAAGTGGCATCTTAACTGTTGTGTCAAACATCCCCCAACTATAGATTTAAAAAATCTGTAGTGGACAAAAAGCTGTTTGGAAAAGTTCAACCTTCATTTTTGACAAACATATTAATAAAATAGAAGGATATTTCCTTAACATAATAAATGCAAGCAAACCAAAACCAACATAATGCTTAATGGTAAAATACCCAAAAAAATCTCTGTTAACCCAGGTAAAACATAAGAATGCCCATATCACCACTACTATTACATGCTGTCTTGAAGGTATAAGCCTATGCAATTAGAGAAGGGAATGAAATTGGAAATATAAAAATTAAAAAAGGAAAAGAAATTTTTTTCTATTTGCAGATATTATGATTGTATAGTTTGGAAATATAAGAGTAAGAAAGTGCAGTACAGACCGGTGCCACGGCTCACTAGGCTAATCCTCTGCCTTGCGGCGCCCGCACACCAGGTTCTAGTCCTGGTTGGGGCGCTGGATTCTGTCCCGGTTGCCCCTCTTCCAGGCCAGCTCTCTGCTGTGGCCAGGGAGTGCAGTGGAGGTTGGCCCAAGTGCTTGGGCCCTGCACCCCATGGAAGACCAGGAGAAGCACCTGGCTCCTGCCTTCCGATCAGCGCGGTGCGCCGGCCACAGCACGCCAGCCACAGCGGCCATTGGAGGGTGAACCAATGGCAGAAAGGAAGACCTTTCTCTCTTTCTCTCTCACTGTCCACTCTGCCTGTCAAAAATAAAAAAAAAAAAAATTAGGGATAAGCCCGGTGCCCCAGCTCACTTGGCTAATCCTCCGCCTGTGGCGCCGGCACTCCAGGTTCTAGTCCCGGTTGGGGTGCCGGATTCTGTCCCAGTTGCTCCTCTTCCAGTCCAGCTCTCTGCTGTGGCCTGGGAGTGCAGTGGAGGATGGCCCAAATGCTTGGGCCCTGCACCTGCATGGGAGACCAGGAGGAAGCACCTGGTTCCTGGCTTCAGATCAGCGCAGCGCGCCGGCCATAGCGGCCATTTGGGGAGTGAACCAATGGAAGGAAGACCTTGCTCTCTCTCTCTGTCTGTCTAACTCTGCCTGTCAAAAAAAAAAAAAAAATTAGGGATAAAAATGGCTTTTGGTGAGGCACTGCTGTGGTGTAGTAGGCTAAAGCCTCCACCTGTGGCACCAGCATCCCATATGGACATTGGTTCATGTCCTGGCTGCTCTTCTTCTGGTCCAGCTCTTTGCTATAGCCTAGGAAATCAGTAGAAGATGGCTAAGTGCCTGGTCCCCTGTACCTGCATGGGAGACCCAGATTAAGCTCTTGGCTCCTGGCTTCAGATCAGCTCAACTCTGACCATTGCAGCCACTTGGAGAGTGAACCAGCGGATGGAAGACCTTTCTCTCTGTCTCTCTTTCTCTCTGTCTGTAACTCTACCTCTCAAATAAATAAATAAAATCTTTTTTAAAAATGGCTTTTGGGAGCCAGCCTTGTGGTGTGGCAGGTTAAGCCATTGTGTGCAACACTGACATACCCTATAAGCACCAATTCAAGTCTTGGCTGCTCCACTTCCAATCCAGCTCCCTGTTAATGCACCTGGACAAGCAGCAGAGGATAGCCCAGTGGTTGAGCCCCTGACATCCACAGGAGAGATCTGGAAGGAACTCTAGGCTCCTGACACTTTGGCCTGGCCCAGCCCTAACTGTTGTGTTCATTTGAGGAGTGAACCAGCAAATGGAAACCACCCCTCCAGCCCTTCCTCTTTCTCTCTGTCTCTCCCTCTCTCTCTCTGCAACTCTGCCTTTCAAATAAACAAATAAATCCTTTTTAAAAGTGGTTTCTGATTTCTCAACAGGAAGCTAAAAAGCATTAGAATAATGTCTTCAAAACTGGAGTAAAATGATTTCAACCTAACATGCCATGTCCAGCCATTTTTCAAATATTAGAGAAAAAGAAAGACATTTTTGTATGTAAACAAATTGACTTCCCATGCATCCCTCTTTATGAAGCTGTTGAAGGGTTTGCTTTGCCAAAACATGATAGTAAACAAAAGCAGAAGAGGAGGAGGAGGAAGTAGAAGGAGGGGATGGAGGAGGAGGGGGAGGAGAAGAAGAGGAAGAGAGAAAAACAGTGACATCTAGAAAGTGAAGCTCTATCACAGTTGACAGTCTAAGGGAATCCTGGGACAAAAGACAAAGGGATTCAAATGCGTACCTGTCATGGAGAGCAGTAAGCTGGGATATTTTTCAGGAAGATAAAAGTTACAAAATAATTAATATTCAGAAGATATTTATAAACTGGCAAAGACTTTTAGGTTATAGATGACAATGACATTAAGAAAAAACAAAACAAAACTGTGTGGCCAGCGCCGTGGTGCAGAGGATTAAGCCACAGCTCGCAATGAAGGTTCCAGTGTCAGCTACTCTGTTCCTTCCTGTTAAGGAGCCCAAGGAAAGCAACAGAAGATGGCCTCAAGTACTTGGGCCCCTGCCACCCATGTGAGAAGCTAGAATGGAATTCCAGGCTTCTGGCTTCTGGCTTCAGCCTGGCCCAACCCTGGCTGTTATAGCCATTTGTGAGGTGAACCAGCAGATTAAAGATCTCTTCCTCTCCCTCTGTCTCTCCCTCTCTCTCTATCACTCTGCCTTTCAAATAAATAAATAAATAAATAAATAGGATTTTTTAAAAAAGGAAAAGCTACTGAGAAAAATGTATGTATTATGAAAATTATTTATTCGAAAGCCAGAGAGAGAGAGAGCTCTTCCATCCATTGGTTCATTCCCCAAATGGCTGCAATGGCCTAAGTGCTTGGGCCCTGCACCCCATGGGAGACCAGGAGAAGCACCTGGCTCCTGCCTTCGGATCAGCGCGGTGCACTGGCCGCAGCATGCCAGCCGTGGCAGGGCCATCCTTCACTGCCTTCCCGGGCCACAGCAGAGAGCTGGACTGGAAGAAGAGCAACTGGGACAGAACCAGCGCCCCAACCGGGACTAGAACCTGGAGTGCCAGCGCCGCAGGCAGAGGATTAGCCTAGTGAGCCGCGACACCAGCAATTTATTGTATTTTTTATTTTTTTTTTATTTATTCGAAAGCCAGAGAGAGAGAGAGCTCTTCCATCCATTGGTTCATTCCCCAAATGGCTGCAATGGCTCAGGACTGGGCCAGATGGAAGTCAGGAGCTAGGAGCCTCCTCCAGGTCTTCTACATGGGTGCAGAGGCACAAGCACTTGGGCCATCTGCCACTGCTTTCCCAGGCATATCAGCAGGGAGCTGGATCAGAAGTAGAGTAGCTGGGCTCAAACCAGTGCCCATATGGAATGTGGCATTGCATTTGGTGGCTCTACCCACTATGCCACAATGCAAACCCCCCAAATTACTAATTTCTAGGAAAACAATACTAAAATGTATTACAAATCTACCTTACTTGAACCACTGGTACTTGTTCAAGAGCTTACAGACAAGATTAAAGTGTTCAGAAAAGTCCATATACAGATGAAACTTTAAAATATGACATAGATGGTATTTCAAATCAGGTGGGGAAGCACAGGTTTTCAAAAAATCATGTTGCCTAGTAATTTGGGGGAAGAAAAAGGTCTCTTTTACTCTTTATTCACAAAATGAATCCTAGATGGGTTTAAAGAAAGGAAGTCAATGCATAAAAGTACTCAAATAAAACAACATAGCTAACAGCATAAACTTACTGTGAGAAAGATCTTTCTATATGAAACGCAGTGTCAATGGAATGCATACTTGCTTTAGTGGTTAACATGCCCACATCCGGGGCCAGCGTTGTGGCATAGCAGGTAAAAGCACTGTCTGCAGCGCCAGCATCCCATATATGCAGGTTCAAGTCCTGGCTGTCCCACTTCCAATCCAGCTCTCTGCTAATGTGCCTGGGAAGTCAGTGGAAGATGGTCCAAGTCCTTGGGCCCTTGTACTCTTGTGGGAGATCTGGAGGAAGCTCCTGGCTCCTGTCTTCGGACTGGCCCAGCTCTGGCCACTGTGGCTATTTGAAGAGTGAATCAACAAAGGGAAAATCTCTGTGTCTCACCCTCTCTCTCTGTAATTCTACATTTTAAATAAATAAATAAATCGTAAAAAAAAAAAAAAAAAAAAAAAAAAGATGCCCATGCCCCACCAGAGTGCCTGGGTTCTATTCCCAGGAATGTGTGTTCCCAGCTCCAGCTCCTAACTCCAACTGCCCACCACTGCCCTCCTTAGAAGACAGCAGGTGATGGCCCAAGCAGTTTTGTCCCTGACACTCACATGTGAGACCTGGACTCTGACTCCAGCAGGCATCTGGGGAGTGACAGTGGATGGGATCTCTCTTTGTCTCTTGCAGCCTCTCAAATAAAGGAAAATATTGACAACTTTGACTAAATAAAAACATCATTAAATAATCAAAAGGCAAACAACAAACTGGAGATAATGTATCCAATACCTAGAGAGTTATTCTCCTTAATATAAAGAGCATTTACAAATCAACAACAAAAAGACCAGCAATTCACTTGAAAAATGACACTAGGGAACTTATTCATAGAAGAACATAGAAATATAGCAAACACAGAGAACATTGTAAACACACAGAAAGATAAAAGCTGTTTAACTTTGCTTATAATTAAGAAATAAAATGAACAAAAATGAACTACTATTTCATGTGTAAAATTAGCAACTATTTAAAAGTGCTATAATTTTCAATATTGGCAAGCCTATAAGGAAACAATTATTCTCACATACTTTTAGTGGGAGTATAAATTGATACAGGCTTTAGAAGAGGAAATTGGCTATATTCATCAAAACTTAAAATGCACATAATCATTTGGACCAGCAGTTCCACTCCTAGAAATTTATACTGTAGATACACTCATGTATGTTTCCAAAACCCTAGGTACAAAGCTTGCTGTGTTAGAGGGATCCCTTCAGGATTGACTCCTGCTGTGTAGCAGGGTTCAGAATAAATTTCACATGGCGTGTGGTATGGATTAAGAAGCAGGCATTAATGGAGAAAGATCAGGGCCAATAAAGGAAGGCTTGTGACTCCATCAGCCTGTTAGCTCCTAGACAGGCATGTTGGGACCAAGCAATCTACTGGGTATGCAGTGTGGGCCTGTGTCCCATGAGAGGGACCTCAGAGCTCCTTCTAGGGCAAGCACGCAAACAAACTTATCAGTGCAGCTCAGGCATGGACACTGTGCCATCTGAACAGGTGCCAGCCAGAACCCGGACTTATGACACAGCAAATGAGACACTCATGCTTGGTACAGAATGTGGTACAGAATTTAAATGAGCATTAAAAAGCTCAATATTCAAGGTAGACTATATCTCAATAAATACATTTAAGTAAAAATTAATGTAAAATCCAATATGACTCAGCATGGCACTGTTACTGACCCTAGATCTATTTAAAAGTTTGATATTTGTTCATTATGGATTTTTTGCATCATTAAAGCTTTTTTAAGATTTATTTTATTATTTGAAAGGGAGAGTTATACAGAGAGAGGGAGAGACAGAGAAAGAGAGAAACAGAGACAGAGAGAGGAAGAGAGATCTTTCATCCACTGCTTCACTCCTCAAATTGCTGTTATGACCAACGTTAGGCTAGACCGAAGCCAGGAGCCTGGAACTTCATCCTGGTCTCCCATGTGGGAGGCAAGGGCTCATGTACTTGGGCCATCATCTTCTGCCTTCCCAGGCACATTAGCTGGATCAGAAGTGGAACATCTGGGATTTGAACAGGTGCTCATATGGGATGCTGGCGTCACAGACGGTAGCTTAACCTGCTGCACTACAACTATGGCCCCACCGATAAAAACATTTTAAACACTGCATTAAAATATTACCTTGGAGTGTGGGCACTGTGATGCAGCAGGCTAAGTCACTGCTTGTGACACCTGCATCCCATGTCAGAGTGCTGGTTCAAGTCCCAGCTCCTCTGCTTTCAATTCAACTTCCTGTTAATGTTCCTTGAAGGCAGCAAATGACGGCCCTAGAGCTTTGACCCCTGCTACCCACATGGAAGACCTGGATGGAGTTCTGGGTCACTGGTTTGGCCTGGCCCAATCCTGGCTGTTGCAGGCATTTGGGGGGTGAACCAGTGAATGGAAGATTCTGTCTTTCTCTCTATCTCTATCTCTATCTCTATCTCTATCTCTATCTCTATCTCTATCCCTATCTCTATCTCTATCTCTATCTCCATCTCCATCTCTATCTCTCACTCCCTGTGTCTGTCTGTCTGTCTCTCTCCCTTTCTCTCTCTCCCTCTTTCAAGTAGATGAAAATAAATTTAAAATAAACATCTTAAAGATTGATTGATTGATTGATTTGAAAGTGAGTCAGAAAGAGAGAGAGAGAGAGAGAATCTTCCATCTACTGGTTCACTCCCCAGATAGCTGCAATGGCCAGGGCTGTCAGACCAAAGCCAGAAGCCTGGAGCTTCTTCTGGGTCTTCCACATGGGTGGCAGGGGTCCAAACATTTGAGCCGTCCTCTGCTGCTTTCCCAGGCACAATAGCAGGGAGCTGGATCAGAAGTGGAGCGGCCATGGGAGACCAGGAAAAGCACCTGGCTCCTGGCTCCTGCCACCGGATCAGCGCGGTGCGCCAGCCGCAGCGCACCGGCCGCGGTGGCCATTGGAGGGTGAACCAATGGCAAAGGAAGACCTTTCTCTCTGTCTCTCTCTCTCACTGTCCACTCTGCCTGTCAAAAATAAAAAATAAAAAAATAAAATAAAATAAAATAAAGAAGTGGAGCGGCCGGGGCATGAACTGGGCATCAACCATATGGGATGCCAGTATTATAAGTGACAGCTTTACTCTCTATGCCACAATT
The DNA here is from genome assembly GCF_964237555.1 of Oryctolagus cuniculus. NCBI lineage: Eukaryota > Metazoa > Chordata > Mammalia > Lagomorpha > Leporidae > Oryctolagus > Oryctolagus cuniculus. The sequence continues at coordinate 127,394,421 of NC_091436.1, read as the reverse complement.
CCAGCCCCTAAAAGTAAACATTTAAAATATTTTCTTGCATACTGAGATTTTGAAATCCTCTAAAATTTTGTACCCAAGCACCTTAAATCTGGGCCCTTTTGCCATTGCTTATCATGCTGACCAGGAATGCCAGCTGCCAGCACTGGGTAGGGGAGTGCTAGTTCTGCTGCCAGGGAGTTCAGGTGCAGCCCTGCCCACTGGGAGAAGTCGGGGAGGGAAAACCTCTGCATCATGGCTGGTCGTGGTCCAGACTACCCAGAGGGAGCACTTGCAGGCCTCCACTGCATACACAGATGTTCACTGCAGCAAGATGCAGATATAAAAGTGCTGAAAATAACCTGAATGATCATCAATTGAAACTAAATTTTTTAACAGAGGAACTCTATATCTGAGAAAGAGAATAAACAACATTTAAAAGGTGAAATAAGGTATGGAAAAATTCCTATAGTATGTCTTCACTTGAGTTTTTAAGACATGATATTAATGATAACCTCTTTATGAGATTTATTTATTTGAAAGGCAGAGTTATAGAGAGAGCTGGAGAGACAGAAAGAGGGAGATCTTCAATCTGCTGGTTCACTTCCCAATAGTCCAGCCACCTTCTGCTGCTTTCTCAGGCACATTGGCAGGAAGCTGGATGGGAAGTGGAACAGCCAAGACTAGAACTAGTGCCCATATGGGATGTTTGTGTTGCAGGCAGTAGCTTAACCCACTGCACCACCACTATTAGGTGGATCTAATAGTCATTACTGATAACAGATAATCATTGGTAATAGATAACAATTATTCAGTGTCTCCTATGTGCAGGACTCACTTTAACCCCATTAGCACTCTGTCAGACAACACGTTTAAAAAAAAGTTTTATTTATTTCCCATGTTATTTATTTATTTATTTTACTTAAAAGAGAGCGAGATCTTCCATCTGCTGGTTCACTCCTTAAATGCCAGGCCAAAGCCAGGCGGGGCCAAGCCAAAGCCAAGAGTCTAGAACATAACCAGGTCTCCCACATGGGTGACAGGGATCCAAGAATGTGAGCCATCACCTGCTGCCTGCCAGGTGCACATTAGCAGGAAGCTGAATCAGAAGCGAAGGAACCAGGACTTGAACCAGGCACTCTAATGTGGGATGTAGCCATTCCAAGCAGCATGTTAACTGCTGTACCAATTACCCATCCCTGTTCTATTTTTAGTGGACAAATAATAATCATATATATTTATGGGGTACAATGTGATGTTTTGACACCCATATAAGGTGTGGAATGATCAGATCAGGTGAGTTAGCATGTCCATCAGCCCAAACAGTTATCATTTCTTTGTGGAGAGAACATTTAAAAACTTCTCTTCTAGTTATTTTGAAATATACATACTATTAACTACACAGTCCCCATGTTATGCAACAAGTCACTCATTCCTCCTATCTAACTGAAACTTGGTATCTGTTGACCAATTTCTCCCATTTCCCTGTTTACCCCCACCCCAACCTCCGGTAACCTCCACTCCACTCTACTTCATGAGTTGAGTTTTTTATATTTCACATACAAGAAAGATCATATAGTATTTGTTTCTATGGGCTTGGCTTACTTCATTTAACATTGCGTTCTCTAGGTTCATCTCTTTTGTCACAAATGACGGAATTTTCTGGTTTTTTTCCCTCAAGATTGATTGATTGATTGATTTTAAAGGCAAAGTAACACAGAGGGAGGAAGGAAGGGAGGGAGAGTGAGAGAGGAAGAGGGTGGGGGTGAGGGAGAGAGAAATAGAGACAGAGAGACAGAGACAAAGAAAGAATTTTCTATCCATTGGTCCACTCCCCAAATGGTTGCAACAGCTAGGTCTAGACCAGACCAAAGCCAGGAGTCAGGAACTCTATTGAGGTCTCTCGCATAGGTAGCAGGGACCTAAGTGCTTGAACTTCATCTGCTGCTTCCCAGTCCCATTAATAGGGAGCTGGACTGGATGTGGAGTAGCCAGAACTCAAACCTGCACTCTAATATGAGATGCTGGCATCCCAAGTTGTGGCTTAACCCTCTGTACCACAGGGCCAGCCCTAATTTCCCATTTTCTTTAAAGACTGAATTAAAAAATATTATGTGTATATACCACATTTTAAAAACTCATCTGGCTAATCCTGCGGCGCCGGCATCCCATATGGGTGCCGGTTCTAGTCCCGGTTGCTCCTTTTCCAGTCCAGCTCTCTGCTGCAGCCTGGGAAAGCAGTAAAAGATGGCCTAAGTGCTTGGGCCCCTGAACCCACATGGGAGACCCAGAAGAAGCACGTGGCTCCTGGCTTTGGATTGGCGTAGCTCCTGTCTGTAACTCTACCTGTTAAATAAATAAATAAAATCTTTTTTTTTTGACAGGCAGAGTGGATAGTGAGAGAGAGAGACAGAGAGAAAGGTCTTCCTTTACTGTTGGTTCACCCTCCAATGGCCGCTGCAGCCGGCGCGCTGCGGCCAGCACACCATGCTGATCCAAAGGCAGGAGACAGGTGCTTCTCCTGGTCTCCCATGGGGTGCAGGGCCCAAGGACTTGGGCCATCCTCCATTGCCTTCCCGGGCCACAGCAGAGAGCTGGCCTGGAAGAGGGGCAACCGGGACAGAATCCGGCGCCCCGACTGGGACTAGAACCTGGTGTGCCGGTGCCGCAGGCGGAGGATTAGCCTATTGAGCTGCGGCGCAGGCCAATAAATAAAATCTTTAAAAAAAAAAAAAAAAAACTTATCTGTTGGGGCCAGTGCTGTGGCATAGAGGGTAAAGCTGCGGCCTGTGGCACCAGCATCCATATTCAAGTCCAGGCTGCTCCACTTCCCATCCAGCTCCCTGCTAATGCACATGGAAAAGCAGCAGAAGATGGCCCAAGTCCTTGAGCCATTGCACATGCAAAGAAGACCCAGAAGAAACTCCTGGTTCCTGGCTTTGGACCAGAACAGCTCCAGCCATTGTAGCCATCTGGGGAGTGAACCAGTGGATGGAAGATTTCTCTGTCTCTCCTCTCTCTCTCTCTGCAATTCTTTCAAATTAATTAATTAATTAAGAAAAAACTCATCTGTGATTGACACTTGGGTTGTTTTCCTAACTTGTCTGTTGTGAATAAATGCTGCCGTGAACGTGGGGGTGCACACGGGTTTAAATTCCTCTGGCTGTATATACAGTAATGGAATTGCTGGATCATGTGGTAGCTGGACTTTTAGTTTCTGAAGTCCACCCCGTTTTCCAAACTGGCTGTACTAAGTTACAATACCACCAACAGCGCTTCAGGGTTCTCTCTTCTCCACAGGTGGATACTATTGTTATTCTCATTTCATGTATAAGGAAACTAAGACTCAGAGAGGCTAGGTAACTCTTCCTAGGCCACACAGCCAGCAACTGCAGGAGCCAGAAGGTGAACACACACATAACTATCTATCTATATTCATGGATAGTTTATGCAGACACATACCCAATACTCTGTTTTAAATTTTTGTTTATTTTATTTGAAAGGCAGAAAGGGAGATCTTCCATCTGCAGGTTCACTCCTGAAATGTCCACAACAACCAGGGCTGGCCAAGCCTAAGTTAGGACCTCCATCTGGCCTCCCATGAGTGGCACCTGAGCCATCATCTGCTGCCTCCCAGGATATACACAGGTACTCTCATTTGGGATGGGGTTGTCCCTAGCAGGAACTTAGCCACTGCACCAAAAGTCAGCCCTGTCCAAAACTCTTTGTAGCAATTTATCTCTGTGGGGTAGTACTGAGAGTCTAAGGTCTTTCAGATTAAAATTTGTTTGTTTTAATATTAGTGTTGCCAGATAAAAGACCACATGTCTACTTAAATTTGAATTTCAAAAAAGAACAAATGAATTTTTAGTAGAAGTACATCCTGGCCGGCGCTGCGGCTCACTAAGCTAATCCTCCGCCTTGCGGCGCCGGCACACCGGGTTCTAGTCCCAGCTGGGGCGCCGGATTCTGTCCCGGTTGCCCCTCTTCCAGGCCAGCTCTCTGCTGTGGCCCGGGAGTGCAGTGGAGGATGGCCCAAGTCCTTGGGCCCTGCACCCCATGGGAGACCAGGATAAGCACCTGGCTCCTGCCTTCAGATCAGCGCAGTGTGCCAGCCGCAGCACACTGGCCGCGGCGGCCATTGGTGGGTGAACCAACGGGAAAAGAAGACCTTTCTCTCTTTCTCTCTCACTGTCTACTCTGCCTGTCAAAAAAAAAAAAAAATAGAAGTACATCCTAAGCAATATTGGGGACATACTTATAATGAAAACAATGACTTGTTACATCTCTGAAATTTGAATGTAACTGGCTGTCCTATAGCAGTATTTGCTAAATCAGATAACTGTCCTTGTAGCCAGCTTTCATTTGGCAGTTGGTTCTGCCACACTGAGACAGCAATTGTCCTGCAACATGCTATACACTGATATGGCATGATTTTACTAGGTGACCAAATTCAGATATTGAAGTTAATCTATACAATGAGACACATCATTTGGGGCTAATTCAGAAACAGCTATACCTGAACTTCTGTCTTCTCTGGATTTTTTCCACTTAAAATGGACGGACACAGAAATTCCAGAGCCTTCCAACATAGTCTGGCTCTATCTCTACAGGAGCTCACTCTGGACCCAGCAAAGGCTTTGGTTCAAGCCCTCTTCTACTCGGACAGCAGGCCCAAATACGGACAGCAGCCCATATCTGGGCATTGGGTCATTACAAGGGAATCAGAATGTGTACAGGGTCTGAATCTCCTGCTGCCTGGGGAGTCTTACAGACAGGCTCCCCTCATGGATCAGAACACGAGGTGTGGGGCTGGCACTTCAATGTGATGGGTGGGGCTGCTGCTTGCAGTGCCGGCATCCCATTTGCGCGTTGGTTCAAGTCCCAGCTGCTCCACTTCCTATCCAGCTCTCTGCTGTGGCCTGGGAAAGCAGTGGAGGATGCTTTGAGTCCCTGCACCAGCGTGGGAGACCTGGGGGAGGCTCCTGGCTTTGGATCGCACAGCTCCGGCCCTTGCGGCCATCTGGGGAATGAACCAGCGGATGGAAGACCTCTCTTTCTCTTTCTCTCTGCCTCTCTGTAACTCTGCCTTTCAAATAAATAAATAAATAAATCTAAAAGAAAAGAGAGAGAGAGAGAGAGAACGAACACGAGGTGTGTCTCTTTAACCAATGGCAGCTGGAGCCTTTGGGGGATTCCTCCGGAGAAGGCAAGGACTTGACCTCTGGCTCTGATCCTCAGGAGCCAGACCACTGTGCTTCCTTTGAATGTCGGTTATCAGCTGCTTAAGGAACCTCGAGTATTTCTGAGTCCTCAACTGTGCAACGGGAATCCGTCACGCTCAAGCAAACGCAAGCTCCATTGTGAAGGAAGAGGAACTCCCGGGATAGCAAAGCGCAGCCCCACGCACATGGGCCCCGCCTCCCCGCGCTGCGGAGACCAGCCCTGGGCACGCGCGCCCCCTGCAGGCTTGCTGCGTCATTGCCGAGCAAGCCCTGTCTTGTGACTCCATAGCTGCCGTCACTTCTAAAACCGCCATGGGCAGTAGTCTTCTCACCAGCCCCACTGCACCGAGGAGGGGATACTTCGGCAGATGAATCAGGGGTCTCACCCCAGTGGGTAGAATTAAAGGTAGTCTCATCGACTTAAACCTGTGCTCTAGACATGAAACATTTCTCCCGTGTATTCAAGTTCGTGGGCTGTGGTCAATGTTTAGTCCACTGGTTGGGCTACTGGCAATCAACCTGCGTTTCTGATTCAGCTGCTAGTTCCTGATGTGGATACCATCAGTTCCCTGGTAAGGAATGCGTGGAACAAAGCAGTAGACAATCTGACAGGATGAGGGAGGCAGGCAAGTAGACACATGAACAGAGCAACCTAGGAGGAGTGGACACTGCCTCCACACTGGCAGAGTCCAAGGTCTCTCACAGCGGCCCTGGGAGGCTGGCCTTGCCCTGTCCACTGTTGTGCCTCCAGGGAAGTGCCCCACCCATTACTGAAAGGTGGACTATATCTCACTGTGGCCCAGTTCATCCCAGCCAAAATCTGTCTTCACAACTAAAGCTTAGTTCAGTAAAGGCAACTGTTATGGGATCAACTCCTAGGACATGGTGCAGAATACAGCATCCCTGATTCTTTAGCAGCTGATTTGGAAACACGATTTTACAGCCACGGTGATTCAAGAATGGGTTTATAATCCAAGTATAAAACAGTCCTTTCAACTTGCCCATCTTCCCCAAGCAGCAGGTCAAAAAAAGGATGAAGGAATTGACCCCTCATTTTATAGCTTGGGAATGTGTGTGAGGAAGACTTCAAGTCCATCACAAGCCATTTACTCTCATGATAATTGCTCCCCATCACGTAACTCCACGGAGGCAGGGCCAAATGATGAGCAAAAGTAATGGGGCTCAGTACAAGTACACTAATAAATGGGCCAACAACCCCCCCCCCACTATATCTGGTGATGTCGCCTGAGAAGGGACCTGATACATAAACTAAGGCATTTTGAACTTTGCTTTCATAAAGCACAAGTGAAGAACTGGGGCAAAGAATGGAAAAAGAATTATGAATTGGTAAAAATAACAAGTAAATATATGAGTATAAAGTGAAATTTCCCTCCACGTCAGTGACCAATCTGATGATAATTCACTGAGTAAACTGGAACAGAAACTTTATGATTTCATAATTCACCAGAAAGGTGAAAGTAAAAATGAAAACACCTTTTAACAAAAGGTTATGTAAATTATAAACTACCTGGTAATCAGATCATGAAGAGGCGAGGGCGAGAGGCCCAGGACATAGTAAATATGTTCACAAACACCAATTCAGTGTCCTCCAATCACATTATGAAATCTTTGGGTGAATTTTCCTTTTCTGGTTGGTGTAGCTGTGTCACATTATTCTCTCCAGTGGGAAGCAGTACAACCAACAAGAGGTGTCTCTTCATGCACCAGGTGTGGACAGACTGAACACAGAAGAACCGGGGAACGTGTGGATACGGGATGGGCATAGTCAGTGTACTCTAATTAGGTACACTTGGTGATAAAATAGTTGTAGACCATATGGATCTAAGTTCAACTATAGAAGAGTTCAACTGTTATATCCAATAATGTAATTAATTAATGGGGAATGCCAACAATAATTGGTGTGCATAAAAAGCCTAAATGAATGGCCATGATTCATTTTTTTAAAACTGCACTTGTGCCCTTCTATCAGAAAAATAACAACAAAAAATCCACAAATGGACACATACATCACTTCTAGGCTACAATAAATTCGTTCACCTGACTTAACCTGAGAGTCTGGGAATTCTGTTCCTGCATTATCTTACAGTGCCATACTGGACTATTCCTTTAACAGTGGGGAAAGATCGGAAAATTTTACCATCCAGGCAAAAGATTAAGTATCTTCCTGGAAATCTAACTGGACTAAAAGAAAAGACCTAAAGATACTGGTTTTTGTAACACCATAGGCTTTTCAGTGAAACATTCCGGCAGATCATCCTACATCAATTTCACAATTAATGAGTCCTACCCATGATCTCAGAGCATCCCTTTCAGGTCTTCAGTCTCACTTCTATAAAAATGAGCCAAGAGCTGCAGAGTACAGCCTCTCATATGAAAAACAAGAGACCAAACCTAACAGAAATAAGAAATCTGGATAAAACAAAAACTCTGCAGGAGGGGAGTACATTTCAACAGCAACAAACAACAAAACAAGAAACTACGCCTGTATTTGAAATCCTAAGACGAGATACTGAAACCATAAAAAAATAAGAGCAAGAGGGTTGAGGGGAAAAACTGAGATCTTAGAAATTAAAACTGAAAAGAAGAAATGAAAATTCATTGCGGCCTGCGCCGCGGTTCAATAGGCTAATCCTCCGCCTGCGGCGCCGGCACACCAGGTTCTAGTCCCGGTCAGGGCGCCGGATTCTGTCCCGGTTGCCCCTCTTCCAGCCCAGCTCTCTGCTGTGGCCCGGGAGTGCAGTGGAGGATGGCCCAAGTGCTTGGGCCCTGCACCCGCACGGGAGATCAGGAGGAAGCACCTGGCTCCTGGCTTCGGATCAGCACAGTGCACCAGCCTTAGCGGCCATTTAGTGGGTGAACCAGAAAGAAAAGCAAAGACTAAGAAATAGAAAAAATAGAAATAGACCAAGAAATAGAGAAAAGATGGGGAAAAAATAGGTTAACTCAGGAGTTTAAAGAAGAGAGAAAAAACATAAACAAGAGAGAACATTATTTGAAATTTTAAAATTATTATTTATTTATTTTCATGTTATTTGAAAGGGGCGAGAGGAAGAAGAGGAGAGAGAGAGCCAGAATGTTCTCATCCACTTGTTAACTCCCTGAATGCTTGCAAGAGTTGGGCTGGGCCAGACCTAACCCAGGAGCCTACAATTTAGTCTTTACCGTCCATGTGAGTGTCAGGGACCCAAGTACTTTGCCATTACCTGCTGCCTCTTGGGATTCCCATCACCAGAAGCTCTTAACCACTACACCAAATACCACTCCTCCCCAAATTTTTAAAATATTAATTCTTTTTTTTTAACAGGCATAGTGGACAGTGAGAGAGAGAAACAGAGAGAAAGGTCTTCCTTTGCCGTTGGTTCACCCTCCAATGGCCGCCGCGGCCAGCGCACTGCCCCCAGCACACCGCGCTGATCCGAAGGCAGGAGCCAGGTGCTTCTCCTGGTCTCCCATGGGGTGCAGGGCCCAAGCACTTAGGCCATCCTCCACTGCACTCCCTGGCCACAGCAGAGAGCTGGACTAGAAGAGGGGCAACCGGGACAGAATCCGGCGCCCCGACCAGGACTAGAACCCGGTGTGCCGGCGCCGCAAGGCAGAGGATTAGCCTATTGAGCCGCGGCGCTGGCCTAAAATATTAATTCTTTAAAACTTTCCAAACATTGAAGACTCAGGTTTTCAGATTAAAAGGGCCCACATAGTGCCCAGCACCAATGGGTGGAAATTAACCCACAACCAGTCATATCATGAAACTTCAGAACTCTAGGGATTATAAGATCTTTTAGGCCTCCAGAGATAGAAAAACAAGTCACAAATAAAGGATCAGGAATCAGAATGGCTTAGATTTCTTAATAATGACATTGGAACTCAGAAGACTATAGAGAAATGCCTTCAAAATTCAGGAGGAAAATTCTTGACAACCTAGAATTCAACAGTCAGGCAGACTATCACTCAATTGGGAGAGTAGAATAATTACATAATTGCAAGGTGACAAAAATGATTTTTCTAGAGTGGGCGAGCAGTAGAGATGCCATGTTGAATACTTGTATTCTATATCCCAGTGCCTGGCTTCGAGTTCCAGCTCTGCTCTGGATTCCAGTTCCCTCCTAATGCAGACCTGGGAAGCGATAGGTGATGGCTCATGTAGCTGGGTCCCTGACACTCACCTGGGAGATCTGGATTGACTTCCCGCTTCCCAGCTTCAGCCTGGCCCAGCCCCAGCCATTGAGGGCATTTGGGAAGAAAACTAGCAAATGAAAGCTCCATCTGTCTGTCTCTCTATCTCTCTTTGTCTCTCTCTGCCACTCAAAAAAAAAAAAAAAAAAAACAAAAAAACAACAAAAAAAAAACAACTTGGAAAACATCAATTTGGGGATTAAGTCTCCAACACATTCAAACCATTGCAATCCCTCTAACAACTGTTTATTAATATCTAATATTTTTCAGACACTGTTCTAAGGACACAGATACATGCATGAAAACATAGGGTCCCTGCCTTCATGGAACTCATATTTTAGCTATTGAGGAAATGCAATCCAACTCTATTATCTGAACCCTCCCCATTCCCAACACAAATGTCCAGAAATGATTGGTGCAAACATAATATAATTTTCTTGAAGATTTACTTATTTATTTGAAAGGTTGAGATACAGAGAGAAGAAGAGAGACAGAGAGAGATCTTCCATTCTCTGGTTCACTCCCCAAATGGCAGCAACAGCCAGGGCTAGGCCAGGCCAAAGCCGGAAGCCAGGAGCTTCTTCCAGGTCTCCCAGGTGGATGCAGGGGCCCAAGGTCTTGGGCTATCTTCTTCTGCTTTCCCAGGCACATTAGCATGGAACTGGATCAAAAGTGAAGCAGCTGGGACTTGAACCAGCATTCATATGTGAAGCCAGCATTGCAGGCAAAGGTTTAACCTTCTATGCCACAGCACTGGCCCCAACACAACCTTTCTGTAAGATTTATTTTATTGATTTAAAAAGCAGAGTTACAGAGAGAGGGGGAGAAAGACAAAGAGAGAAGGAGAGATCTTCCATTTGCCGGTTCACTCCTCAAATGCCTGCAACAGCCAGAGCTGGGCCAGGCAGGGGTCAGGAGCCAGGAACTCCATCCAGGTCTCCCACATGGGATGCCAGCATCACAGGCAGCAGCTTAACCCACTGTGTCACAATGCTAGCTCTAACAAACATAATCTTAAATGCATATTTTAAAGGGTGAGTCATCCAGTGCCATTTGATTCCGGAGCCTTTGAGTCTTCTGTGTCTGGAAGGTTATAGAATTCTGTCTCTTCTCCTGGTGTCCTAGAACTGCCCAGTGACTTGCCACTAAAATCCATTGTGCTGGCTGTGGATGGCGTCTCTGGCTGCAGAAACTCACATCCCTCTTCTGTTCTTGGAAATCCTTTAAAAATTTATCTTTAATAATAATTTTTCTCCATCTATTTTGTTTGTTCTTTCTTTCTTGAATTCTTATTGTTCAGCCTTTTCACATTTTCAATTTCTAAAAGCACTTTTTTGTTCCTTTTTTTAAAAAAGATTTTATTTATTTTTAAAGAGTTACAGAGAAAAAGAGGGTTAGAGGGAGGGAAGGAAGAATGGGGAGGGAGAGAGATATCTTCCATCTGCTGATTCCCTCCCCAGATGGCTGCAACAGCCAGCATAAGGCCAGGCCAAAGCCAGGAGCCAGGAGCTTCTTCCAGGTCTCCCAGGTGGGTGCAGCGGCCCAAGGACTTAGGCCATCTTCTGCTGCCTTTCCAGGCACATAAGCAGGGAGCGAGATGGGAAGCGGAGCAGCCGGGATACAAATGGGTGCCCAGATGGGATGCCGGCATCACAGGCAGCAGCTTTACCTTCTATGCCACAACGCCAGCCCCCACTTTTGTGTTCTTAGCCCCTTTTTTCCCCAGCCCCTTGTTCTTTCATGAATACGATATCTTCCCTTATCACCCCAGGGATAACATTTCTAAAAGTTCTTCCCAACTTTCAGATTCATTTGTTTATTCCTTTTTCATTTTTGTTTTAGTCTCTTTCTCTTATAGGTGTTGTTCAAGTATCTATATATAACTGCCCATCTACTCATATTTAGGAACAGTTCACTAAAATATAACCAGAAGCTTTATGCATGGGTGTGGTGACCTGACTGCACCATTTTGTTGTGACCTCACCCCTCTGAGAGATTCTCTTTCTTTTGGTCTGATCAGCCTCTCCCTTTGCTGAGCTGGAAGACTCCCAAAGTCCTGCCTGGGCCGGGGGTGGGGGTGAGGGTGGGGATAAGCCTGGCCACTAAGGTTCTCACAGTCAAGGGAAGACAGGCTGGGATGTCTTTATCCAATATGAATACTTTGAATCAACTCCCTTGTATGCAACAGAGTGTCCCTGTCCTTGCTGTGCCTGGTTTTTCCCAGTCAAAAGGCTGCTAAACCTCTAATCTTCAGCCAGGGTAGAAGACGAGCACATCTCTATCTACACTTTTTTTTTTTTTTTTTTTTTTGACAGGCAGAGTGGACAGTGAGAGAGAGAGACAGAGAGAAAGGTCTTCCTTTGCTGTCGGTTCACCCTCCAATGGCCGCCGCGGCCAGTGCACCGTGCTGATCCGATGGCAGGAGCCAGGTACTTATCCTGGTCTCCCATGGGGTACAGGGCCCAAGCACTTGGGCCATCCTCCACTGCACTCCCGCGCCACAGCCGAGAGCTGGCCTGGAAGAGGGGCAACCAGGACAGAATCCGGCGCCCCGACCGGGACTAGAACCCGGTGTGCCGGTGCCGCAAGGCAGAGGATTAGCCTAGTGAGCCGCGGCGCCAGCCCTCTATCTACACTTTCAAACAATAATCTACATTGCTATCTACACTTTCAAACAATAATCTTGCTTTTAGCATCACCTTCATTTACTTTGAGAGTTACATTCTAGGTCTTTCATGATTCTACCTGGGAATTAGCTGGAGTCTGAGTTTCTCTATTGCTGGCTTAGGTTTCTGCATTCTGTGATTGCTAAATCACTTCTCATCCATCTGTTTTCCACCGTACAAAATTTCAGAGCTGTCATCCCTTTTTCTCTGCCTTTTTTTCCCCCTTTACTATCATGAAGTATTAAATCTTCCATGTTTAATTGGAAGTTGAGGGTTCAATGCCCACATAGGGATAGAAGATATGATCTTGGGTCAAAGAAGCACTGAGATTGAAACCTATAACCTCAAATAAAGCCAGGGCTTTCAAGGTACCATTACGCAAGTGAAAGGGTGGAATAGGAAAAAACCCACTGACTGGCAAAGGAAAATGACAAGAAAGGTTCCTATGTTTACCCTGAGTAAGAAAACGAAACTCTCTTTTAAGAATTGATAGGGGTAATGACATTGAATTGAATTGATGCTACTAGGGAATCACCAAGCCAAGAAACTGATATAAAACTTGGTTCTGTGTATATGATACTCCTTGGGTGCCTGGTTCTTAGTTTATACGATGTTTTTAAAATGCCTGACCTTCCAGAAGCACTGGAAAACACCTAAGAAGGTACATGATATGCACACACAATATTCCCACAGCTGGTGCTTAGCAAAGATGATCTCCAATTTCACAATTACAAAGCACAAAGGAAACAATTCTTTAAGTGAGGGGCAACAGACACAAAAAATAAGATTATAGAGTTTCAAGATCTTTATAAATGCCGCAAGTTGATGAACAGTACTGAGTAAGCATATTTTAAGTCTTAAAGTTATAAAGGAAAAAGGTAGAACCGTAAATAATAATACATTATAAAAGAATCCAAATCTTTGAAAAGAAAATAAATATAATTTCCAGAAATGAGGATTGAAGTTATTCAAAGCAAAAACTCAATATATAATTCAATATCAGATTAGACACACCTGAAGAGAGAACATATAGATGAGAAGCTATAACTAGAAGGAAGCTCAGTTAAAAGCATAGAAAAATGACAAACTAATAGTCATGAAGACTGGAAAGCCCAGTCAAACACAGAAGCTGTGGAAGGAGGCAACAGATTGAAAGGTAATATTTGAAGAAATAATAGCTTTGAACAATTACTTGACCGTATGTCATAGTCTATCAAGCAAATGTCATCAAACACTAAAGAAATCTATATCAAACAGACCGTGTGCTATGCCCAGAAAACAATCTAATGAGCCCATGGAGAAGCACTCTGGCCGCCAATGGGAACAGAGAGGATAGGGATTGTGGGCAACCAGCAGACTCAGTTGTCTCCCCTAGATATTAGTTTGTAAATCACTTGACTGTGGCTCCATGATAGAAGCTGAAAAACATACGCCTGTTCCTGAAGTGAATTTGTTTTGGGAACTGAAACATCTGAATGTCACCCATTATTATAATTAAATTATTGGCCAACCCAACATGACACTCTACATTTAATGGAATATTGTGAAGGAGGAGGCCTGCCTAGAGTAATTACAAAGGGAACCAAAGAAAGACACACTGAGATGAAGAATTTGTTCTTAGTATGCCAGTTCAGTTGACTCTGAGTCATCTGGTCTACCCTGAAAGACTGTCATAGGTGGAGTGAGTGATGGTGGCCACACTGCTGCACAGGGTTATGAAACCAAACAGTGCTTTCCTGATGGCAGGCAAAACATCTTGGAGACTTTGGAGTTGCTAGAATATTAAACTATGATTCGCTTTTTCAAAAACCTTGGCTGGTACACCTTATTACATGTCTCCTGAACAAATGAACCGTGTGTCCTACAATGAGAAGTCAGGTAAGTGGTCACTGGGCTGTTTGATGTACGAATTGCATACACTGATGCCTTAGTTTATAGCTTTCCACCAGAAAGAACTAGCAGGGAAGATCAGGGAAGGCAAAATCTGGCAAATGATGTTTGTTACAAGGATGTTAAGTTTGAGGGATTATCATTGACCTCCTTTTGAAGAAATTCAGCAGAATCCTTAGATAGCAGACTTGGCTGTGGAAGAGTAAAGAATAAATGTTGAGAGAAGAGTTGAGGATGAGGAGAGCCAGGAAAGTTGCAGGATTCCAGCCCTTTAGTGAGTGAGCAGAACCAAAGGAAGATCCCATTACAGGAGCCAGAATGAGCCTTCGAAGCCAGAGAAGAGAGACTGGAGCAGAGGGAAGCTGAGCTTTGTGTCTGTGAGGGACTAGCAGAGGGCAAACTGGCTGCAGCAGAATGTCTGTCTGAAAGAACAGAAGCTTCTCTTTCTGGTGTGTGATCCAGAACTTCTTGATCCTCCATCCTCAATACTTTTTTTCAGTGGGGAAAGTAAAGAGAACACCATGAGCAGTGAGAATTCTGAGAGCCTCTTCACCTCCAAATCCAAATGCAAGCACCTGAAGAAAAGTCTTCATGCTGCCCAGCTGCAGGTTCAAATCCTGTAAGATATCAAGGGGTAAAATAATCAACTATAAAGCAGACAGATCTTGGGCACGTGTTAGCCTCGCAGGGAGACACAGCTGTGTCCAGTACTTAATACTGCCAATTCTTTAAAGATTGATATTCTACTACTGTAGCTTTATACACTTGGTTCCATGAGCTATGCCTTTTTTATAGTAATCATGATATTTTGGAATTATTTATTTGAAAGGCAGAGTGACAGAGAGGGAGAGAAAGAAGAAGACAGGTATCTTCCATCCAGTGGTTCAATCCCCAAATAGCCACAACTATGTCTGGGCCAGGTTAAAGTCAAGAGCCAGGAATTCCATCCTTGTCTACCACTTGGGATCCAGAAAACCATATTTTTTTAAAGATTTATTTTTATTTATTTGAAAGACAGAGTTATAGAGAGAGCTAGAGACAGAGAGAGAGGTCTTCCATCCAATGGTTCACTCCCCAAATGGCTACAACTGGAGCTGAGCATATCCGAAGTCCGGAGCCAGGAGTTTCTTCTGGGTCTCCCACGTGGATGCAGGGGCCCAAGGACTTGGGCCATATTCTACTGCTTTCCAAGGCCATGACGTAGAACTGGATCAGAAGTGGAGCAGTAGGCTGGCGCCGCAGCTCAATAGGCTAATCCTCCGCCTGCGGCACCGGCACCCTGTGTTCTAGTCCCGGTTAGGGCGCCGGATTCTGTCCCGGTTGCCCCTCTTCCAGACCAGCTCTCTGCTGTGGCCTAGGAGTGCAGTGGAGGATGGCCCAAGTGCTTGGGCCCTGCACCCCATGGGAGACCAGGAGGAAGCACCTGGCTCCTGCCTTCGGATCAGCGCGGTGCACCGGCCACAGCAGCCATTGGGGATGAACCAACGGAAAAAGGAAGACTTATCTCTCTGTCTCTCTCTCACTGTCCACTCTGCCTGTCCAAAAAAAAAAAAAAAAAAAAAAGAAGTGGAGCAGCCAGGACTAAGAACCAGCACCCATATAGGATGCCGGCACTTCAGGCTGGGGCTTTAACCCACTGTACCACAGTGCTGGCCCTAGAAAACCATATTTTATCAAGTTCTAATGCATGCTTAAGTTTGCAAACCACTGCCTTAGATGAACATACTGGAAAAAAAGAGAAAGGTTAGTAACTTGAAACCCTACTAAAAAATGTAGAAAAAGAACATTAATATCAACCCAAAAGCAATGGGAGGAAGAAAATAATAATGCTAAAAGTGAAAATTCCTTTACAATCTATTTTAATGGCTTAAATTCCATGCTAGGACATTCCCTCAAAAAATATGCTTAGCTTCTAGATGTGACAATCTCAGCTTTCCTCCAAGTTAACTCAAATTAAAGAGTGGAGCAGGGGCCAGTGCTGTGGCATAACGGGTAAAGCCATCTGCAGTGCCAGCATCCCATATGGGTGCTGGTTCAAGTCACAGCTGCTCCACTTCTCATCCAGTTCCATGCTAATGCATCTCTGGGAAAGGAGTAGAAGATGCCCCAAATGCTTGGGCCCTTGCACCCACATGGGAGACCTAGAAGAAGCTCCTGGCTCCTGGCTTCAAATCGGCACAGCCCTGGCCATTGCAGCCATCTGGGGAGTGAACCAACAGAGGGAAAACCTCTCTCTTTCTCTGCTCTCTCTGTAACTGTCTTTCAAATAAACAAAAATAAATAAATAAATAAATAAATAAATAAATAAGTCTTTAAAAACAACAACAACCACAACATGTACCAAACTTGGTCTGGGACTTTTTTTTTTTTTTCCTGGATGTAATGCTCACCCTACTTCTGAGAATAAATTAGCATACCTGATAAAATGCGTAAGCACTTTTCTGATAAACTCTGAAGAGGCTGAACGCCCAGTCACCCAACTGTCAATCAAGCCAACCTTTAACCAAACATAATTTTATTTTGTACCAAATCTAACAATCATTATCTACTCCTATAAAATGGGCTTCCTAAGAGCAAAACTTGGAATTCGCTTGACAGGCTCCTTTATCTAGATTTGCAATAAATTCTAATACGTGGTCATAACTGAATTGCTTGAAAACTTTAAAACAAGTATGAAAATGTTCAAACACTAGGGTAATTTTCACCTGAGGTACTAGCATAAGGGATGAAGGGATGATGGATGACAGAGCCATATAACTACAGGAATATAACTAATTCATTCATTTTTGTGATAAACATTTGAGAGCCCGCCGTAAGCCAGACTTTGACAAGTATTTGAAAACTACCACATGCCACGCAGTGTTCTCGGAGCTGCAGATCCACCAACGAACAAACGAGACTCTGTGCCTCAGACTACAGTTTCCACAAGATCTTACCCTTCTGCCTCTCTCTGGAGGGTGCGTCTTTTCGCTAGTCACTTCCCATGATTCTAATCGCGCAGAAAAGCCCCGCTCCCTTGTCTGCCACTCACCCAGGCTCCCTTCGGAAGATGGACTACAACTCCCATAGTGCCCTAGCGGAGTGCCCTATAAGTGCCACCACCCTCCTGACTGTGAGGGGCGACTACAGTACCCAGAGTGCTCTGCTTTCCCTCCTGGGTGTTATTGCCCCCTTCCCGGTGCGGGACGCCGCGGTGGCCAGCGCGGGTGCCAGGCCTGGGGTTTTCTGTGTCCTTTCCAGGGTCAGGGACGAGGCAGTGACTTGACTCCTGGGCGCTGAGCCCGGAAGGCAGCGCAGGAGGCCGCCGTCCCACCTGTCTGGTTCTCGTCACCCTTCGCTGTCTCCTGCTCCACCTGCGGCCGCCTGGACGGCTCCGGGTCTGACCGCTTGAGGCAGAGGTGGCAGTCGCGGCTGACGGGGCTGAGGCAAGGCTGCGGCCCTCAGGGCGGCGGTAGCGCTGGGGGGGAGGAGGAGAAGGAGGAGGAGGAGAGAAGATGGCGTCGGAGCTGGAGCCCGAGGTGCAGGCCATCGACCGCAGTTTGCTGGAATGTTCCGCCGAGGAGATCGCGGGGGTGAGTGCCCGGACCCGGGCGGGAATGTCCAGCCGGCGCAGGCCGCCCCTGGGGCGGGGAGGAACGATTCCTGGGAATCCGGGAGCGGCCCGCACTGACGAGGGGTGACAACTGCGCCGGCCCCGTCTTGTGGGCTACTAGCCCGGGAAGGGCGCCGGTCTTGCTTTAGTAGCCCTCAGGGCTGTGCAGTGCACTAGCAGCCTTTGTGCTTCCCCTCTGCCCAGGCGAGGTCGCAGCTCCTCCACTCTACCTCCATCCCCTCACGTTCCTCCAAGTCCCCAACACATGGGTCATTGCATGTCGGCTCGTGAAAGACGGGAGAGAAGGGGACGCCTCGGAGTGTTTGTAGTGTGATCGTCCAGCTTCCTGTTCCCGGGATCAGCAGAGCAGTGCCTCCGCCACCGACATGCATGCCACCCTCACCGTACCCCTTGTTTCTGCCGCGGCGCCGGCACCAAGGAAGCAGCCAGCACCGTCCCCTCACTACCCCCACCAGTGCCTTTTTCACTTTTCAGTTGCCCCGGTTTGGTTCGTGGCCGGCGTTGATGCATATGTGTGCAAAGTCGTGTCTTGACAGTTTACCGAGCTGGAGGTGAAATAATTTTCCTGGGAGTTGGAGGGAGTTGGATGGAGAACAAACGTTATATAACTTTGAGAGAGCAGCTTTTGTCAACAAATACAAACTAATAATGTGAGCGCGGGGCTGGTAGCAGCAGTAGTGTCCCAAAGTTAAACCATGTAAGCTCAGTATTGTACAAAAACTGTAGTATGAATGAACGAGAATAAGTAGCAGAGTTATAAAATGATTAATAAGCAAGAAGGCATCTTCCCCCTGTAAGTACAAGGAACACCCATTAGAACAGGTTGTCCCGAATGATTATGAATGGACCAAAACAACTTGGGCCCCACCTCTAAGGCCTCCAGTATAAAAAACTCCTAGCAGCCATGAAGTCAGCAGTCTGAAGATTAGGGCACAGTTTGGGGTAGACACTGCTGGCAGGGCAAGAAGTTACTTTGAGTGAATTGCTGAGCACTAAAGTTCAGATGGAAATAAATGACAAGAGTAGAGGTGAAAAGTTTAAGGAGATAAATTGTGGAATGAGGAGTCTTTCTTGGGTTTTTTAAACTGACTTGTTTAGTCTAAGTCTGTTTTCATTTACTTTTACTTAACATTGCACAACTGAAGAATTGTCAACTCCCATCTGCCTTTGATTTATAAGAGAAAATGAAAGTAGGGAACAGTGAAATAATAATGACAGCTAGGCACTATTTATGCCTCTTCTATTGATACATGGTTATTTACCTTAAATCTCAAGGTAGGTTTGGTCCCCCTGCCCCAGCTAAATTTTGTGTCTGTTAGCCCAGTGATACAGGCTACATACTCCATTATTCCTATTGAAGTGCAAGCTAAAGTGATTAGAGCTTCTCCTGGAAATTAGAGCTTCTCCTGAGGAAATCAGTTATAAAACCAGTCTGGAGGCCAAGCTTCTAGCCCTTGCTCAGTGAAATCCTCAAGCAAGATACAGCAGGGAAAGAAGGTCAAGAGGAATGCAGCAAAACCTCAGTTTGGCTTCATTTGAGCTGAACATCACAGTCTGAGCTAATTTTATTTAACTCTGTTCACTTTTAAATGGCTTCTGAACAGTTAGATTTCTGAAAAGTTCAGTCTGAAGGCCAACAACACTTCCTCAACTAAAAAAGATGCAAACTAGTATGTATAACGTAAAGATGGCCTTAATATGTGAGGGGTCTGTACTTAAATTCCATATGTGTTTACTTACAACACCAAACACTTCAAACTGTTGTTCTGGTTTAGCCTCTAGAACAGTCCTTTATCAGAAATTAAGATCAGTTAATAAAGTTGCCAGATTGAAAGTGAATTTTGTGGGGCCGGCGCTGTAGCACTGTGGGTTAATGCTCTGGCCTGAAGCGCCAGCATCCCATATGGGCGTCTGTTCTAGTCCCAGCTGCTCCACTTCCAATCCAACTCTCTGCTATGGCTTGGGACAGCAGTAAGAAGATGGTCCAAGTCTTTGGGCCCCTACACCTACTTGGGAGACCTGGAAGAAGCTCCTGGCTTCAGATCGGTGCAGCTCTGGCCATTGCAGCCATCTGGGGAGTGAACCAGCGGATGGAAGACCTCTCTCTGTCTCTACCTCTCTCTGTAATTCTCTCTTTCAAATAAATAAAATAAATCTTAAAAAAAAAAAAAAACACATAAAAAAGAAAGGGAATTTTGGGGAAGGTGAACAAGTAGAGAACGCAGTCGTTGCAGCCCTCAGACGCTCTACCCCTGGGAATTGATTCTACCATGTGACTTTCCCAATACTGCTTGACTTTAATTACATTTAATATCACATATTGATTGTATTATATACCCATGGGTGGTTAGGATTTTTTTTAAGATTTTATTTATTTATTTGCGAGGTAGAGTTTTAGACAGAGAGAGAGGTCTTCCATCCGCTGGGTCACTCCCCAGATGGCCTCAAGGGCCAGAGTTGGGCTGATCAGGAGCCAGGAGCTTCCTCCCAGTCTCCCAAGCGACTACAGGGGCCCAAGAACTTGGGCCATTTTTCTACTGCTTTCCCAGGCTATAGCAGAACGCTGGATTGGAAGTGGAGCAGCCGGGACACAAACCTGCACCCATATGGATGCCGGCCGCAGGCAGAGGCTCAGCCTACTACACGACAGCGCTGGCCCCCAGTGATTAGGATTTAAGAAGCACATATACTGTACTGTTTTTCCCCAACTATGTAAAAGATGCAAATACATTGAACAAGTTTTATGTAGAGTTTTATGTCTCTATTACAGTTACTTTTACTTTACTTTTTTTAAAGTTTTATTGACATATAATTCACAGTGGTTTTTAGTATACTCACAGAGTTGCGCAGCCATTACCTCAATCAATTTTATAATATTTTAGTCATTGCAGAAAAGAAATCCTATACATATTATCAGTTACCCCCCCCAACTTTTCGAATCCTGAACTCCCAAACTCCTAAGTAACTTTTAATTATTTTCTGTCTCCATGATTTGATTATTCTGGACATTTCATATAGAGTCATCGAATTTTTGTCTTTTGTGACCGGCTCCTCTCTCTTAGCAAAATATTATCCGGGTTCATCATGTTGTGGCATGTTTTAGTACTTCATTCCTTTTTATTGCCAAACGCTATTCCATTTTACTAATAGACCACATTTTATTTATCCATTCATCAGTTACTAAATATTTAGATTGTTAATACTTTTGGATATTATAAATATTGCTGCTGTGAACATTCATGTATAATTTTTTTATGTGGACATTTTTGTTTCTTTTGGATACATGTCAAGGAGTGGAATTACTGGGTTATATGTTAACAACTCTTATGGAACTGTCAGACTATTTTCCAGAGCAGCTGCATCATTTTACATTCCCGCAGTGTTCTAGTTTCTCCATGTCCTTAGCAACGCTCATCCATGTTTTCCGTTACAGCTATGACATTGGATGTGAAGTGCTTTTTCACTATGGTTTTGATTTGCATTTTTCTCAAGACTCATGATACTGAACATTTTCTCATGAGCTAACTGGCCATTTGCGTATCTTCTTTGCCAATTTTTTTATTAGTTTTTTTGGTCTTTTATTATTCAGTTTCAATATTATTTGTATTTGTAGTGCTCTCCTTCGTTTGCAAACTTCTTACTTTGTTTAAACTTTTTCTTAAAATAGTCCCAGAAAACTATTTTATGAGTAACTTACCTGTTGCTTAGCCTTGTTTGAAAGCAAAACCAAATACGGTTAAAAAATTCAATTTTAATTCTCTATATGATGATAATTAGATACTGTAATAAAAGATTAACCTCTAGGGATTCTTTCATTTTTGTATATTTTGTAAGTGCTCTCCATCTCAAGGCTTAAATTCAGCGTTCAATGAAAGGAAAACTCCTGGAAACATTGTCATAACATATTTACTTTAATAGAATGAGTTGACAGTTTCTTTACTTCCCTTTTGGGGGACTTACAAGATTGTGAATCTTTATTGCTGTCTTGTACACATTGATGTGACAGCTACAAATGTCTGAAATGAGGACAAATTAAAAAAGCACCAAAGTAGAAATCTTGTGGTTTTTGTTGAAGAGATAGTTGCAATTAGCATATGTTAGCAAGAACTCGTATGAAAAGCTACAGATTTTATTCTTTTGAGAAATGTGCGAGCCATTATTTTTCAAGGCAGTCATAAATTTTTCTTCATTCTATATTGAGTTTGTAAATCCAATCAGATTAAAGTGCCTAAAACAGAGCCCAAATCTGTTAGGTGGTTTGGAATTTTTCACAAAATAGTAGTAAACTTCTTAAAGATGGGGAACATATACCAGCCCTTCTTGAACCAGATTTTTGTCTTGCTAATAATTTATAGTAATATACAATAAAGTGGTATTTAGAATGAAGTAGTTCTTTTACAAATAATGTATTCCATATAAGGTAGTTTTTTTTTTTCTTAACCAGAAACTGATATTAGCTGATGAATTTTGTATGAAGAAATCTATGGACAGATTTGACTTTTCTGTGTTGGAGCCTCAAGACTACATTATTTCTTTTAGATTCTCCTTGGATTAAAATTCTGCAAAAGCCAAGTTTTAGGAGACATGAAAACCAAAAGTATAAAAACAAAAATTAATTTTAAAATAAAACCTTTCTATGTGTTATAAATGAAAACTGAAGCACTTAAACTTTCTAGGATTGTGGAGGTGAATTCTTTTGGGCATACTGCTTAATTTTTCATTCTTATTTTGGTTTGCCACAATGAGAGAAAAATTGAATATTTATCCTTGAATGTGACCAACAAAAAGTATCTTTTGGGGCTGGCGCTCTTTTTCCTGTTTGCATAAAACAGATACAACAGAGTCAGTAATATTTGGAAAATACAGTTGCACCTTAGAAAAACTCTTCCAAGCTTCAATGAAGAACGGAAGGAAGGAAGGGAGGGAGGAGAGAGGGAGGGAAGGAGGGGAGGGAATCTTCCATTGGGGATGGCACTGTGGCTCAGCAGGTTAAAGCCCTGGCCTGCAGTGCTGGTATCCCATATGGGTGCCAGTTTGAGTCACAGCTGCTCCACTTCCTAACCAGCTCCCTGCTAATGCACCTGGGAAAGCAACAGAGGATGGCCCAACTTCTTGGGCCACTGCACTCACATAGGAGACCTGGAAGAAGTTCCTGGCTCCTGCCTTCAGCTGGCCTAGCCCCAGTTGTTACAAGCATTTGGGGAGTGAACCAGTGGATAGAAGTCCTCTCTCTGTGTCTCTTACCTCTCTCTGTAACTTCTGAATTTCAAATAAATAAAATAAATCTTAAAAAGAAAGAAAAACTCTTTGACCATTTCAATTATAAGCTTCCATTCAGCACTTTAACTTATGAACAAAATTTTTACATTTTTAGTAAAAATTCTCTGAAAATATGAAATTGCCTAGAAAGTTAATACAGACCACTTCATGAATATTTAAAATCTATCTTGTTTTTAGAAGGAAGGCAGTAAGCTGAAGATTGTACATGTAACAGTTAAAGTGAAGCCATTACCCTGACACCCATGTGAGACCTAGATGGCTCCTGGCTTCAGCCTGGCCCAGCCCTAGCCATTGCAGCCATTTGTGGAGTGAACCAGCAGATGGAAGATCTCTCTCTATCACACTGCCTTTCAAACAAATAAAATAAATCTTTTTTACAAAACCGAGGCCCTTAAATTGACTTCTTAGGATGTTAGACATCACTTGAACATACTCCATTACAAGGTTGTAAATGGGACTTAGGTTGTAATCCATGAATAAATATTGGATCTAGGAGTTACGTCAGCATTTCAGTTAGCTGCATTTTAGTAGAAGTAAGTCATTTTACTCATACTTTGTTTAAAAATTTTTTTAATTTAAAGATTTGTTTATTTGAAAGTAGAGTTACTGAGGGAGAGAGCGACAGGGAGATCTTCCATCTGCCGATTCACTTCCCAAATGGCTGCAACAGCCGGGGATGGGTCAGGCCGAAGCAGAAGCTAAGTGCTTCATCTGGGTTTCCCACGGGGGTGACAGGGGCCCAAGTCCTTGAACCATCATATGCTGCTTTCCCAGGCAGATTGACAGAGAGCTGGATTGGAAGCGGAGCAGCTGGGACTCAAACTGGCACTCATGGGATGCTTAACCCACTGCACCACAATGTTGGCCCTTATTTCATGTTTTCTGATTTAAAATTTTTACTCAGCTTAGAACCAGAATGATGCCTAACTATACAAAGCAGTGTGGAGAACAAATAAACATATGGGCCGAGTTGGCAGAGGAGGCAGGGATAAATGACAAAATAAGTGGAAAGACAGAAATAGGAAAGGAAAGGAAGTGGTTTGAAGGCTGCCTTCTCTAGGGTTTATTTAGTTTCATTTTTAGAAACTGGTCTCTGAGCCTTGCTGCATGTCCAGAGCCATATAGAACATCATGTAGACTGTAAATGTTATGTGACAGGAGCCGGCGCCGTGGCTCAATAGGCTAATCCTCCACCTTGCGGCGCCGGCACACCGGGTTCTAGTCCCGGTTGGGGCGCCGGATTCTGTCCCGGTTGCCCCTCTTCCAGGCCAGCTCTCTGCTATGGCCAGGGAGTGCAGTGGAGGATGGCCCAGGTGCTTGGGCCCTGCACCCCATGGGAGACCAGGAAAAGCACCTGGCTCCTGGCTCCTGCCAGGATCAGCGCGGTGCGCCGGCTGCAGCGGCGGCCATTGGAGGGTGAACCAACGGCAAAAGGAAGACCTTTCTCTCTCTGTCTCTCTCTCTCACTGTCCACTCTGCCTGTCAAAAAAAAAAAAAAAAAAAAAAAAATGTTATGTGACAGTAGTATAAACAAATAGGTAGTTGTGCATAGAAGAGATTGTATTAAATACTCACTGAGACCAGGTTCTATTTTAGCAGTGGGGGGTGGGGATGAGGAGTGGGTTAAGAAGGAATCCTCCAGAAATTAAGGCATAAACTGAGACTTGAAGAGTGAATAGCAAATGGCTTTGTAAAGCAGAGAAAAAGCGAGTAGTCATTCAGGTCAGAAAGAGCAGCTCGGGGCGTCTGATGAAGACAAGGAGCTTGTAAACCTTGTCAGGGAACTTGACTAGATGTTAAATATGTCATGGGAACCTGAAGGACATGGTCTTAAGAGCATTTTGCGAAAATTACTCTGGTAGTGAAGTTGGGAAATATATTGCAGAGGAGAAGGCCAATTAGTTTAGACTAGATAGTGGAATGTAGTGATTCCGAGAAAGAAATAGCTGGATGAGAGACATTCAGGGAGCCTACTAGACAAGACATATTAGTTGGATGTTGGAGTGAGGAAGAAGAAAGATTTTGAAGTCTTCTGGTTTGGATACCTTTTTGATAAAATAGAGAAAAGGAGAGAACAACAGATTTTGAAGGGGGACAGAGATAACAAGTTCAAGTTTGGATATATGAAAAGTCTTTGAAAAGTTAATGGAAATTACGTAGTATGAAACTATGCTGGGCTGGCGCCGTGGCTCAATAGGCTAATCCTCTGCCTGTGGCGCCGGCACACCAGGTTCTAGTCCTGGTCGGGGCGCCGGATTCTGTCCCGGTTGCCCCTCTTCCAGGCCAGCTCTCTGCTATGGCCAGGGAGTGCAGTGGAGGATGGCCCAAGTGCTTGGGCCCTGCACCCCATGGGAGACCAGGAGAAGCACCTAGCTCCTGGCTTTGGATCAGCGCAATGCGCCGGCCTCAGCGCGCCAGCCGCGGCGGCCATTGGAGGGTGAACCAACAGCAAAGGAAGACCTTTCTCTCTGTCTCTCTCTCTCACTGTCCACTCTGCCTGTCAAAAAAAGAAAAAAGAAAAAAAAGAAACTATGCCAATTAACAGTAAAACTACTACTCAAAGAGTACTTTATACTTTGTGTACCTGTGTGGGTGCAAACTATTGAAATCTTTAGTTAGTATATACCAAGTTGATCTTCTGTATATAAAGATAATTGAAAATGAATTCTTGATGAAGAATGGGATGGGAGAAGGAGTAGGAGATGGGATGGTTGTGGGTGGGAGGGAGGTTATGGGGGGAAAAGTTGATATAATCCAAAAGTTGTACTTTTGAAATTTATATTAATTAAATAAAAGTTAAAAAAAGAAAGAAACTATGCGGGGGCCTGCATTATGGCCTAGCAGATAAAGCCGCCGCCTGCTGCACCAGCATCCCGTATGGGTGCTGGTTCGAGTCCGGCTGCTCCACTCCAATCTAGCTCTCTGCTGTGGCCTGGGAAAGCAGTAGAAGACGGCCCAATCCCTTGGGCCCCTCCAACCATGTGGGAGACCCAGAAAAAGCTCCTGGCTCCTGGCTTCGGATAGGCGTAACTCCAGCCGTTGTGACCAATCAGGGAGTGAACCAGCAGATGGAAGACTTCTCGCTCGCTCTCTGCTTCTCCTCTCTCTAACTCTGATTTTCAAATGAATAAATTAAAAAAAAAAAAACTATGCATGGATTTCAAAATTGTTTTGCACCAAAAAATTTTTTCTTTTGATTCTGTTCTCCCATGATTTTTTTTTTTTTTTTTTTTTTTTTTTTTTTTTTTTTTGTGAGAGACAGAGCAGTCATTTATTGGTTTACTCCCCAAATGTCTGTAGTGCCAGAGGCAGGCCAGGGTTGAAGCCAGAAGCCTGGGACACAATCCAGCTCTCTGTTTCCTTAAAGCATCACTGTGCCTCTCAGGGTCTACATTAGAATGAAGCTGAAAATCCAGGAAGCAGTCCAACATGGGGCATTGCTAGGCTGAGCTCCGGTTCCCTCCCTGAATTTTTTTTTTTTAAAGATTATTTACTTATTTAAAGATTTATTTATTTATTTGAAAGGCAGAGTTACAAATAGGCAGAGGTAGAGAAAGATTTCCATCTGCTGGTTCACTCCCCAAATGGCCACGATGGCTGGAGCTGCGCCAATCCAAAGCCAGGAGTCAGGAGCTTCTTCTGGGACTCCTACACAGGTGCAAGGGCCCAAGCATCTGGGACATCTTCTACTGCATTCTCAGGCCATAGCAGAGAACTGGATCGGAAGTGGAGCAGCTGGGACTTGAACCAGCACCCATATGGATTGCCAGCACTGTAGACAACGGCTTTTCCCACTATGCCACAACACCGGCCCCTATTTATAATTTTTAAGTTTTATTTATTTAAAAGGCAGAATGACAGAAATGGGGAGGAATCTATCTTCCATCCACCAAGGCTGGACCATGCTGAGGGCAGGAGCCAGAAATTCAAGACATCAAGACAGGTCTCCCACACAAGTGGAGGGGCGCAAATATTTGGGTCATCTCCCAGTGCCTTCTCAGGCACTTCAGCAGGAACTGAATTGGAAGTGGGGCAGCCAGGACTGAAGCTGACATTCCAATATGAAAGTTTAACCATAGCACCAGGCCCTCTGAATTTTTTGGAACACCCTCATTGAATTGATGCCCATGAGCTCTCTTAAGCATAATTGTAACGGAGAGGTTTGGGAGACAAAGAAGAGTAGTTTTTCGTTGTTATTAGTGGGAAGAGCAAAGGGGAAAGGGCTTATGGAGAGAGGTCAGTCATAAAGAGGGCATAATTGGTAAAACAAAGTTTTTTATGGCTTCACATTCATAAGAGACATGTAAGCCTAGAGAGAAATAAAACTAGTGTATTGGCTATTCACATTCACTGCATGGTCTTCCCATGGACAAACTGGCATGAGGATCTGTATCGCAGTCGGAGTTACATTCGAGCAAAATGTTAGACAGGAAGTCATCCATCTTCTGTGATGATCTCTGCGGTGATTTCAGATGAGCTCTGTGGTCACTCTCCTGTATCACCTATAGAAGCCGGCTTCAAAGGTCATTTTGAGAAGGGGCCTTGTTTCATTTTTAACTTTGCTGGTAACTTTATAATACAAGTTTAATACAGTTGGCATTTTAATGGATTGAATTTCTGAGATATAAAGTGAGTATAATAAAGTATTCTTTTGTCATTATTTTATATGTAAAATCAAATAGGGTAGATTTGTTCAAATTAGCAGTTCATTAACATTGTTTAAAATTATCTTTTCTGTTTTCTTTTTTTCAAGAAATGGCTGCAAGCCACCGACCTCACTAGAGAAGTGTACCAGCATTTAGCCCACTATGTACCCCAAATCTACTGCAGAGGTCCCAACCCTTTTCCACAGAAAGAAGACATGCTGGCACAGCATGTCTTGTTGGGACCAATGGAATGGTATCTTTGTGGTGAAGATCCTACATTTGGATTTCCAAAACTAGAACAAGCAAATAAACCTTCTCATCTTTGTGGTCGTGTTTTTAAAGTAGGAGAGCCTACATACTCTTGCAGGTAAGATATTTTAATTTTCTTTCTAAATGGATTTTTGTTTTTACATGACTTTTTTATTCTGAAACCTTAACATTTTATTTTAACATTATAAAATACAGTGTATATTTAAAAAGTTCATACCATAGATATATACTGTTTAATAAATCATTATGAAAAGAACATAATTATTTTCCAGGTCAAGAAATAGATTGTTGTCAGCATTCCAGAAGTTCACTGTGTACACTGTGTTAATGCTTCCTCTCCTATCGACTATGATCTTGACACTTAACAAAAATCTCTTCCTTGCTTTACTTGGTATTGCCCCAAGTTTGGGCAATTGGAGCCCTGTCACACAAGCTTGGCTGTCCTTCCCAACATGCCTTTGTTAGTTTTGTGTGCTTTTTTCCTTTCTGAGACAAGAAGTTCACAGCTTACTTTGTACTAACTCTGACCCATATGTAGAATCATCCATTTCTCCAAAAATTTTCCTTTCACTGGAATGGTGGTTAGAGATCAAGGTCTGGAGTATGCATTTGGTGTAGTGGTTAAGACACCGCTTGAAATACCCATATCCCATATCAGGATACTGAGTTCAAATCCTGGCTCCCCTTCCAACTCCAGTTTCCTGCTAATGTGCACCCTTGGAAGCAGCAGGTGATGGCTCAAGTACTTGGGTGCCTGTCCAAGTATGACTGTGCCCCCCTTCTGTAAGACTATCTTAAACACCCATGCACACAATGGAGACCTGGACTGAGGTCCTGCGTCTGTTGTGCACTTGTTCCACTTCTCTGGTGTCCTGACTCATAGATTGTCGCTGTTTTATCTGCCGTAAATATTGATTCAGTTTCAGCTCAGTGGGACCTTCCTGTGTACTCAGACTAGCTTGCTTTGCTGGAGATCCAGGTAGAAAATTACCCGCTCACTGAGAGTCAGAGCCCTCCTAGGGCTCAGCTTGTAAATTTCCCATCTCTAGTTACTGCCCTATTGTACTACCTGTTGCTCAGTGCCCTTGTGTATTTCTTCTGCTTTTAGGTTTATTTACAGTGGAGAGGCTAATTCAGAACCAGTTACCCCATCATAGCCAAAAGTGCAAGTTCAAAATTCATTTTAACCAGTGATAGTTGCTTATGTTTGTTGAGCACCAGATTTAACTTTTTTTTTTTTTTTTTAAGATTTATTTTATTTATTTGAAAGGTAGAGTTAGAGTCAGAGAGAGAGATCTTCCATCTGCTGGTTCACTCCCCAAATGGCTGCAACGGCTAGGTCTGGACCACGCCTAAGCCAGGAGCCAGAAGCGTCATCTGGGTCTCCCAAGTGGGTGCGGAGGTTCAAGCTCTTGGGCTGTCCTGCTGCTTTTCCTTTGTGCATTATATGCCAGCATTGCAGGTGGCAGCTTAACCTGCTATGCCACAACCCCAGCCCCCAGATTTAATGCTAATCATTTTGTATGTAATCATATTTAATCCTCTGTAACCTTGGATATCTAACTATCGTATCTTTGAGGAAACTGAGGTTATATGACTTATCTGCCGTCGTAAAATCTGAAACCAGGCCTGTGACTCTGAAGTCCATGTTCTTTACTTTTTCCTTTCTTTTATTCTCAAATATTGGCTTATAAGAGTTTTTTACTCTTAGTAAAATGAAGGAAAATACACTGTTTCTTGCAACTATACACATTTAAATTCTGAAATGTCCTTTGTTGTTAAATTATTATTATAAGCAATGATGACAATGAACTAGGTAATATTGTTCCAATTTTTAGCATTCTTGGCAAAGTAAATTAGCAGCTTTTTCTGTGGTTTTTCTGCTAGTCACTGCAGCTCAGAATTCTGCTACATACTACCACCGTCATTCCTAAGCAGAAAACCAAGTAAAGTTATAATACTATCTTTTGTACCACAAAGTATATGCAAAGAGTATTAAATACAATTCATATCAGGACTGTAATATAATACCTAAAAGATAATCTATAGAAGTGAAATTGACACTTTGAGGTGCGATGACTTTGAACAGCCCTTTACCCAACTGTTGAGGAACAGTTTTTTTTATATATATACTGTTTGTTGAACTCTGTACTTAGTGTAGGGTTAATATTATGTGTATAAAGTTAATTGAAAATAGATCTTAGTAAAAAATAAGAATGGGAATAGGAGAGGGTGGAGAGTATGTATAGAAGGGAGGATAGGATGGGAAGAATCACTATATTCCTAAATCTGTATTTATGAAATGCATGAAGTTTGTTATACCTTAAATAAAAGGTTTCTAGGAGAAAAAAAAAAAAGAATTCAAGAGTCCTGGAAGCAACAAAGGACAAAAAAAAGAAGGAGCTGTTGGTGACTCATAAATCACAGATCAGACTTTGAATCCTTTTGTTAGACTGGGCTGTGGACTACTATTTCCCAATCACAAGTGTTTGGTTACATACAGTGAGGAAAAATAGATTTAAAAGATAAGTTTATTTTGGTGCAAAAAAATTCTGAAGTCATATACACAAGGAATCAAAAGTTCATGGAAAATTCACGTTATGCAGAAATTGCATAAATTTCAAGATTTTTTGCACCAAATCAAACTTACGTTTTAATTCCATTTTCCATTAACTTCTTGAAGTCCTCTTGTATTAGATGCTCTGCAAATATTTATTAAGCAAATGTCTGTTATGTTATTCAAAGAACAGGGGATTTTCATTTTTTAAATTATTCTTCAGCTTATATATCTATATATTATTTGTGAATTTGTTTTATTTGAAAGTCAGAGAGAAAGAGACAGAGACCATCATCTGCTGGTTTGCTCTCCAAATGTCCACAATAGCCAGGATTTGGCCAAGCTGAAACTAGGAGCCTGGAACTCAATCTGGGGCTCCAATGTGGATGAAATGGACCCAAGACCTTGAGCCATCAGTTGCTGCCTCCCAGGGGACACATTAGCAGGAAATTAGATCTGAAGCAGAGGCAGGACTTGAACCCCAGCACCCTGATATGGCAAGCAGGTGTCCCAAGTGGCATCTTAACTGTTGCAACAAACACTCACCCCCAGGCGACTTGAATATGTTTTTGTCATTCCACTTTAGCTGACTTGCTTGAGTATTCTTATTAGTTGCACATTGCCATACTGGTCCAGTGACAGCTCCATATTTACAGTTATAAATCAGTTACTTTCTATTATGTTGTTTGTTTATTATGTTTGCTATGTACAGGAAACCCTTTCCATTCTAGATTTTACAACTTCAGATATTCACTCTTGTATCCAGCCAGTTCATTAATAGGGCAGATAATGCTGTGGGTACTTAAGATGTTAATCTCTTGTAAATTTATTGCCTTTTCATTTTTTCTTTGGTACCCTTTTACTTATATTTTTTAAAGATTTATTTATTTCTTTGAAAGGCAGAGTTAGAAAGAGAGAGAGGGAGAGACAGAGGGAGAGATCTTACATAAACTGGTTCACTCCCCAAATGGCCACAACAGCCAGAACTGGTATGATCTGGAGCCAGGAACCAGGAGCTTCTTCCAGGTCTCCCACATGGGTGCAGGAGCCCAAGCACTTGGGCCATCCTCCACTGATTCCCAGGTGTATTAGTGGGGAGCTGGATCAGAAGTGGGGCAGCCAGGACCCGAACTGGTGCCCATATGGGATGACAACACCACAGGCAGCAGCTTTACCCACTGTGCCACAGTACCAACCCTGTTTGGCACCCTTTTTTTTTTTTTTTTTTTTTTTTTTTTTACTATGAGGGATAATGTATTAAGTTGTCCATTAGCAGTCAGGGCTATGCTGATCAAGTCACCATTTCTCATAGTGTCCATTTCACTTCAGGAGGTTTCCTTTTTGGTGTTCAGTCAGTTGTCACCGATCAGGGAGAACATATGGTATTTGTCCCTTTGGGACTGGCTTACTTCACTCAACATGATGTGTTCCAGATTCCTCCATTTTGTTGCAAATGACTGGATTTCGTTGTTTCTTACTGCGGTATAGTATTCTAAAGAATACATATCCCATAATTTCTTTATCCAGTCTACCATTGATGGGCATTTAGGTTGGTTCCAGGTCTTGGCTATTGTGAATTGTGCTGCAATAAACATTAGGGTGCAGACCGCTTTTTTCTTTATCAATTTAAACTCCTTTGGGTAAATTCCAAGGAGTGGGATGGCTGGGTCGAACGGTAGGGTTATATTCAGGTTTCTGAGGAATCTCCAGACTGATTTCCATAGTGGCTTGACCAGTTTGCATTCCCACCAACAGTGGGTTAGTGTCCCTTTTTCCCCACATCCTCGCCAGCATCTGTTGTTGGTAGATTTCTGTATGTGAGCCATTCTAACCGGGGTGAGGTGGAACCTCATTGTGCTTTTGATTTGCATTTCCCTGATTGCTAGTGACCTTGAACATTTTTTCATGTGCCTGTTGGCCATTTGGATTTCCTCTTTTGAAAAATGTCTATTGAAGTCCTTGGCCCATCTCTTAAGTGGGTTGTTGATTTTGTTTTTGTGGAGTTTCTTGATCTCTTTGTAGATTCTGGTTATTAACCCTTTATCTGTTGCATAGTTTGCAAATATTTTTTCCCATTCTGTTGGTTGTCTCTTCACTCTCCTGACTGTTTCTTTTGCAGTACAGAAACTTCTCAATTTGATGCAATCCCAATAGTTGATTTTGGCTTTGACTGTCTGTGCCTCCCGGGTCTTTTCCAGAAATTCTTTGCCTGTGGCACCCTTTTAATCAAAGGTGTGTAAAATTCTGGAATTTTGTTAGTCCCAGGAATCTCTTGTGTGTCTGTGGGTCCATCCTACAGGAGAAGAGATTGGATGCAGGGAGAACTTAACTGTTTGTGTGTTTTATAGGGGGCCCTTGATTAAACTGATAGTCCTGAGATATTCTAGTGCCAGAAGAAGAGGAAGTAAAGAGAAATTTGTTTTCAGCAGTTACATGGAAATGGCTTTTGGAGTTTGGAGGAGGGGGGTAGAATGGCAGAAAGAGTAATTTATTTATTACATCAATGAAAAGGGTATATCATGGTGAGCTATTTGTCTGTATTTGAAGCTTAAATGTGCCTGAAGGATTTGTGCATGAGACTGAGTCAGAGATGATCTCAGTAGATTTTTTCCTGTATTACGTGTGGGGCCCCAGGAAGGGTGCAGGGCGGGGTCCAACTTTCTTATGCCAGTCTGGGATTCCTCTAGATACAGATTAGTTTCACTAAAACCTGGAGACTATAGATTGATCTATTCTCAATATTCTTTTTATTTAGAAGATGTATATAATCAATAAAAAGAAAGGCACTGGGGCTAGTGCTGTGGCTTAGCAGGTTAAACCATTGCCTGCAATGCCAGCATCCCATATGGGCAACAGTTTGATTCCCAGCTGCTCCACTTCCAATCGAGCTCTCTGCTATGGCCTAAGAAAGCAGCAGAAGATAGTCCAAGTGCTTGGTGCCCTACACCCACGTGGGAGACCTGGAAGAAGCTCGTGGTTCCTGGCTTTGGTCTGGCCCAGCTCCAGCCATTGCAACCATTTGGGGAATGAACCAGTAAATGGAAGACCTCTCTCTCTCTCTCTCTCTCTCTCTCTCTCTCTCTCTAACTCTGCCTTTCAGATAAAATCAATAAATCTTTAAAAAAAAATAGAAAAGAAAGACACCTACAGTAGTGGAAATGCCTTATGGTATGAGTAAAGAATTTTTACTTTCATGACATCAGCCAGAGAGAGATGACAGGGCATTATCACTAAGGACAGAGAATATAAAGAACAACCTTAGCCACTGCTTTTTTTAAATTGGCTTGAAAAAATTAATAAAACATGCATTGGTTATAACATTCAAAAGGTACAAAAGTTTGTGTCTTAAAATATCCTTTCCTTTCTCATCCCTTAAGTTCCCTGTTCAAATAAGGACCAGTGTTAAGTTTTTTTGTGTACCCTTCCAGATATTCTGTGTATATGCAGTGTTTGCATATGTTCTTTTTGTTTGTTTTTGAGAGGCAGGATGAGAAAGAAACAGATAAGAGATTGTACCCACTGGTTCACTTCCCAAGTGCCCACAGTGGCCAAGGCTGGAGCCAGAAGCCAGAGAACTTGATCCAGGTGTCCCACATGGGTAGCGGGGATCCAATTACTTGAGCCATCACCTGCTGCCACCTTGGGTCCCTATTGGGTGGAAGCTATAAATTGCAAGCCAGAGTGAGCCAGGAATTGAACCCAGGCACTCCACTATAGGGCACAGACACCTTAACCTCTAGGCCAAACATCTACCTCATTTTTATTTTTTTAAGGTTTGTTTTGTCTATTTCATGATCTGTATATTTTATAAATTTTAGAATTAGCTTTCAATTTTTATTTTTAAGAAAAGTAAAGATTACAGTTAGGATTACATCCAGTTTATCAGTTTAGAGAGAAGTGACATTTTACAACATTGAGTTTTCAAATCCATTGTATCTTAAATCTCTCTATAAAGGTTTTCTTTAATCTGTTTTAACTATGTTTTACTGCTTTTTTGTGTAGAAGTTATATGGCCATTTTGTCATGTTTATTCTCAAATGTTTTATTGTGGTATTGCAAATTGAATTTTTTCTTATTTTTACTTTCTTTTACATCTATTTTCTGCCGTGTGTGTGTGTGTGTGTGTGTGTGTGTGTATAAATACAGCTGGTTTCTGATACTGAATTTGTTCTCTGACCTTACCAAATTTATTTATTGGTTCTAGTAGATTTATGTTCCTTAGGTTTTAATATAATCAAGTCCTCTGTGAATGGAGACAGTTTTCCTTCCTTTATGGTCTTTTGGCCATTTACTTCTGTTTTGTATTTTATTACTGTGGTAAAAGTGCATTATACTCAATTTTAGGGGGAAAGCCTCAGTCTTTCTCTATTAAATGTAATGTGTGGTGTAGTTTTCTCATATATATGCTTTATCTCATTGAAGATGTCCCCTTCTTTCAAAATATTGTTTTTGTTTATTCGAAAGGCAGAGTTACAGAGAGGGAGATAGAGATCTTCCATCTGCTGGTTCACTCCCCAAACAGCCACTGAGGCCAGGGCTGGGCCCGGCCAAAGCCAAGAGCTAGGAACTCCATCTGGGTCTCTCACATGGCTGCAGGGGCCTAACCGCTTGGGCCATCTTCTGTTTCCTGGCACATTAGCAGAGAGCTGGATCAGAAGTAGAGCAGTTGGGACATGAACCAAAGCCCATGTAGGATGCCGGCATCACAGGCAGCAGCTTAACCACTGTACCACAATGCCAGCCCTGAGAATGTTCCCTTCTATTCCTAGATTGTGTAGTTTTTGTTTTGTTTTGTTTTTTGGATGTTTATCATAAATAGTCATTGAATATTATCAAGTGTTTTTACTCCATCTATTGAAGTAATTGTAATTTTTATTTCATTAGTATGGTTGACTGCATTGATTGATATATCTCCTTTGGAAAAAACCCTATTTGAATGTCATATATTACGACTTTCATATATTACTCAGTTCAATTTGTTAATA
This sequence comes from Oryctolagus cuniculus, assembly GCF_964237555.1. Lineage (NCBI taxonomy): Eukaryota > Metazoa > Chordata > Mammalia > Lagomorpha > Leporidae > Oryctolagus > Oryctolagus cuniculus. Next base: position 127,359,119 of record NC_091436.1, on the reverse strand, counting down.
TTTTGTTAAGGATTTCAAACTTTATCTTCCATAAAATATGCCAGTTTGTCACTATCTTATAACAACTTTGTTGACTGGTTTTGGCTGAGGGAAGGAAAGGAGGAGGGAGAAGGGGAAAGGGAGGGGGAAGAGAAGAGAAGGAGAGGAAGAGTCATTGAATATTATAATAGAATTATGTTAGCCTTAGAAATTAGACTGAGAAATATTCCCTAATCTTACATTTTCTGAAAAATTTGTGATAAACTGGTATATTTCCCTCTTGAATATTTGAGAAAATTTGCTAGTAAAGTAAACCATCAGGGCCTATGGTTTTCTTTTAAGGAAATTTTTGATAAAATGTGATGCTTATTAGGGTTATTTAGAGCTATATTTCATCTTGTCAGTTTTGGCCCTGTATTTTTCAAAGAATATATATCATATAATACCAAATTTATTGACATCAAATTGTGCATAGTATTTCCTTGTACTTTTGATGTCTGGGTTATCCATAGTGATGTTTCATCTCTGAGATTAATTTTCCTTTCAAACAACCAGTTTTGGGCTTAGTTAATTGTGTCTTTTATCTGCTTTATTTTATTGATTTTTGCCCTTATTATTATTCATTCTTCTATTTACTGTGGATTTAATGTGCTTATATTTTCTTCACCAAAGAGTTCTTTAGAAGTTCGTTGTTTAAATATTTGGGGCTTTCTTAGATAAAAGCTGATTTTTAATGCAATTACATTTTCTGTTCAGTTTCAGACTTAAAATTTACTGCAACTTGTTTTGGCTTTAACAACATAGTATATCTTGATTATATGCTTTTGAAAAGATCATATTTTTCTAGTTCTTGGATATAATTTTTGATATGGCTATAATTATTGATATATTTATTGATTTAGATTTACCATTTGCTGTTCATTTTGTTTATTTGGTGGTGTTTTTTTTTTCTTCTCTATTTAATTTTATGCCTTTTGGGTTAATGAGGATTTTACCATTTCATTTTGATTCCTCTCTTGGCATTTTTTTAGTGATTACTCTAGAAATTATAACATTCTTCAACTTGTCAGAGTAACGTAAAATACTTTTTTTCTTTTAATTCATATTTATTTTATACTGAGTTTATTCATGAGCTGTAAGTTTTTGCTTCTTTAGTTTCTTCTGGGATATCTTTTTCTTCTGTGCCACCTCCTCTTCTGGCTTAGGAGCAGTCTGTTCCTTCTCAGCGAGGATCATCTCAGTGTGGCACGGGGAGCTCACATACATGTTGATCCGACCGTGGGCTCTGTAGGTCCAGCAGCGCATCTTGGGGGCCTTGTTCACCTAGATGTGCTCAGTGACCAGAGAATCCACATCCAAACCCTTCAGCTCAGCAGTACCCTCTGCATTTTTAAGCATGTGCAGCAGAAACTCTGCACTTTTTTTGGGCCAACGACCCTGGGTCCAACCCCACTGCTTGGCCTGGGCACATTTACCAACTCCACCATTGTACTGACGGAATGGCACACACTGCTTCTTTAATGTGACGTCTTTCAGGTATTTGGTGGCTTTTCTGATATGCATACCCTTGATGGCCTGGGCAGTTTCTCGGGTGTTCTTAAAGTGGACACGAAGATTTGAGCCTCTTGATTTGCATGATTTTGTGGGGTTTTCTGGGTCAAGTGAGTAGCGAACCATTTTCGCAGGTCACCTAAGGCAGCTTACAGGAAAAGGAAGCCATAAAATACTTGAATCTTGGATGTTTAGTTGGGTTCATTCCTCTCATCCTGTTTCTTATCCTATATATTAATTGTAAATCTTACAGTGTAGTGTTAACAATTTTTGATTGTAGACCTGTGATTATTAAACTTTTTCTATGAATGTCCAAATAAAATATATTAGACTTTTTAGGCCAAATGTAATCTTTGTTGCACATTGTCTTCTTTTCTATAATTATTTAAAAATTTAAAATCCATTCTTAGCTTGCAGATTGTACCAAAAGAGGCTGTGGGCTATAGTTTTGCTCAGTCTTCATGTGAATACTAATTACAGTGTGGTGCTGGTTCCTTCAAGCCTGTTTGTTTGTTTGTTTGTTTAGACAGGTAGAGTTATAGACAGTGAAAGAGAGACAGAGAAAGGTCTTCCTTCCGTTGGTTCACCCCCCAAGTGGCTGCTACAGCCGGCGCTGCGCCGGTCCAAAGCCAGGAGCCGAGTGCTTCCTCCCGGTCTCCCATGCAGGTGCAGGGCCCAAGTACCTAGGCTATCCTCCACTGCCTTCCCAGGCCACAGCAGAGAGCTGGACTGGAAGAGCAGCAACTGGGACTAGTACCCGGCGCCACAACCGAGACTAAAACCCGGTGTGCTGGCGCTACAGGCGGAGGATTAGCCAAGTGAGCCACGGCACCGGCCTCAAGCCTACTTTTTAATTCTCTCAGTTTGTGTTTATCTGAACATACTTTTATTTTGCATTCATTTTGGGTTGTTTTGTTTTTTTTTTATTGTGGAGAAAACAATTTTTCCCTACACTTGTGTGTAATAGTGTTGACAACAGATGTGTGAATTTTTTCTTAACAAGCAGTTCTCCAACTTCTCGGATACCTAGTGGATATCCTACAATGTAATTCAGTCTGACTGTCTACCTGGAGTTAGTGTCAGACCCCATAGGCTAAGGGCTCAGTCTCACAGGACTACCCCCACTGCATAGTAACCCAGGGTGGGGGACATCCAGCCTGGGGCTATATGAGGCCTTGGTCTGACCCTGCCAAGGCAACTGCAGATGAGACTCAAAATTCAGTATGTCTGCATCAGGCTAATTTTTTAAGCTGATGATTTTGTTTGGCCTGCAAATGATGTTTATAAATATTCAAGTAACCCTTGGCTGAAAAAAAGGTTCCCCCTCCTGCACTAAGCTAAAGTAATAAGGTGACACCTATGCTGCTACTTTTTTCAAGAATTTATGATCATGAAATTGTTTACTATTTATTCATTTTGAAAGACATACTTATTTATTTGAAAGGCAAAGTTGTAGAGAAACAGAGGCAGAGAAAGAGAGGGCTTCCATCTGCTGGTTCACTCCCCAAGTAGCTGCAATGACTGGAGCTGAACTAATCCGAAGCCAGGAGCCAGGAGCTTCTTCTGGGTCTCCCATGTGGGTGCAGGGGCCCAAGGACGTGGGCCATCTTCTACTGCTTTCCCAGGCCATAGCAGAGAGCTGGATCGGAAGTGGAGCAGCCGGGACTCAAACTGGCGCCCATATTGGATGCTGGCACTGCAGGCGGTGGCTTTACCAGCCATGCCACAGCTCTGGCCCCCACCTGTGCTTGGGCCCCTGCCCCACGTTGAGCTTGATGAATTTGCTTGGGCAGCTTCCAGAACTCAAGGAAACACTTAAAAAAAAAAAAAAGATTTTTTTATTTATTTGAAAGTCAGAGTTACGCAGAGTGAGAAGGAGAGGCAGAGAGAGGGAGAGAGGCCTTCCACCCACTGGTTCACTCCCCAATTGGCCACAACGGCCAGAGCTACGCTGATCTGAAGCCAGGAGCTTCTTCCGGGTCTCTCATGAGGGTGTAGGGGCCCAAGGACTTGGGCCATCTTCTACTGCTTTCCCACGCCATAGCAGAGAGCTGGACTGGAAGCTGAGCAGCTGGGTCTCAAACCAGCACCCATATGGGATGCTGGCACTGCAGGCAGTGGCTTTTCCTGCTATGCCACAGTGCTAGCCCTGGAAACACTTTCTTAGAGTTACAGGTTGATTATAAAGGAGAGTATTAAAATATAAAGAATACAGTTGAAGAGCCATATGAAAGTGTTATATAGGACAAGGTGTCGCGGTAGGGGTATGGAGCTTCTGTGCCCTCAGTGGGCCTGCTGCTTCCTACTACCTCAGTGTGTTCTGCAACCTCAGTGTGTTTATCAAATCTCATCATTCAAGAGTTTTTAATGGAGCTTAATCTTATTCCCACCACAGATTTCAGCATGTGGAACTGGAAGTTCCAGCCCTATAATCGCTTGGTCTTTCTGGTAACTGGTCCCAATGGCATAAACTCCAGTCTCTCACTGTTAATTATGTTAGCTCTAGGTTTTTTATGGGTATTCTATATCAGGTTGAGGAAGTCCTCCTATATTCTTAATTTGCTGGAAGTGTTTATCATAAATGGGCATTGATTGCATTTTGCCAGGGGCTTTTTCTGTGTCTATTGATGTGATCATGTGACTTTCCCTTAGCTTATTGCTGTGATAAATTACATATTTTCACATTTTGCTAGGCTGGGATAAATCTCACTTGATCATAGCGTCTGATTCTTTTTATACATTGTTGGGTTCAGTTTGCTAATATTTTGTAATACAGAGATATTGGTGTGTAGTTTTCATATAATGACTGTCTGCTGTTGGCATCAGGGTGACGCTGGCCCAATGGAATGAGTTAGGACTTATTCCCTCTGCTTCTGTCTTCTGGAAGAGATTGTAGAGACTTGGTATAATACCTTCCCTAGACATTTCATAGAATTCACCAGTGAACCCATCTGAGTCTGGTACTTCATGTTGACTCTATTTCTTTAAAAAATGTAAGCTTGTTCAGATTGACCATTTGCACTCAATTGTTAAAGGATATTTTTCCTTATTGTTAACTCTGGATTAACAGATATTGTTGGGTATTTTTTTTTCTTTTTGACATTTAAAAAATCTCATTCCAGTGTGTTCTGACCTCTGTTGTTTCTGTTGACATTAGCTTTCATTAGCAAACCTGTGTTCTCTTGGATGAAATGTGTCGATTTCTTCTAGTTGCCTTAAAGATTTTTCTCTTTATCTCTGGATATTAGCAATTAAATTATCATATGTCTAAATATGTATTCTTTATTTTATTCTGGTTAATTCAACTTCTTGGATCTATAAGTTGCTGTCTTCCACCAAATTTGGGAAGCTTACTAATTCCTGTAATCCTTCTTCCACTACATATTTCCTATCCCTATGATTCTAATTACACAGTAATGTAATTGAGATACTTTGATTAGTATGATAGTATATGTATAAAACTTACATGTAAAAATAATGTAATTAAATGTGTAATGAATATATTTCTTTATAAAAAGTGCATGCTCAACACATTTAATAAAATAAATAAAAATAAAAGGTATATATAATCTAGAAAATTTGGAGATAAGTGTTTTAAACAAAGACCTGACATCTCAGGGATTCTTGGATGCTGTATGTATACTGGCTTTGGCCTACATATCTTTAATATTGCAGTTAGAACTGGTGCACTAACTATATATATTTGTCTTTCCTCTTAAATAGGCTCCTGTAGAACAGGTTTTAGCTTTATTTTCCTTTAAAATTATATAAAAATAAAGACAGTGGCTTAGATATCAAATCTACAAATATTATTGATGAGATAAACAAGGTCACTTAAAGTAGGAGGAGAAGCAGTAGGGGGAAAATGTAGGCAATTAATATGATACAGAAGAAAGCTAAAGTAGCAACTTTCATATCAGACAAGATAGAATTTAGATAGAAAACAAAGGATGCAAATAGACCTTATATGCTGTTACAAAAAGAAATTTTACATTGTTGAAAGGAGTAATAGGCAAAGAAGAAATGTCTGTCTTGAATATGCATGCACCTAACAGTATAGTCTCAACACATATCAAGTGATAACTAATAGAATTGCGCAGAGAAATAGAAAAGTCAGCAATTATAATTAGAGGCTTTAACATCTGCCTCACTTAAAATGATAGGTTAAGATAAATAGCAGAACTACCTAAGTCTTGAATCATATGACTAATAAACTTCTTTTTTTTTTTTTTTTTTTTTTTTTTTTTGACAGGCAGAGTGGACAGTGAGAGAGAGAGACAGAGAGAGAAAGGTCTTCCTTTGCCGTTGGTTCACCCTCCAATGGCCGCCGCTGCAGCCGGCGCACCGCGCTGATCCGATGGCAGGAGCCAGGATCCAGGTGCTTTTCCTGGTCTCCCATGGGGTGCAGGGCCCAAGCACCTGGGCCATCCTCCACTGCACTCCCTGGCCATAGCAGAGAGCTGGCCTGGAAGAGGGGCAACCGGGACAGAATCCGGCGCCCCAACCGGGACTAGAACCCGGTGTGCCGGCGCCGCAAGGTGGAGGATTAGCCTATTGAGCCACGGCGCCGGCTATAAACTTCTTTTTTTAAGATTTAAGATTTGAAAGGCAGAGTTACAGAGCGGCAGAGGCAGAGAAAGAGATCTTCCATCTGCTGGTTCACCCCCTAAGTGGCCACAACAGCCAAAGCTGGGCTGATCCAGAGCCAGGAGCTTCTTCTGGGTCTCCCACGTAGGTCAGGGGCCCAAGCACTTGGACCATCATCTACTGCTTTCCCAAGCCATAGCAGAGAACTGGATTGAAGTAGAGCAACCAGGAATTGAACCGGTGCCCATATAGGATGCTGGCACTATAGGCAGTGACTTTCCTGCTATGCCACAGCACTGGCCCAAGTAAACTTTCTATCAACTATCTGTAGCACTGGGTCCCAAGAGAATATGTGTTCTTTCAAGTACACAAACAAGTAATCTGTATGGTGCTGGTATAAGGATAGACATGCTGATCTGTGGAAATTGAGAAAATTAAACTTTTTTGTTTATGGCCAACTGGTTTTCAATGAGTACCAAGATAATTCAGATGGCAAATGGTGCTGGGACAGCTGGATACTCATGCTGAAAAGAAGGAAGAAGGAAGTTGGACCCCTACTTTATTCATATACATGGATTAGCTCAAAATGGATCACAGAACTAAAACTGTCAAACTCCTTGAAGAAAATATGTGTGTAAAAGTTTGTTGCCCAATTTATCCAATGACTTCTTAGATCTGTCATCAAAAGCACAAGCAACCATAGAGGGGGAAAATAGGTAAATTGGATTTCGTTAAAATTGTAAGAGGGTGTTTGGCCTAGCAGTTAAGACATTGGTTAGGATGCCTGTGTCCCACATGCAGTGCTTAGGTTCAATACCTGGCTCTGGCTCCTGATTCTAGCTTCCTGTTAATGCAGACTGTGGGAGACAATGGTGATAGCTCAAGTAATTGGGTTCCTACCACCCATGTGGGAGACCTGGATCAAATTTCTGGATACCAACTTTGGCCCCCCAGCTATTGCAGCATTTAGAGAGTGATCCAGCAGATGAATGTTCTTTGTCTCTGTCTGTCTCTCTGCTTCTCAAATAAATATTTTTAAAAGGTTTATTTTATGTATTTGAAAGGTATAGTGACAGAGGGAGAGACAGAGAAATCTTTCATCTGCTGGTTAACTCTTCAAATGACCACAAGGAACCAGAAACTTCAGGAGCCTGGATCTCCATCCAAGTTTCCCACATAAAAGCAGGGGTCCAAGAACTTGGGCCATCTTCTGCTGCTTTCCCAGGTGCCTTAGTAGACAGCTGGATTGGAAGCAGGGCAGCTGGGACTCAGACCAGTGCTCCAAATGGGATCCCAGCAACACGGGTGGCAGTGTGATCCACTGTGTCACAGGGGCCCCTCAAATAAACATTTTTTTTTTTTTTAATTTTAAAACATTTACACATCAGAGGACATTAAGAGAGTGAAAAGATAACCCTCAAATTGGGAGATCGTATTTGCAAATCATATATCTAATGATCAGGATATATAAGGAACTCCTAAGATGCAATAACAAAAAGACAACCCAATTGAAAATTGAGGAAATAATTTGAATAGACATTTCTCCAAAGAAGATGTCCAGGTAGCTGATAAATACAGCATTAGTCATTAGGAAAATATAAGTCAAAATCACAATACTATATCATACCTATTAGGACGGTTGTCATCAAAAAGGCAGGCAAGGGGCCGCCGCTGTGGCATAGTGGGTAAAGCCACCACCTACAGTGCCGGCATCCCGTATGGGCACTGGTTTACGTCCTGGCTGCTCCACTTCCAATGCAGCCCTCTGCTATGGCCTGGGAAAGCAGTAGAGGATGGCCCAACTGCTTGGATGCCTGCACCTGCATGGCTGACCCAAAAGTAGAAAGTAGCCCCTGGCTCCTGGTTTCAGATCGGCACAGCTCCTGCTGTTGCGGCCAATTGGAAAGTGAACCAGTGGATGGAAGATTCTCTCTCTCTCTCTCTCTCTCTCTCTCTCTCTCTACCTCTCTGCGTCTCTACCTCTCCTTCTCTATGTGTGTAACTCTGACTTTCAAATAAATAAATAAATCTTTAAAAAAAAAAAAAGGAAAAAAAAGGCATACAATGGCAAGTATTGACAAGGATGTAGACAAATTGAAGCCCTTCATACATTTTAATGTGACTGTGAAAATGGTACATCTGCCTTGATAAACAGTCTGACACCTTCTTAAAATATTAACCATAGAATTACCTTACAACCTGGGAATTCTGCTCCTAGGTATATGCCCCAAAGAATTGAAAACAAGTATTCAAACAAAACACTTGTGAAAGTTCATAATATAATTATTCATAATTGCCAAAAGTTGGAAATAACCCAGATGTCCATGAACTGAGGAATCAATAAACATTATCCAGACTCGGGAATATTATTCAGCCATAATAAGGAAGTACTGATTCATACTACAACATAGATGAACCTTGAGAACATAGTGCTAAGTGAAAGGAGCAATTACAAAAAATCATTTTTTTACATCATTTTGTAAAATATCCAGCGTATTTGTAGAGATGGAAAGTAGATTAATGGTTTCCAGGGAATTTATGCTAGTGGTACAGAGTACCTTCAAGGCGATGAAAATGTTCTTCTTTTAAAAAATATTGGCCGGCACCGCGGCTCACTAGGCTAATCCTCCGCCTAGCGGCGCCGGCACACCGGGTTCTAGTCCCGGTCGGGGTGCCGGATTCTGTCCCGGTTGCCCCTCTTCCAGGCCAGCCCTCTGCTGTGGCCAGGGAGTGCAGTGGAGGATGGCCCAGGTGCTTGGGCCCTGCACCCCATGGGAGACCAGGAAAAGCACCTGGCTCCTGGCTCCTGCCCATCGGATCAGCGCGGTGCGCCGGCCGCGGTGCGCCGGCCGCAGCGCGCCGGCCGCGGCGGCCATTGGAGGGTGAACCAACGGCAAAGGAAGACCTTTCTCTCTGTCTCTCTCTCTCACTGTCCACTCTGCCTGTCAAAAAAAAATAAAAAAAAAAAAAAAATAAATAAATAAATAAAAAAAAAATATTGATTTATTTGAAAGAGTTACAGAGAGAGGGAGAGACAGAAAGATTTTCCATCCACTGGTTCATTCTCCAAATGGCCACAACATCCAGGGCTGAGCCAGGCTAAAGCCAGGATCAAGGAGCTTCATCTCCCACGTGAGTGCAGGGACCCAAGCACTTGAGCCATCTTCCACTGCTTTCTCAGGCACTTTAGCAGGAAGCTGGATTGGAAGTGGAGCAGCCAAGACTCAAACCAGCACCCATATGGGATGGTAGCCCTGCAGATGGTAGGTTAACCTGCTGTGCCACAGCACTGGCCTCAGTGAAAATATTCTGGAATTAGATAGTGGTGATTATTTTAGAACCTTTTGACTATACTAAGAACGACTAAGTATACACTTTGAAAGGATGACTTTTATAGTTACAAATTAAATCTCAATTTTTTAAAAAGTGTTATGTGTATTTGTCATTAAAGGAAACCTCAGTTAATTCTAGAGGCTCACAGTCACACAGACTACACTGTATTGTAATAGTTATACACTGTACTTAATGCAGTAAAATTATACATGAATTGCAAAAGCACAGATTAAATGAAACTTTATGTTTGGAAACTAATATTGCTAAATAACCTTTGGTAAAAGAAAATCATTAAAGAAATTCAGGGGTGAGGGGCGGCACCGTGGTGCAGTAGGTTAATTTCATTTTTTTCCACAAACTTTCTGAACTGCCCTCATGTGTTAATTTAATTGTACCAAAATAGGAAGTTCTGTTTAACAAAGAACCCTACATGCAAAATTAATGCATGGATGACAAATTCAGACACAATATTTCCAATGTTTAATATTGACAAGCAATTACTATCCTGTAGTTTCTATGAGGAATTTCTCCAAGTAAACGAGATAAGGACAGCAACTCCATTAAAATGTGCAAAAGATATATGTAGGCAATTAATAGGAAAGGAAACCCTGAGGAGCCAGTGCTGTGGCGTAGTAGCTAAGCCTAAGCCTCTGCCTGTGGCACCAGCATCCCATAGGGGCACCAGTTCGGGTCCTGGCCACTCCTCTTCCAATCCAGCTCTCTGCTATGGCATGGGAAAGCATTGGAAGATGATCCAAGTGCTTGGTCCCCTGCACCCACATGGGAGACCCAAAGGAAGTTCCTGGCTCCTAGCTTTGGATCGGCCCAGCTCCAGCTGTTGCAGCCATTTGGAGAGTGAACCAACATATGGAAGACCTTTCTCACTGCCTCCCCACCACCCCTGTAACTCTGCCTCTCAAAGAAATAAAAATAAAATCTTAAAAGGAGGCCGGTGACGTGGCTCAATAGGCTAATCCTCCACCTGCGGCACCAGCACCCCGGGGTCTAGTCCCGGTCTGTCCCAGTTGCTCATCTTCCAGTCCAGCTCTCTGCTGTGGCCCGGGAGTACAGTGGAGGATGGCCCAAGTCCTTGGGCTCTGCACCCACATGGGAGACCAGGAGAAGCCTCTGGCTCCTGGCTTCAGATCAGCGCGGTGCGCCACCAGCCACAGCGGCCATTGTGGGTGAACCAATGGGAAAAGGAAGACCTTTCTCTCTCTCTTACTATCCACTCTTCCTGTCAAAAAAAAAAAAAAAAAAAAATCTTAAAAGGAAACCCTGAAACAACAAGCATACGAATGGTTACTAAAATGTACTAGCTGTCAGAAAAATGCAAATTAAAACAGCAGTAAGATTATTTCATATGTATTAGGCTGGCAAGCATTAGGAAGCTGTATAATAGCAAATACCAGTGAGGACGCAGGCCCGTGAAAGCCTCTGTGCATTGCTGGGGAGTCATGTAGCCTCCCTGGACAGAATGAGGACCTTATATGTATATGGCTCCATCAAAGGAGGTACTTTTCTCTGAAGGGAGGAGAGAACTTCCACTTTGACTATGGCCTTGTCTAAATAAGATCCAAGCTGGTGAACTCAAGAGGCTTCCATAGCCTTGGAAGCTCATGACAAGAACCTCGGGTGATTACTGACATCAGAAATTAGAGTATCAATTGTTAAATCAACAACGGGAGTCACTGTGCACCTACTCCCCATGTAGGATCTCTGTCCTTAGTATGTTGTACTGTGTGAATTAACAGTAAAGCTACTACTCAAACAGTACTCTATACTTTGTGTGTCTGTGTGGTGCAGTCTGTTGAAATTTTTACTTAGTATATACTAAGTTGATCTTCTGTATATAAAGATAATTGAAAATGATTCTTGATGAAGAATGGGATGGGAGAGGGAGTGGGGGATGGGATGGTTGCAGGTGGAAGGAGGTTATGGGGAGAAAAGCCACTATAATTCAAAAGTTGTACTTTGGAAATTTATATTTATTAAATAAAAGTTGAAAAAAAATATGTATATGGCCCTGCATTTCTACTCTTGATTTTATATTCAAAGGAAGTCTCAAACAGATTAAGAGAACATTTACAAGGAAGTTCACAGCAGCATTATTTGTGCTAGATTGACACTGGGGATAATCCAAGCATCCAGTGCTAGGACATTAGAGAAAATATTGTGGATACAACATTCAATATAGAACACTTCCAACGTGAGATATATGAGCGGTATTCCCTGCATACAAGTAATAATCCAGCAAATATCAGTATCCTGTGATTCTGTTCAGTTCCAATACTATCTGCCTGAATATGGTATCAGCTCCCACAGGTTAGGGGCTCTGTTCCACAAAACTGTTCCCCAACTTCAGATGACAATGACCAGAGCATTGTCACTTCTGACCATCCACCTATAAATCATAGATTCCCATGGCTACCCACTCAGGTGTGATTGATTTGTTATTCATAAAACTCAGAGAACACTTAAATTTACCCATTTATTGTAAAGGGTATTACAACATATACATATGAACAGCCAGATAGAAGAGAAGAATAGAAATAGAGCAAGGTGTGTGGGAAAGGGCGTGGGACTTTTGCCCTCTCTTGGCATGCCTCCTTCCAGGAATCTCCATGTGTTGAACTGTGTGAAACTGAACCCAGTTTTTTTTTGGATTTTTATGGAAACTTCATTATATAGGCATACTTGAGTGCATCATTGGCCATTGCTGGTCAGCCGAACACTCACGTGGGGGAAAGTGGAAAGCCTGAAAGTTTCAAACCTTTAATCACATGGTTTATTCCTCTGGCAACCAACCAATGGCTGTCCAGGAGCCCCTAGCTGGCAGTTACTTCAATAGAACAAAAGGCTCTTTCATCACCCAGGAAATTTCAGGGGATTATCTGAATTGTCTGTTATCTGGAACTGGGGTCAAATACCAAATATTAGCAAAAGATTCTCCTACCATCTATATCTATAAGGGTCTTAGAAACCAGGGGTAGGATAAGTGGCAGGGACCTATATATATATTTCTTATTTTATTCTCCTCATCTCATTTCTTGGAATTATAAAGATTAAATTAAACTTCATAGGGGCCGGCACTGTGACATAGTAGTAGATTAAGCCTCTACCTGTGGCACCAGCAGCCCATATAAGCACCAGTTCACATCCTGGCTGCTCTTCTTCAAGTCCAGCTCTCTGCTATGGCCTGGGAAAGCAGTAGAAGATCGCCCAAGTGCTTGGGCCCCTGCACCGATGTGGGAAACCCAGAAGAAGCTCCCGGCTCCTGGCTTCAGATCAGCCCAGCTCTGGCCATTGCAGCTGTTTGGGGAGTGAGCCAGCAGATGGAAGACCTCTCTCTGTCTCTCCCTCTCTCTATTTGTAACTCTGCCCCTTAAATAAATAAATAAATCGTTAAAAAAAAAATGTACTCTGTAAATGTTTCTTATTGGCAGTGTGTTAAAAGCAAATGTGGGGCAGACTCATAGAATGGCGGAGGTCCTAAACAGCACTCTGGCCTCAGAATCAGCCCTAAAGGCATTTGGATCTGGCTGAAAAGCCCATGAGAGTATTTCAGGCATGGAAAGCCAAGACACTCTGGCAAAAAAAAAAAAAAAACCTAAATGAAAGATCTCTGTGAGTGAGATCTCAGTGGAAAGAACAGGTCTTCAAAGGAGGTAACTTTCTCTGAAGGGAGGAGAGAACTTCCACTTTGACTATGACCTTGTCTAAATAAGATAAGAGTCGGTGAACTCAAAAGGCTTCCATAGCCTTGGAAACTCATGACTGGAGCATAGGGAGATTACTGATGCCATAACAGGAGTGTCAATTTGTAAAGTCAACAACAGGAGTCACTGTGCACTTACTCCTCATGTAGGATCTCTGTCCTTAATGTGCTGTACATTGTGATTTAATGCTATAATGAGTACTCAAGCAGTATTTTTCACTTTGTGTTTCTATGTGGGTGCAAACTGTTGAAATCTTTACTTAATGTATACTAAACTGATATTCTGTATATAAAGAGAATAGAAAATAAATCTTGATATGAATGGAAGGGGAGAGAGAGCGGGAAAGGAGAGCGTTGCGGGTGGGAGGGAAGTCATTGGGGGGGGGGGAGCCATTGTAATCCATAAGCTGTACTTTGGAAATATATATGCATTAAATAAAAAAAAAAACATATAGAGAGGAAAAAAAAAAAAAAAAAGCAAATGTGGGGCCGGCTCCATGGCTCACTTGGTTAATCCTCCACCTGCGGCACTGGCATCCCATATGGACACCAGGTTCTAGTCCCGGTTGCTCCTCTTGCAGTCTAGCTCTCTGCTGTGGCCGGGGAGGGCAGTGGAGGGTGGCCCAGGTGTTTGGGCCTCTGCCCCGCATGGGAGACCAGGAAGAAGTACCTGGCTCCTGGCTTAAGATCAGTGCAGCGCCGGCCGTGGCAGCCATTTGGAGAATGAACCAACAGAGGGAAGACCTTTCTCTCTGTCTCTCTCTCTCACTGTCTATAGCTCTACTTGTCAGATTAAAAAAAAAAAAAAAGCAAATGTGACAACTCAGGATACTGCTGCCAACCCATGCATTTTGTGGCTGTATGAATAGCAACGTAATGAGGAGATCCATGGCAGTCTGTATTCTGCATGTGTAGAAGGTTTAATTTTTTTCTTTTAGTTAAATGTAAATAGAAATATAGGTTCTAATGTTGTTTTCTTGTACTGCAGTTGACTTCTTGCTTGTCTGATGGTACATATAGATCACTGTGGAAGCCTTTGGTCTCAAAGGGAGGACATTGTCTGAAATCCCAAGATATGAATTTAAACAAAATGTACATTTGAATCTTAATATATAATGTGATTTCCTCAAGTGTTTGGGAAAATTTATCACTAAATTACTAGTTGGTTGCATTTTAGTATGATATGCTTTGTCTTTTTATTTTTAAAATTTATTTTTATTTATTTTGAAAGAGTTACAGAGAGAGTCTTCCATCCGCTGGTTCACTCCCCAAATGGCTGCAACGGCCAGTGCTGGGCCAGGCCAAAGCAGGAGCTTCATCTAGGTTTCCCACATGGGTGCAAAGTCCCAAGCTCTTGGACTGTTCACCACTTTTCCAGGTGCATTAACAAGGTGCTGGATGGGGAGTGGAGTAGCCGGGACTCAAATCGGTGGCCATATGGGATACTGGCACTGCAGGTGTTGGCTTAACCCAGTATGCCACAGCACTGGCCTCAAAAGACATGCTTTGAAAGAATCCTTCATACATATCTAGTATGAGAAGCAAGTTTTTTTTGTTTGTTTGTTTGTTTGTTTTTTAATTTGACAGGCAGAGTTAGAGAGACAGAGAGAAAGATCTTCCTTCCGTTAGCTCACTCCCCAAATGGCCACCATGGTGCTTCTTCCTGGTCTCCTATGCGGGGCAGGGGCCCAAGCACTTGGGCCATCCTCCACTGTCTTCCTGGGCCACAGCAGAGAGCTGGACTGAAGAGGAGCAGCTGGACTAGAACCCAGCACCCATATGGGATGCTGGCACCGCAGGTGGTAGATTAACCAAGTGAGCCATGGCGCTGGCCCCGAGAAACAAATTCTTAAACTTATTGATCAGGGATCTGACAGGTCATTGGGGATGATATTTCCTTTCTTAAAATACTAAGAAACTGGGGCTGGTCCTGTGGCGTGGCAGGTAAAGTCACCACTTGCAGTGCCAGCATCCCATATGGGCACCAGTTCAAGTCCTGTCTGCTCCACTTCCGATCCGGCTCTCTGCTATGACCTGGGAAAGCAGTAGAAGACGGCCCAAGTCCTTGGGCCCCTGCACCCATGTGGAAGAAGAAGCTCCTGGCTCCTGGCTTTGGATTGGCCCAGCTCCTGCCGTTGTGGCCATTTGGGGAGTGAACCAGCAGATGGAATACCTCTGTCTCCCTCTGCCTCTCTCTAACTCTGCCTTTCAAATAAATAAATAAATCTTTAAAAATAATACTAAAGCACTTCACTATTTTGACTCTTCTAGGATAGCTTCCAACTAAAAATATTCCATTGTGGAATTAATAGCTATTTTATGATGCTTTTTTTTTTTTTATTTTACAGAGACTGTGCAGTTGATCCAACTTGTGTTTTATGCATGGAGTGCTTTTTGGGAAGTATTCACAGAGACCATCGATACAGGGTCAGTATTGTCCAAATAATCATACCTAGAATTGAATTGTATACTAGATACTTTTTCTTTCTTCTTAAAACCCAATGATTTACTACTAAAGTGGGGGTAGGGGAATAGCAGTGTGTTATTTAAAAACTGCCATACATTATAGGAATGAATTTTGTGTCTACACTTTTTGGAACACATGCTTCCAAAAAGACAATGCAGATATCAGCTCTTCTATATTGGTTTTCAGTTAGTTTGATTTTTTTCCTATTTTTAGATATTTTTAAGGAGTCCATCTGCTGCAGTGTAGGAGAGGACCCAACAACAGTGCATAAGACCTTCTAATTTTATTACTTTTTCACTGCTGTAATACAGTAAATACTTTTCTGAAAATCAAGTATGTTTCTTTGTAAGTCAGGCAAGTTATTGTTAAGCCTCTCTTTGTTCCTCTGCTGGAAATCAAAGACAAACCATGAAGATTCAAAGGTTAGAGAACTGTCGTTAGATTGAACTTTTCACCTTACTCATAGAATGGTAGAGGAGGAATATCTCAATCTTATTCTTAATTCAGAACCCTGCTGATCAGGACTTTTCCTCCTGTTTTTATTCGTTCTACCAAAGGGTTGATAATAATTAACTAAAATGGCCATAAAATCAGGCTCCTTATATTCTGGTATGTTCTTTTTATTCTTGTAAGACAATTCAGATTTCCTTTCAGCTGTACCATCTGTGTTTGGTATTTGTCACAGTACCTAAACTATAAGGGTGGGTTGTAATTTTCCAAGTGACTCTCTACCTGTGATTCTTGCAGTGTATCTTTGTATACCTGTAAATAACTCACTTGTAGGGTTACGTTAATTCAATTGTGATCTACAATACTCAGATATTTACTGTGGGCAGAATATAATAGAGCTCATTGTAAAATTTACTATATCTAACACCCATTCCTGAACTCCCTCACGGTATTTTAAGGAAAGCAGAATTTCTGGTTTGCCAGTTATTACTAACAGGTTCCATCTTGCCAGATTTCTTGAATCATTGCCCTGTCTTAAGAAAGAGTGAATAATTCTTGAACCCTGCAGGTGGTGAAAAGATTATGCTCAGGCAGTCCACTTTTGTACTTCCTGAGTCCTTACCGCCTGTCCTTTTAATGAGTAGCTTTTTTTTTTTTTTTTAAGATGTATTTCTTTGCAAGTCAGCATTACACAGAGGGAGAGGGAGCGGGAGGGAGAGAGAGAGAGAGGTCTTCGATCTGCTGGTTCACTCCCCAGATGGCTGCAACAGCCCGGAGCTGAGCCGATCAGAAGCCAGGAGCCAGGAGCAGGGTGCAGGGGCCCAAAGATTTGGGCCATCTTCCACTGCTTTCCCAGGACACAGGAGGGAGCTGGATCGGAAGTGGAGCAGTCGGGACTTGAACCAGCACCCATGTGGGATGCCTGCACTGTAGGTGGCGGATTTACCCACTATACCACAATGCTGGCCCCAACGAGTAGCTTTTTAGAGAAAAAAAATAAACTATTTCTGTAGTCTTTGTTGGTCACTTTCTCTAAGACAGTTACACCACTCTTACTAGACTCTTCTATGGGACAACAGCTGTATGAATTTTTATAACCTCTAAATATGATTTCATCACAATCTGGTTACAGAGAGAACAGCATTATACCAAGGTAGCCAACACCCAGCAGGAAAACCTTCAGATCCTCCTAATTCTCCCGATTAAGGAAGTCATATAGGCAGATACATCCTCTTTTAAATATCTGCAGTTTACTCAATGCTGCTAAATAGTTTATTTTGTTTTAAACTCACCTAGAATAGCTTATAGGCTTATTTAAAATAAACTGAAGCATTGAGAAATTTGATGTTTAATTTTATCCACTTCAGCAACATTATTTCCTTACTTGATTATTTATTATCTGATAGGCCTCAGTATTTACTGACAAGATACTTACAGTTTGTGTGTTTTTTTTTTTCCCCAAGATGACAACATCAGGAGGTGGAGGCTTCTGTGACTGTGGTGATATTGAAGCTTGGAAAGAGGGTCCTTACTGCCAAAAACATGACCTTAACACCTCTGAAAATGAGGAAGAAGAGGTAAAAACGTTCCTACAAAGTCCTCTCAGGAAAAATTGTTTCAACCATGAGTTCTCAATATTTCCAGAAACAGGAATTAGTTTACAGTGTGAACAAAGGATATGAAAATAGTCATTCTCTTCGCATTCTGTGGGTGCCGTACTGTTGCTAGTGGTACACGTTTGAAATTCTGTCAACATTTGCTTTGTTGACTTTATCCTCATGCATTAATGGAGTGGCAGAATAAAACTTCCAAAATTTGCCATTTAATTCCTGTGTAAGGGTTTAATTAAAAGAAATGAAGTCTACAAGTATCAGACTGTAAAATATTTAAGGATAACATTTTTTTTAGCATACCTGGTCCCACTCAATAAATTCATACATATTTTTAGACTTTTTTTTTTTTTTCAAGATTTATTTTTATTTATTTGAAAGAGTTAGAGAGGGAAAGACAGAGAGAGAGAGATACTCCATCCGCTGGTTCACTCCCTAAATGGCTGCAACAGCCAGGGCTGGGCCAGACCAAAGCCAGGAGCCAGGAACCTCTTCTGGGTTTCCCACATGGGTGAAGGGACCCAAGGACTTGGACCATCTTCTGCTGTTTTCTCTGGTACATTAGCAGGGAGCTGGATTGGAAGTGGAGCAGCCGGGACTCGAACTAGGATGGGATGCAGGTGTCCCAGGCAGCAGTTTTACCTACTACACACTGGCCCCTATTTTTAGGCTTTCTACAGTATGTGCTCGAGATGGAAGAGAGTTATATATTTCGAATGTAGTTTTTAGTCTGTCCTAGAATTATTTTTATAGAAAATAATTTTTTTGTTGATGTTATACTTCATCCTCCATCTTAGAACAAAACTTGGGAAATTTTGATATTACTCTCCTCTTAGGGATATTATTCAAGAATTCCGCAGATTTTCTCAGCCCTGTTGAGGGCATTTCTCTTCATTGTATAGGCTGAGGGTCAGCCAACTATAACCCCACAGTCTAAATCTTGTCTGCAACCTGTTTCTGTCTGGTGCCACTACCACAAGTTAAGAGTGTTGTTTTCTGTTTTTAAATACTTAGAAAAAAAATCAACAGAGTAGTTTTGCTTTGTTTTGTTTTGTTTTTTTTGAGACAGGGCAGCCTTCTATCCACTGGTTTTGGTTTACTCCTCTTGACTGCAGTTTATTTTCCTCTTACCTGCTTTGTACATTTATTTTTAAAATATCACTCTATTATAGGAGTCATATTCTTAAGTGACTGTAATTCTTTTTGGAATGAAATTTAGTTAAGCAGCAAATATCAACTAAATGAACAACCTTAGTGAAGATTTTGTAATATGAAATTTTCACTTATAAATACTGTTCCCATCTCATTCGAATGCAGATCAGCAGTTATTAACAGTTAGGTATTATGCTTAGTAATTTATATGGCATAATGTACCTCACTTAATTCTCAAAACAGCCTCAATTGGTAGATACTGCTATTACCAATATTTAACAGATGCAGAAGAGTGAATCTCAGAAAGATTAACAGCCTTGCCCAGGGGCTGGCATTGTGTCATAGCCAGTAAAGCTAGTACTTTCAACGCCAGCATCCCATGTGGGTGCTGGTTCAAGTCCCAGCTACTGCAGCAGAAGATGGCCCAAATATTTGGGCCCCTGCCACCCACATGAGAGACCCAGATGGAGCTCCAGGCTCCTGGCTTCAACCTGGCCCAGCTCTGGCCATTGCCACCATTTGTGGGATGAGCCAATTGAACCAACAGATGGAAGATCTTTTTCTCCCTCATCTCTCCTTAGCTTTCTCTGTCACTTTGCTTTTCAATCTTTAAAAAAAAAAAATCCCAATAACAGATAGAAATGCTATTATTAAAGAACATGTGCTTTATAAGTTGATATGTGTATTATGTAACACTTATTAGAAAATCAGTTCATGAGGAGCCGGTGCTGTGGCATAGCAAGTAAAGCCACTGCATGCAATGCCAGCATCCCATATGGATGCAGGTTCGAGTCCCGGCTGCTCCACTTCTAATCCAGCTTTCTGCTGTGACCTGGAAAGCAGAAGATGACCAAGTGCTTGGGCCCCTGCACCCACATAGGAGACCCAGAAGAAGCTCCCTGCTCCTGGCTTTGGATAAACCCACCTGCAGCTGTTGGAGCCATTTTGGGGAGTAAACCAGCTGATGGGAGATCAATCTCTCTCTCTCTTTGCCTCTGTCTCTATAACTCTGCCTTTCAAATAAATAAATCTTTTAAAAAAAGAAAATAAGTTCATGATATAAATGAAGTTGTTTGGATGAATGTTCAGACTCTAGCTTATTTCCGCAATTGTAATTGGTCAGTGGAGAAAATCCTCATGCATACTTTATTCCCAAATGACAGCATTAAAGTCAATTGTAAAACATGCTTACCTTTTTAAAATTCCAGTATTGTAGGAATATATCCCATAAAAAATTAAAAGTTCTTCATGACTCCCACTCTCCTCTGAAGTAACTACTGATAACAAAACTTTTTAACACCATACCTTGAGTTCTTCTAGCTTGAAAAGACAGTAAACCTGCCGGTGCCACAGCTCAACAGGCTAATCCTCCGCCTAGCGGCGCCGGCACACCGGGTTCTAGTCCCGGTCGGGGCACCGGATTCTGTCCCGGTTACCCCTCTTCCAGGCCTGCTCTCTGCTGTGGCCCGGGAAGGCAGTGGAGGATGGCCCAAGTGCTTGGGCCCTGCACCCACATGGGAGACCAGGAGAAGCACCTGGCTCCTGCCTTCGGATCAGCACGGTACGCCGGCCGCGGCGGCCATTGGAGGGTGAACCAATGGCAAAGGAAGACCTTTCTCTCTGTCTCTCTCTCTCTCACTGTCCACTCTGCCTGTCAAAAAAATAAAAAATAAAAAAATAAATAAAAAGACAGTAAACCAAAGCTGACCTCTCAACAAATGTTTGTGTTCTGTAATGTAAATATAATCAAATAACTGAAATTATTAGTCATAACTGATAACACAACATAGCATAAGATCTCATTTATTTACTCATTCTAAATCATTTATGCTGTGATGTGAATACACTGCCTTAATCTTTCCTTGCAGTAGCTTGCACAAATCTAGCATCTCTTCGTTGCAGAAATAATTCTTTATAATCAGTGTCACATTTTTTAAAAAGATTTATTTATTTACTTGAAAGTCAAGTTATAGGAAGAGAGGGAGAGACAGAGAGAGAGAGATCTTGCATCCACTGATTCAGTCCCTAGGTGGTTGCAACAGAATTGCTGGGCTAGGCCAAAGCTAGGAGCCAGAAGCTTTCAGGTCTCCCACAAGGGTAGCAGGGGGCCAAGCGTTTGGACCATCTTCCACTGCTTTTCCCAGGCCATGAGAAGGGAGCTAGATCAGAAGTGGAGCAGCCGGAGCAGGAAACTTTGCTCATGTGGGATAACAGCGATGCAGATGATGACTTTACCCACTGTGCCATGATGCCAGCTGTCACATTTTTCAGGAAATTAAAATGTGAATACAGACATGTCAGGAGGATAGAAGAATCTACATTCCTGGACCTGCCCCAAAAGGGCTAATAAAGCAGCAAAATTATGAGTTCTTGATCTCAAAATACACATTCTACAGTGCATTTTCCTATTGCTATTTGAAAATATAGTTAATCGTATATTGTTTTTATTTATTTATTTATTTATTTATTTATTTATTTATTTAGCAGGCAGGGATAGATAGACCAATCAAGCTGCCATCCACTGGTTCACTTCCCAGTTGCCTACAATGGCCAGGCTGAAGCCAGGAAACCAATCTAGGTCTCTCACATGGGTGACAGGGATCCAGCAAACTTGAGTCATTACCACTGCCTCCCAGGGTCTGCATTAGTAGAAAAGTAGAACTGGGAGCAGAGCCAAGACTCGAACCCAGCACTCCAATATGCGATTTAAGTGTACAATTGTCATCTTAACCACTAGGCCAAGTACCCATCCCAATCCTTTATTTTTAAGGTGACATATAATTCAAATGGGAAAGATTTCTGCAGGACCTGGGTTTTTTCAGAGTTCAAACACTACTGAGAATGAGTAGAAACCTCAAAAGCTGATAATTTTTTTCTGTCCAGGACTGTTAGATTTTTCATAAACCCTAGCATTGGTTTCTGACAGATGGTCTTTGTGCCCTTCTCCACTCACCGCTGGTCTGGTGTCTTGTTCCATGTAGCCCTCACCCAACTATCAGCCCCACAAATTAGGGACCAGCCTCTTCCTGTCTGTCTCTCCCCAGATCCCTTCACATGAGTAGAGAAGAGGAGGCAGCTGGGAAGGCCCTGCCACCATAGACTTTACTCCTTCCAAAGGCCTCTTCCCCCAAGACATTTGTTAAAATCAAACTTGAGCAAAACTGAAAGTTTACTATTTAAAAAAATTATTTATAAGTCCTGTTTATTATAATTATTTGATCCATAAAAGTTTTTTACTGGAATAACCGTAAGAAGTGGAGTAATGGGGCCGGCGCTGTGGCGCAGCAGGTTAAAGCCCTGGCCTGAAGCACAGGCATCCCATATGGGCGCTGGTTCTAGTCCCAGCTGCTCCACTTCCAATCCAGCTCTCTGCTATGGCCTGGGAAAGCAGTAGAAGATGGCCCAAGTCCTTGGGCCCCTGCACCAGCATAAGAGACCCGGAAGAAGCTCTTGGCTCCTGGCTTTGAATCAGCGCAGCTGCGGCCATTGCAGCCAACTGGGGAGTGAACCAGCAGATGGAAGACCTCTCTCTCTGTCTCTACCTCTCTCTGTAACTCTTTCAAATAAATAAAATGAATCTTTAACAAAAAAAAAAAGTGGAGTAATATGACCAAAAAAGATTGTTCTGGAATGGGTGAGGTTCTTGTTAGCAGTATCTACCCCTGAGCCAATCCGAAGCCAGAAGCCAGGAGCTTCACTCTCATCTGCCACATGAGTGCAGCCCAAGCACTTTGACCATCATCTTCTGTTGCCTTCCCAGACACATTAGCAGGGAGCTGGATGGGAAGTGGAGCTTGAACCTACGCCCATATGAGATGCTGGCATTGCAAGCAGTGACTTAACCCTCTGCCCGACAGTGCCGCTCCCCATCCCCTTCTTTTTATTCTACCTTCTCCAGTTGTTTTCTGTCACATCCACCATGTGTATCTTTAGTGTCAGTGCAAAAAATATTCTGTTCCATGCATATTTTCAAGAATATTCTGATGCCCATCCCATGATGGTGAAACATTGCTTTTCTACTTTTTAAAAATATCTATTATTTATAATATATAGTATATATATAAAATATATATTATTTATTTCAAAGTCAGAGTTACAAAAAAAAAGAGACAGAGAGAGATCTTCCATCCACTGGTTCACTCCCCAAATGGCTGCAACAGCCAGGGCTGGGCCAGGCCTAAACTAGGAATCAGGAGCTACTTCCAGGTCTCCCATGTAAGTACAGGAGCTCAAGCACTTGAGCTGTCTTTGACTGCTTTCCCAGATGTATTAACAAGAAGCTGGATTGGAAGTGGAGCAGCTGGAACTCAAACCAACACCCATATGGGATGCCAGGATTGCAGATGACAGCTCAATGCACTGTGCCACAGTGTGGGCCACGAAGCATTGCTTTTTCTAATTGAGAAATGAATAATATGCTATTTATCCATTAAGCTAAATAAAGTGTTTAGATTTAAGATAAAATATTGATTAAAGATTATATAAAATGCCTCGCCAACCTTTACAGAAAGGATATCATGGTAAATATATTTAAAGTAACACTTTGTTACATTAACCTAAAAATTTAGTGACTCATTCACTGTTGATTTTTTTTTTTTTTTTTTTAAAGAAGTAATCCAAGACTCAAAGGCAGAATTGGATATTAGTGGTTCTCAACTTGGGTATTTCCCCACCTCCCATAGCTGATCATTTGGCAAGGTCTGGAAATAATTTTCATTTTCATGACTGGGGTTAGGAATGCTATTATAGGACAGGATCCTGCAATCCGTCAGACAGCCCCCATAACAAAGAATTCCTTCCGTTGGCTCACTCCCCAAATGGCCACAATGGCCGGAGCTGCACTGATCTGAAGCCAGGAGCCAGGTGCCTCTTCCCAGTCTCCTACACAGGTGCAGGGGCCCAAGAACTTGGGCCATGCTCCGCTGATTTCCCAGGCCATAGCAGAGAGCTGAATTGGAAGAGGAGCAGCCGGGACTAGAACTGGTGCCCATATGGGATGCCAGCGCCACAGGCGGAGAATTAACCTACTGTACCACGGCATTCACTGTTAATTCTAACATATGAAGTTCCTTGTTAACATGCATGTGTATCTTACCTGCTGAAAGAAAACAGTGAATGATTCTTAAAACATCAAGAGGCAGTTTTCATCTTTAAGATTGGAAAAATCAGGAGGCTAGCACTGTGGTTGTATCAGGTAAAAGCCTCTGCCTGCCTGCAGTGTCGGCATCTAATATGGGCATTGGTTTGAGTCCCAGCTCCTCCACTTCTGATCCAGCTCTCTGCTATGGCCTGGGAAAGCGGTAGAAGATAGCCCAAGTCCTTGCACCCCTGCACCCGTGTAGGATACCCAGAATAAGTTTCTGGTTCCTGGCTTCAGATCAGTCTAGCTCTGGCCATTACAGCCATTTGGGGAGTAATCCAGCGGATGGAAGAATTTCTCTCTCTCTCTCTTTCTCTCTCTGTCTCTCTCTCTAACTGACTTTCAAATAAACAAACATTTAAAAAATAAAGCAAGCCCACTTTTTAAAAAAATAAATAAAATTGGAAAAATCGAGTGTCCCTTTACACCCAAAAAATTTAAGGGTCCACCCTTAAATAACATTTTTTGTTTAATCTGGAAATTGGGGTTAGCATGATAAAAAGGTGTAAAGGTGATAGTAGGGTTAGAGATCCAAGAGTACCATACCAAAATGTTTAGATTAATTCTTCAGGTATTGGAGGGCCTTTGAATATTTCAATTCAGTTGATTGAATAATTGGAATTATTCTGAACAACACTTTAGGAAGGTTGAATTTGTAGGCTGTAAGGTATAGGACTAAATGCACAGGATTTTGAGTGGTGGAGATGTAATGGGGAAGAAGAGAAATAATTGCATTTAACATTGTTTCATTTTTTAAAATCTATTCTTTCTTTCAGGATCCTCTTGTGCATTTGTCAGAAGATGTGATAGCAAGAACTTACAACATTTTTGCTATTATGTTTCGCTATGCAGTAGAGATATTAACCTGGGAAAAAGAAAATGAATTGCCAGCAGAGTTAGAGTTGGAGTGAGTATAACCCATTTATTCTTGGTGTATGAGGAACTCCTAAATTTTAACTTTCATACAACTAGGATAGGACATAATCTGTATTTTTAAAGGTTTGTTTATTTTTGAGCAAAGGGAGAGCTCTTCTATCTGTTGGTACTGATTTATTCCCCAAATGCCTGTAACAGCTGGGCCAGGCCAGGCTGAAGCCAGGAGCCAGGAACTCCAGCTGGGTCACCCACAAGGGTGGAAGACACCCAAGTACTTTGGCCATCGACTGCTGCCTTCCTAGGTGCATTAGCAGAAAACTGGTTTGGAAGCAGAGCAGCCAGAACTCAAATTGGCACTCCGGCATGGAATATGGGCATCCCATAGCGGAGTGCCTGGGTTTGAGTCCCTGCCCCACTTCTGATCCAGCCTCATGCTGCTGCACATGCTGGGAGGCAGCAGGTCCTGACTCAAATATTTAGGTCCCTGTCGTCCACACGGGAGACCTGGCCGAGTCCCAGCTATTGGTGGGCATTTAGGGAATGAACCAGCTGATGGAAGGTGTGTGTGTGTGTGTGTGTGTGTGTGTGTGTTTGTCACTCTTTCACATAAAAGAAAATTAATAATAACCAGCTTTCAAAAAATGCATTTTTTAAGTCTGGTTTTAACCTAACAGTAACCTTAATTTTATAGTTTTTAAGTATGTGTAATCAGGGTTGGCACTGTGGTATAGTGTGGTGCCGGCATCCCATATGGGTGCTGATTCAAGTCCCAGTTGCTCCACTTCCAATACAGCTCCCTAGTAATGTGCCTGGGAAAGCAGTGGAAGATGGCCCAAGTGATTGGGCCCCTGCACCCTGGAAGAAGCTTCTGGCTCCTGGCTCCTGGCTTTGGATCAGCTCAGCTCCTGCCATTGCAGCCTCTTGGCAATATTAGCATTTGGGACCAGATTAATTCTTTGTTATGGGGGCTGTCTGACGGATTGCAGGATCCTGTCCTATAATAGCATTCCTAACCCCAGTCATGAAAATGAAAATTATTTCCAGACCTTGCCAAATGATCAGCTATGGGAGGTGGGGAAATACCCAAGTTGAGAACCACTAATATCCAATTCTGCCTTTGAGTCTTGGATTACTTCTCCAGCAGATCTGTAAACTTGCAGTGCTATTACACCATGCTGTAGCATCCTGCTGTTCTTGATGAAGCAAGTTGTGGAGTTACATATTCAATGTCTGTTTTCCCCCAACAGACTGCAATGTCAGAGAACACAGAGACCACAAGTGACTTTCCCAGTATATGCCCAGTACCTAGCACTGACATAAATCAACCTGAAACACAATATGCAAATAGATAATGCAACTTATCACTAATGCCTTATTCCACAGAGAGCAGAGTGACACCTACTATTGCATGCTGTTTAATGATGAGGTTCATACCTATGAGCAAGTTATTTATACTCTTCAGAAAGCTGTTAACTGCACACAGAAAGAAGCTATTGGTTTTGCAACTACGGTAGATCGAGATGTAAGTAATTTCATCATACTGACACCACATAAAAAACTGAACTTTTGCTCCAGATAAGTTACTCCAGAAGATTGAGTTAACATTTTTTAAAAATTGTATTCAAATATTGGCCACCTGTATATTGTATATAACTGTGAACCATTGCCAGATAGAAAGTTTAAGATGAAACATTGATTTAGTTATCTTCATGCTATGCAGTGATTTAAAATATTGTTATGAAAGTGGGAATTATAGAAACCCAGATTAGATGTTGCTTTGTTCAAGGAAATATACTTACTAATGACTTGAAACAATTAGGAAAATTTTAATTTACTTTTTGTTGATGAATAGGATGAATTTATAAATATTAAAAATCATCGAGGCCAGTGATGTGGTGCAACGGGTTAAAGCCCCAACCTGCAGCACCGGCATACCATTTGGGTGCTAGTTCAAGTCTCAGCTGCTCCACTTCTGATCCAGCTCCCTGATAATGTGCCTGGGAAGGTAGTGAAAGATGGCCCAAGTGCTTGGACCCCTGCACCCATATGGGATACCAGGAAGAAGCTCCTGGCTCCTGGCTTTGGTCGGCTCATCTCTGGTTGTTGCAGCCTTCTGGGGAGTGAACTAACAGAAGACAACACTCTGTCTCTCTCTGTGACTCTACCTCTCTCTTTAACTCTTTCAAGTAAAGTAAATCTTTAAAAAAAAAAAAAGAAAAGAAAAGAAACGTGGGGCAGGCACAGTGATTAAGGTGCTGTTTGGAGCACCACATCTCACACCATTGCCTAGGATTCTAGCTTCCTGCTAATTCACACCCTAGGAGGCAGCAGGTGATGACTCAAGTAGTTCATTCTCTGCTACCCACATGGGAGACCCACACTAAGTTTCAGACTGGCATCAGCCTGGCCCAACTCTAGCTATTGTGAGCATATGGTAAGTGAACCAGCAGATGGAACATCTATCTGTGTCCTTCTGCCTTTCACATAAATAAAATAAATAAATTACTTAATTTTTTAAAAAGATTTATTTATTTGAAAGGCAAAGTTACAGAGACAGACAGACATACACACAAACACAGAGAAAGAGAGAGAGAGAGAAAGAGGGTGGTCTTCCATCCGCAGTTTGTTTCCCAAATGGCCACAACAGCTGAAGTTGGGCCTATCCAAAGCCAGGAGCCAGGAGCTCCTTCCAGGTTTCTCATGTGGGTGCAGGAGCCCAAGGACTTTGGCCATCTTCTACTGCTTTCCCAGGCAGAGAGCTGGAATGGAAATGGAGCAGCCAGGACTAGAACTGGCATCTGTAGGGATGCCAGCCCTGCAGGTAGCAGCAGGGCTACACCACAGCAGCAGCCCCTACTTAATTAGTTTTTTAAAAATTACTAGAGTTTTTATATGCTAAAGCATGTTTGTTTCCTGGTTAAGAAGTTATTGATATTTAAAATAATGTATTTACAGGTTACTATAAATATTTTACTTTGCAGGGGCGTAGGTCTGTTCGATATGGAGATTTCCAATATTGTGAGCAAGCAAAATCAGTTATTGTGGTAAGTGATTTTGACATACTGTATTATTATTTTTTTCTCATTTAAAATTAACTCCATATTTTGCCATTTATAAACATTTTTTTCTGCTTTCATGAATGTAAAGCTAATATTAATCAAAAATCATGTTGAAAGGTAATGTTTCTTGAGCATTGTGTTATTGCTTTATCTGGATTTTTTAAGCAATGTAAGATTGATGTAGAAAACAAATATTTAGGTAAGATTTATGTTTGTTATCTTCCTATTTTTGCATCAGAAAAATCTTTGAAGTTTTTTTGTTTTGTTTTTAATTAATTGAGTTTAATTCACCTTTAGCACCAAGGTTAGAATCCAGAGACAGTTGTTTCTTGGTATATGATGACAAGACATATTCCCTATCCAAATATAACTTAGTATACTATTTTCCTATAAAAAAGTGTTCCCCACGTTACTAGATTTATTTTTAACTACTCCATAAAACTGTATTTCATCAAATATTCTTTTTTTAAAAGTATATATTATAAAATATTTTAAAGATACAGGTAAAAATAGATATAATACAGTAAACACCTATATACTTAAATTTACCATATTTTCTTCATCTTTTAAATAAGAAAAAAAAGAGGTTCTTGTATCTACTCTTCCTAATTATACTAACCTTCTTTCCCTAGAGATAACTACTCCAACTACTTCAATTGATTCACTTCTTTCATTCCTACTTTATCTTTCATATATAAATCTATGTAAACAGTATATGCATTGATTTGGAAGCCATTAAACATTATATAATAATATTCTATTGACTATGTTGTATTGCAGTTTGCCTGTTCACGTCAATGTTGTTTTCAGAATTATCTGTGTTGATACATATTGCTGTAGTTCATTCATTTTTCTAACCATTATAAAGTATTCCACTGAACAGTTTAAGGTGCTTCCAGGTTTTTTTGCTATGACAAATAATTCCTGCTGTGAATATTCTTTGGTCTCCTTTGTTGCATACATGCAAAAGTTTCTCTAGGGTATATTCCAAGAAATGAAATCTCTTGAGTTATGAGGGAGAGTATGAACATTTTTCAGCTTCACCAGATTTTGCCTGGTCTCCAAAACAGTAGTTCCAGTATTGATTCCTGCCAGCAATGTGGGAGCCTTCCTGCTTCTCCACAACTTTGTCAGAGCTGTATGTTGCCAAATTTTAAAAACGTTGCCAATCTGAGGTATATGAAGAGGTATCCTGTCACTTAAATTTTCTTTTCCTTGATTTCTAAGTGTCTGTTTTATTGTTCATTTAAGTTTTCTGTGAACTTTCTATTCAAATCCTTTTCCCAACTTTTCTGTTCTTTTCTCATATTTTGTCTTTTTCTTTCTCATTTATTTGCGATGCCTCTCATTGAGTAAAATCTTTAAATTTTAATGTAATGGAATATCTTTTTCTTTATGATTTGTATGTTCTAAGAAATTTTTCCTTGCTGCCTGAACTTACTGAATTTAATTCTGCAACAAAAACTATACTGTGGTCATATACTAAATATTCCCATTCTTGGGAAGTACATACTGAAATACCTAGAGATAAAGAGCTGTGGTGCATATAACTTCAGTGGGTCTTTTCTTTTTTGGTGTCTCTGTGTGTGTGCATGTGTGTGTGTCTGTGGAAAAAGACAATGCACACATGATAAGGCAGTTGGGATAAATGTTTGCAGCTGATGAATCTGGGTGAGGGAAAGGGCATGAGTATTCTTTCTACCATTTTTATGCTTATTGTAAGTTGAAATTATTTCCAAGTAAAAAATCAGAAAGTATTCATCAGATACTGAATCCTGAATTATTATAACTCTGATGTTCAAATACATTCTTAAATTAAGTGGGACCAGTAATAATTCCGGACTGCTGTTTTTCAAAAGAATGAGAATGTAAGATTCAGAGACAGTGTTGTTTCCTTGATTTTGTTTATGTATTCTTATATATTTTTAGTTTGATATCTTTTTATGTATTCAACTATATCTTCAATTTTTTCCTTTCTTTGAAAAGTTCTTATTTATAAGCTCTTGTGGCTGCATAGGAATGGAGAGATTAATGTTATGGAAGAGAGAGTTCAGAAATAGATACTCATATGAGGAAAATCAATCAACTACAAGAGACAGTGCTTCTTAACCAAGACTGGAAGAACCCCAAGAGTTTAAAAAAAAAAAGTGTGCACACTTTGCTATATGAAACTGCCTAGTAAGATATTTCATAAATGAAGTCAGGAGGCAAATAGTAGATTTGGAAAAACTTTTTCTAACACAAAGGATGGGTATTTAACATTTAACATTAAAACAGTTCCTATAAATTGTCAAGTAAAGAATAAAAACTAGAAAAGAAAAATGGGCAAAATATATGAAAAAATGGATCATACCTGAGAAAAGTATGTAGGCAATAAATATTGGAAAAATTTTGAACTCACTAATTACCAGTTAAAAAAAGATTTCATACCCATCAGAAGAAGAAAGAGCGGTAAAATATCATATTTGCAGAAATGCAAAGAATAGGAATATACATGTAATAATAAATTGCTACAGCATATTTAGAAAACAATCTAGTAATGGATATTAAAGTTTTACCTCTCCTAGAAAAATTTTTCAAAGATTTATTTATTTGTTTGAAAGGCAGAGTGATAGGGAGGGAAAGACAGAAAAAGGAGATCTATCCGCTGGTTCACTGCCCAAATGCCCACAACAGCCAGGATGAGACCAGGCCAAAGTCAGGAGCCCAGAACTCCATCTGTGTCTCCCACATGGCTGGCACAGACCCAAGTACTTGGGCCATAATCCTCCTCCTTCCAAGGTGTACATTAGCAGGAAGCTAGATTGGGAACACAGTGAAGCTAGAATTCAAACTGGCAGTCCAATATGGGATGCAGCATTGGAAATAGCAACTTAACCTGCTGTGCCATGACGCCTGTCCCTCTTCTCGGAACTTATCCCATAGAAATACAAGTACCACAGGCCAGCATTGTGGCATAGCAGGTAAAGCTGCCACCTGCAGTGCCAGCATCCCATATGAGTGTTGGTTCAAGTCCCAGCTGTTCCACTTCCGATCCAACTCCCTGCTAATGCACTCAGGAAAGCAGCAGAAGATGGCCCAAGTACTTGGGCCCCTGCACCCACATGGGAAATCCAGCTGAAGCTCCTGGCTCCTGGCTTTGCCCTGGCCCAGCCCTGGCTGTTGCAGCTATTTGGGGAATGAACCAGAGGATAGAAGATTCATTCTCTTTCTCTTTCTCTCTCTCCCTCTCCCTCCCTCCCTTTCAAATAAATAAATAAATACTTAAAATACAAGCCCCTGTAAGTGTATGTACAAGATGTTCAGTACTGCTTTTTTTATAGTCACAGAAGACTGGAAACAACTTGAATATGAATGTCCTTTTCCAGAGGATGTTTCAATAAATTCACACCACAGAATATTATGCAATAATTAACAAAAATAATAATAAATTAAAGCTAAGAGGCTTAAAAGAATACATAGTATCCTATTTTTGTAAATCAAACTAATAAAATAAAAATTCTTATAAATGTGCACATAAGTAATATGTGTGTGTATATATATATATATATATGGCGAAAATCTGCAGAGATGTGCCTACCATAATAATATAGGTAATGGAGATGAGATGAAGCAGGGGATGAGAAGAGGATCCAAGCAAAAAACAAAAAGGGGTGAGACATTTGGAAAAAGTATTGATAGATTTGAATAGACATTTCTCTAAAGAAGATACACAAATGGCCAAAAGGCCAATAAGCAAATGAAAACTTGTTCAACATCACCAGTCACTAGGGAAATGTAAATCAAAACCATAGTGAGGTACCTGCTTGTGCCCATTAGGATGGCCACTACTAAAATACAGTGACAATAATGTGTTGGCAATAAGAAACTGAAACCCTTGTGCACTACTGGTGGAAATGTAAAGTGTGGCTACTGGAAGAAACAGTATGGTAGTACTTCAAAAACTTAAAAATAGAATTAGCATATGGTCTAGCAATTTTGTTTTTGGGTGTATACACAAAAGCATTGAAAATAGAGTCTCAGCTATTTATAAACCCTCATTCAAGCACCATTATTCACAATTGCCAAAAGGTAGAAGCAACCCAGTTCTCTGTTGATGGGTGAATGGTGAAACAAAATGTGTTACAGACATACAATAGAATGTTGTCTAGCATCTAAAGAAAGGAAATTCTGATGCTTACTTTGACATGGATGAAGCTTGAGGACATTATGTGAAGTGAAATAAGCCAGAAACAGAAGGATAAATACTGTGTGATTTCACTTAGGTGAGGTGTCAATGTGGTCAGATTCATAGAGACAGAAAAGTAGGCGTGGTCTCAGGCTGCTGGTAGGTGGGAGGAGAGAGGGCTTATTACACAACTGTAATATGAGTTTCAATTTTGCAATATGTAGAATTTTTTACAACAGTGTGAATATACTTAACAGCACTGAACTATATATTTGAAAATATTTCAGATGATAAATTTCATATAGGTTTATTTTACCATGATTTTTTTTTTTTTTTTTTTTTTTTTGACAGGCAGAGTGGACAGTGAGAGAGAGACAGAGAGAAAGGTCTTCCTTTTGCCGTTGGTTCACCCTCCAATGGCCGCCGCGGCCGGCGCGCTGTAGCCAGCGCACCACGCTGATCCGTTGGCAGGAGCCAGGTACTTCTCCTGGTCTCCCATGGGGTGCAGGGCCCAAGGACTTGGGCCATCCTCCACTGTACTCCCGGGCCACAGCAGAGAGCTGGCCTGGAAGAGGGGCAACCGGGACAGAATCCGGCGCCCCGACCGGGACTAGAACCCGGTGTGCCGGCGCCGCAAGGCGGAGGATTAGCCTAGTGAGCCGCGGCGCCGGCCTTACCATGATTTTTTTAAAAAGTGTCGATAACATGATCACATCATGCAATGAATTAAGTGTGTGACTGTATTAAGAAATTAGTTTAAAGACATAAAGCAGGTTTAAGCATTTAAATCATTCATAATTGGTAGGGCAGATTTTAAGTATAAGACCAAAGGTTCAGGTTATTCATAAGCTGAACCTTCTTACATTTTCTTTTTTTAAGATTCCTTCTAGAAAATTATGATCTGAATCAAGAAGGCAAATGAGGCAGTGTTTTTCTTACACATATACATGAAAACTTCGTGATAACAATGGTCATGTTAAATAAAGATATTAACTTCTTTGTGCCTATAAAGTACCTATTTTTAAGTTGTTTTTTTCATTCTGCCATTTCTTTTTAAGAGAAATACCAGTAGACAAACAAAACCACTCAAAGTGCAAGTTATGCATTCGTCTATTGTCGCACATCAAAATTTTGGTTTGAAGCTTTTGTCTTGGCTGGGAAATGTTATTGGATATTCAGGTAGGTTCATAAAAGTTTGTGCTAATTGATGTTAAAATGAACTCATATGCCCTTGGTAAACTGTTTGGAAAATTATATTAAGTAGAATGATTGATTTCACATTTTAAAATGCCATCTCAGAACATCTTTTTTCAACTAAATCTAGGAAATATTGAGCTAAATAATTATAAACCATTTTAAAGTGCTAATATAATGAAAATCTCACAAACTTGATGAAAGAACTTTTTTTAATGGAGCATTCTGATGCAACTTTTCCACTGAATAAGCTAGAAAATTACTCTGAATAAAACATGTGATTTGCAATTTGAATAATATCACACTATGTTGATATCCTTGTTTGGTTCCTACAACGTTGGGTTACCAATAATTTGCAACTCTAAAAATTTACAATTTGGAAGTTGCTGGATTTTGTTTTGTTTTTCCATAGTCTACAAATTAGGAAATTATTCTTTATATTATAGAAACATAAATAAGAATTTTCATGTCCAAAGCCAAAAATAAAAGCTTAGGGTACAAATCTAAAGGGTAAAATAAGGATAGAAGTAAGCTGTCCTACTGTTCTTCAGCAAGATTGTGGGTAAATGACATTCTATTATTAAATACAAAGAAAATTCCAAAAATGTTTGTATTAAAAGACTACTAGAGGCCGGCGCCGCGGCTCAGTAGGCTAATCCTCCACCTAGCAGTGCAGGCACACCGGGTTCTAGTCCCGGTCGGGGCGCCGGATTCTGTCCCGGTTGCCCCTCTTCCAGGCCAGCTCTCTGCTGTGGCCCGGGAGTGCAGTGGAGGATGGCCCAAGTCCTTGGGCCCTGCACCCCATGGGAGACCAGGAGAAGCACCTGGCTCCTGCCATCGGATCAGCGCGGTGCGCCGGCCGCGGCGGCCATTGGAGGGTGAAACAACGACAAAAAAGGAAGACCTTTCTCTCTGTCTCTCTCTCACTGTCCACTCTGCCTGTCAAAAAAAAAAAAAGAAAAAGAAAGAAAAAGACTACTAGAAAGCACTGCCATAGAACTGACAATTAAAAATATGGAGGTATGAGCCGGCGCCGCGGCTCACTAGGCTAATCCTCCGCCTAGCGGCGCCGGCACACCGGGTTCTAGTCCCGGTCGGGGCGCCGGATTCTGTCCCGGTTGCCCCTCTTCCAGGCCAGCCCTCTGCTGTGGCCCGGGAGTGCAGTGGAGGATGGCCCAGGTGCTTGGGCCCTGCACCCCATGGGAGACCAGGAAAAGCACCTGGCTCCTGGCTCCTGCCATCGGATCAGCGCGGTGCGCCGGCCGCAGCGCGCCGGCCGCGGCGGCCATTGGAGGGCGAACCAACGGCAAAGGAAGACCTTTCTCTCTGTCTCTCTCTCTCACTGTCCACTCTGCCTGTCAAAAAAAAAAAAAATAAAAAAAAAAAAAAAAATATGGAGGTATGGAAGTATGGGCATGAATTTTTAAGTGTCTCTTCAATTTTTTTTCTTAGTGTCATATTCTTTAGTTTTGGTATTTTACTTTGGGTACCTACTTGGCAAGTACTGAACAAGTGTTAATGAGTAGTATCATGACAAATTTTCTACTGAAAATTTTCTTTGAGAAATGTATCATCAATAATGTAAATACCTACATTTAATACTTATGAGATTTTCTCTTTAGCCTTTTAAATGATTCCTACTTGGCAGTTTTTATAATTAAGCTTAAAAATTGCTCCACTTTTTTCTGATTATTTTGTATGCTTAAAGACTAAAAACAGTGATTTAAATGATAAAATGTAGAATAAAAAACTGTTGAAGCTCGGGTGTTTTTCATGTTTATGCGCATATATGAAGAACTTTTCTATAGTTAAGCATTTAGAAGAGGTAAGAATCATCTTCAGCACCTTTCATGCTCAGGTTCAGAGTGATTTTTTACTTAATGAATAAGAACATCTTGCATAGCATTAATAAAATGCACTGATAAATATTATAATACAGAAAGCATGCATTCTTTTAAATGTTAATAAATTTTATGTTGTACTTGCCTTTAGTTTTAATGAAATATATAACAGTTTTACTATAATCTGGTTTAATTAGCTTGAAGAACAATATTTCAGGGATTTGTTTACACCATAGGATGTCATTACCTTTCTGATAGACATATTTTGATTTTCTGGAGATAAAAGTTGGTATATAATGTGAGTGTTGGAGTTTTTCTCCTTTTTGTCAAAGCATTAACTAAATGTTTACTTTTCCTGGATAAATTTGACCTTTAATAAAACATATAAAATCTGTAGATTCATTTGAGTGTCTCCTGAAACCTCATTTTATTTTAATATTTGAAGTTCCTCTCTCATGACTACTTTTCCTCCTTTTTAAAGATGGCCTGCGTCGAATTTTATGTCAAGTTGGATTACAAGAAGGGCCAGATGGTGAAAGCTCTTCTCTGGTGGATAGATTGATGCTCAGTGATTCCAAATTGTGGAAAGGTGAATCTCTTAACTACTTTTAAGGTAGAGAGAGAGCCTATTTAAGTAATTGAGATTTTAAAATTTTTTTCATTTGGGAAGATGTTTAATAAATACATTTATGCTGGCCGGCACCACGGCTCAATAGGCTAATCCTCCGCCTGCGGCGCCGCCACACTGGGTTCTAGTCCCAGTCAGAGCTCTGGATTCTGTCGCGGTTGCTCCTCTTCCAGGCCAGCTCTCTGCTGTGGCCAGGGAGTGCAATGGAGGATGGCCCAGGTGCTTGGGCCCTGCACTCCATGGGAGACCAGGATAAGTACCTGGCTCCTGGCTTCGGATCAGCGCGATGCACCAGATGCAGCGCGCTGGCTGCGGCGGCCATTGGAGGGTGAACCAACAGCAAAAAGTAAGACCTTTCTCTCTGTTTCTCTCTCACTGTCCACTCTGCCTGTCAAAAAAATAAAAATAAATAAAAAATAAATACATTTATGCTTTTAAAAATTAGCATTGCAGATATAGTCTCAAAAAAATTTTGGGGACCCATGTTCCAAATTAAATAGGCTTTCTGTTTTTCTTAGAAAGTTATATTTAGAAAACCTGATTTTTTTTTAGGCCGGCGCCGCGGCTAAATAGGCTAATCCTCCACCTGCGGCGCTGCCACCTCGGGTTCTAGTCCCAGTTGGGGCACTGGATTCTGTCCCAGTTGCCCCTCTTCCAGGCCAGCTCTCTGCTATGGCCGAGGAGTGCAGTGGAGGATGGCCCAAGTACTTGGGCCCTGCACCCGCATGGGAGACCAGGAGAAGCACCTGGCTCCTGCCTTCGGATCAGAGCAATGCGCCGGCCGCAATGTGCCGGCCGTGGCGGCCATTGGAGGGTGAACCAACAGCAAAAAGTAAGACCTTTCTCTCTGTCTCTCTCTATCTCACTATCCACTCTGCCTGTTTTATTTATTTTATTGAAAGGCAGAGTTAAAGATCTTCCATCTACTGTTTCATTTCCATCCACTGTTTCATTCCCCAGATGGCCACAGCGGCCAGGGCTGGGCTGGACTGAAGCCAGGAGCTTTATCCAGATATCCCATATGGGTGCAGGTGCCAAAGCACTTGGGCCACCTTCCGTTGGTTTCTCAGCTGCATTAACAGGAAGCTGGATTGGAAGTGGAGCAGCTGGAACTTGAACCAGCATCCATATGGGATACCAGCATGTGGCAGTGGCTTAACCCACTATACCACAGTGCCAGTCCCTAGAAAACCTGATTTTATAATTAAGCAGATTGGAGATATTTTGTGCTAACTCTGGAAATGTAATTTTTTTGGTTTGTTTAGTATAGCCTCATCTTACCACCTGTTCTTTTCCTGAAAGGTGCTAGGAGTATGTATCATCAGTTGTTCATGAGCAGTCTACTGATGGATTTGAAATACAAGAAACTATTTGCGATTCGATTTGCAAAAGTAAGTGGTTTCTCAGTTTGGGGGTTTAACAAAGTCAGTCATATGTGGAGTAACTGTAGCCTGTGATTGTATCTAGACTTCAAAAAATTAGCTTCTGATGGTAATATGTCAATGTACTGATATTAAATTCTGAGAAACTTATAATCTATATTTTATCAGTAGAACAAAATTATAGCTGTGAGACTTTCTTACAACTTGAATGTCTACCTGTGTAGTGCTGGTGATAAGAGATGATCAATTTAAAACTTTGCCATTTTGGATGATGATACTATTCCTTTTAAAGTTCATATAAAATTGATAATATTAGTTGAAACAACACGTAATTATGGACGTGACTTAGGAACCACGAACTCTAGGTTGTGATGTAGTTTAGGTTCTCCCTTTCAGCAGCATGTGATTAAGCTAACCCTGTATTTTTTGTCCTCACTTGAATTAGGAATGCTTAACTGAGGAAGCATATAAGAATCATTTGAAGAGCTCTTTCAAAATATGTATTTGTGTTCCATTCTCAAACCCCCTGAAGCAGATTCACCAAGAGTGGAGCCCAAGCATATGTACTTTGCAGGGGTCATCAAATGATTCTGATAGGCATCCAGGAGTAATCAAAGTCTGGTTTCATCAGAGACAGTGTGGTGCTACTGTGGTTTAACCTCACCAGCATTCAGTGGCATCCCAGGATTTTAGTAGCTGTTATTCCCTGGGTGGGCTGATAAACTACCATTGTGCTCCAAAAGAATCAATATTCACACAGGATTCCACAGATTCCACAGTGAATCAACACTCAGACAGGATTTAATTGGTAGAAATCATCCCAGTATCATTCACATAGCAGTGTAATCTTACTGACTTCCTCCAGCGTTGACTTTTCATTATAACCCTTAGAGCTGTGGTCACTGTGGATTAGAGGTGAATCTCCCCCTTGTTGTTTAGAATTACCAGCAGTTGCAGAAAGATTTTATGGAGGATGATCACGAGCGGGCAGTGTCGGTGACTGCTCTGTCTGTCCAGTTCTTCACCGCACCTACTCTGGTGAGTGTGCTTGACTTTCTTTGTAACTGATAGCTGGCACTCCTTGCCTTTTTTTGCCTTCTTAATAGAACTATGAGCGTTTGCAGAGTGATTATGTGACAGATGACCACGACAGAGAGTTTTCAGTCGCAGACCTCTCGGTTCAGATATTCACGGTTCCTTCACTTGTAAGTACTGAAAGACTAGAAGAACTTTGTTTTCCATTAACAGAAATAAAGCCTTAAAATAAAAAGGGAACTAAGATCTCTATGTTCCTGAAGATCATTATGCTGATGGGCAGTTAGACTCCAGATACCTTCGGTCCCCTTCAACCATACTGGAACATAGCCCCAAATAACCAAGCAATCTGGGGGAGTAAGTCACTTAATTCAGTCCACATAGTACTTCTCATAGTACTTCCATGAGGGGTTGAACTGTTGAGTTAACATGAAACTGATTTATCCTTGACAGTAGGATAAGCCTGCACACTGTGTGCCATCTCACAGTTTAAGAAGTCTTCTTCCCTTATGGGAAAGGTACAGGCAGTCAAATCAGGCGTGGGTGGTTCACTAGCTGCTTCTGAAGGCATCAATATGTTTTAATGCTATATGGAAATCAGAATTCATACTTAATTTGTTCAACAAATTTATCTAGCACCTGCTATTTATTGGGCACAGTTATAGGCTTTGATAAATGTGTAGTGATATGGTGGTCCTTGCCCTGATCGAACTCACCATGGGGACGAAACTCATATAGTTAATTAAAATTATCATGCAAATTCTGTGAAGAATTTGGTTTCTTTGAGAGAGAAAATGTGAGGGATCTGACCTTTTCCCATAGTTCAGTGAGGGCTTCTCTAAGGCAGGTATCTCTATGCAGGGCCGTGAGAAAGTCCTGAAGCAGGGAGAACATTAGATGGGAAACAGGGCTAGTCAGTACCCTTAAAAATCCTGGAACATGGAGCAGAATTGTATACATTTAAGGGTGTTTTGTAGCTATTTTAACAAGATGTATTTTCCAGGTTGTTTTTTTTTTTAATGACTGATTTTCTCTCATATTTCTTTTATGTTAAAAAACATATAATCTAGTACAGTTGAAGTGCTCTGAAGTCTGTTCAACCACTAATGAGCTATTATTATAGGCCAAGTAAAGGGTCTGGTTTTTTGTTAATCTTTTTTTTTTTTTTTAAGATTTATTCATTTATTTGAAAGGCAGAGCCATAGAGAGACAGAGATCTTCCATCCACTGGTTCACTCCCCAGATGTCCACAGTGGCCAAAGCTGGGCTGATCTGAAGCCACGATCCAGGAGCTTCTTCCAGGTCTCCCTTGCAGGTGCAGGGGCCCAAGCACTTGGGCCATCTTCCAGTGCTTTTCCCGACCTTAGTGGAGAGCTGGATCAGAAGTAGAGCAGCCAAGACTCGAACTGGTGCCCATATGGGATACAGGAACTTCAGGCTGTGGCTTTACCCACAGCGCCATAACACTAGCCCCTGGGTTGTTATTTTAAGAGTATGGGAAGCCATTGATGAGTTTTAGGTAACATTTCATTACATTTGCAGTTTTAAAAGATCATGATGTTGGGGCCGACGCCATGGCTCACTTGGTTAACCCTCCGCCTGCGGCGCCAGCATCCCATATGGGCGCCGGTTCTAGTCCTGGTTGCTCCTCTTCCAGTCCAGCTCTCTTTAGTGGCCCAGGAGGGCAGTGGAGGATGGCCCAAGTGCTTGGGCCCCTGCACCCGAATGGAAGACCAGGAGGAAGCGCCTGGCTCCTGGCTTCGGATCGGCGCAGCGCCGGCCGTGGCAGCCATTTGGAGAGTGAATCAACGGAAGGAAGACTTCTCTCTGTCTCTACCTCTCACTGTCTAACTCTGTCTGTCAAATTAAAAAAAAAAAAATCATGATGTTTGTAATTTGGAGAACAAATTGGAGGAGATTAGAAGTGTGTATGGGCTGATGCTGTGGCTCACTTGGCTAATCCTCTGCCTGCAGCACCGGCACCCCAGGTTATAGTCCTGGTTGAGGCGCCGGGTACTAGTCCCAGTTGCTCCTTTTCCAGTCCAGCTCTCTGCTGTGGCCTGGGAGTGCAGTGGAGGATGGCCCAAGTGCTTGGGCCCTACACCTGCATGGGAGACCAGGAGGAAGCACCTGGCTCCTGGCTTCGAATCGGTGCAGCACACCAGCTGTAGTGGCCATCTGGGGGTTGAACCAATGGAAAGGAAGACCTTTCTCTCTGTCTCTCTCTCTCTCTCTGTCTAACTCTGTGTGTCCAAAAAAAAAAAAAAAAAAAGAAAAAGTGAAGCCAGTGCCATGATCTAGAAAAGAACTGATGGTCACTTGGACTGCTAACAATGGGTGTAATAATGTAATGAGAGATATTTTAGGTAGTATAATTTATAGAACTGACCAAGTAGGTTTGCGGTATGTTGAGCTTGGTGATTGATTGGATGTTGAATTTGAAGGAGACATATAAAGATGATTCCTAGGATACAGAGAATTGTCAGAGAGTGAGTAGGACTTATAAAGAGGAAAAATGACTTTTTTTGAAAAAAATGAAAAAATGATTTTCAGTTGAGTCAAGGTTTTGTTTGAAAGGCTGGTGATACAATCTCTGTTTCCCTCTTCCATTGGTCTTTTTGTCCATTGCCATGCCAGTACCATACTTGTAGTAACTATTCACAGTCTAATACTCCATTCTGACATCTTAGAGTACATACCCAAGAGAGGAATTGCCTAG
Organism: Oryctolagus cuniculus; assembly: GCF_964237555.1. Taxonomy (NCBI): domain Eukaryota; kingdom Metazoa; phylum Chordata; class Mammalia; order Lagomorpha; family Leporidae; genus Oryctolagus; species Oryctolagus cuniculus. The sequence goes on along the minus strand of NC_091436.1, from coordinate 127,318,230 downwards.
ATACAGGGTACATATGTGCTCAGATTAAATTGGTTCTACCAGACTCTTCCAGAATGGGTGAGCCAATTCATGGTCTGTTAATAATGTACGAAAGTTATAGATAGTGCGCCATAGTCTCACCAGTTTTGTAAAATTTATCTATTCCAATGGGGGCATAGTGGTTTCTCCTTGTAGTTTTAATTTGCATTTTTCTAGTGATAATGAGGTTGAATCCCTTCTTACATGTTGTTGAATATCCTCCTTTGTGAATGCCTGCTGAAGTTTTCTGCTGATTATCTTTTGGATCCTCTGCTTTTGTCTTACTGATCTGTAAATATAGTTTTTTTAAAACATACTGTATATTCTGCACACATATCCTTTGTTGGATATATATTACCAATATTTTTTCCTGCTCTATAGCTTATCTTTTCACTCCTTTAATATTGTCTCTTATTGAGCAAAATTTATGATTTCAATATCTTCTGTTTTTACCAATTTTTACATTACAGTTAGCACTTTCTATACAATCATTTCTTAGACAATCATTGTATGTCTAGGAAGAACAAAGGAAAGACTCTAAGAGCATTTCCCTTTTGTAAATGTTTAGTGGTAAAAAATACTGCTAACACATTTTGCCTTTGGATGGGAGACTTCAGGGGTTAGGAGATTTCTTTTTTTTTGCCTGTTGTACTTGGGTCATTTACATTTACTTGCTTTTTCAAAAATACATAGGTATATGTATCTATATGTAGAAACAAGAATAAATCTCAACTAAGAAAGTTAAGAGGAAACAGTTTCATACTGAGTTCTAGAACATCTATAACATAAACCTCTGGATCCTAGAATAATTATACCATACCATTATAGGTGTCTAAATGTCTCAGTTAAGGAAAATTTGCAGCCTGATTCAGACCCCCCACCCTGAATTATCTTTGAATAATGAGTCCTGGATCTGTCTTCTAACATTCTGGCATCTGATATAATTGTTGCTTCATACACGTGGCAGTTGGAGTAAGTAACTGTTATTTAGAAATACCCAGTAATGCGTTTATGATATTATATTGTTGTGTTGGAAAGGTTTAAACTGAGAAAACTAAACAATGTTGGTGACTTTTTTAGCTTCCTAATCAATAGATTTTGATTGTCACACACTCTGGTACACTTCGTTGCAGGCTCGAATGCTCATCACAGAAGAAAACTTGATGACCACTATCATTAAGACTTTCATGGATCATTTGAGACACCGAGATTCCCAGGGCAGGTTTCAGTTTGAACGATATACTGCTCTACAAGCCTTCAAGTTCAGGAGAGTTCAGAGCCTTATTTTAGATCTCAAGTAAGTTTGTGTTTAGTTATCAAACCAGTTGCTGCCTGTAAAGTGTGATGCTTATCTTTATGCTCATTGCTACTTTTATCTTGTTCAGGTATGTGCTAATTAGCAAACCAACAGAATGGTCAGATGAGCTGAGGGAGAAGTTCCTGGAAGGATTTGATGCGTTTTTGGAATTATTAAAATGTATGCAGGTATGAATAAACTGACATTTTTATTGCTTATTGAACTGAACAGTTTTCTGTTTATTCACTTTCTTTCATTTTGGGCACATTTTCAAAAGATCAATTTGGTTGGCTGCAATTAGGACCAAGAAGCTTCTCTTAAATTGGAAGACTCTTAGAAAGATGTAAAGCAAGGCCAGTGCCACGGCTCACTAGGCTGATCCTCCGCCTGTTGCGCCGGCACACCGGGTTCTAGTCCCAGTTGGGCTGCCGGATTCTGTCCCGGTTGCTCCTCTTCCAGTCCAGCTCTCTGCTGTGGCCCGGGAGTGCAGTGGAGGATGACCCAAGTGCTTGGGTTCCTGCACCCACATGGGAGACTGGGAGGAAGTACCTGGCTCCTGGCTTCGGATTGGTGCAGTGCCGGCCGTAGCGGCCATTAGGGGAGTAAACCAACGGAAGGAAGACCTTTCTCTCTGTCTGTCTCTCTCTCACTGTCCACTCTGCCTGTCAAAAAAAAAAAAATGAAGTAAAATAAAAATAAATAGAAAGATGTAAAGCAGGGGGTGGCGCTGTGGCATAGTAGATTAAGCCTCCACCTGCAGCACCGGCACCCCATATGGGTGCTGGTTTGAGTCCCAGCTGCTCCACTTCCAGTCCAGCTCCCTGCTGATGGCCTAGGAAAGCCATGGAGGATGGCCCAAGTGTTTGGGCCCCTGCACCCACAGAGACCTGGATGAAGCTCTTGGCTACTGGTTTAGATCATCCCAGCTCCAGCCATTGCAGCCATTTGGAGGAGTGAATCAGCACGTGGAAGATCTGTCTCCCTCTCTTTGTCTGTAACTCTGCCTATCAAATAAGTAAATAAATCTATATATGAAAAAAGGAAATGTGTAGAGCAAATGAGATCCCAGCAAAGGTTCTACCATCCACTGTTCTTTTGTGTTAGGTAATTCTTTTGGCTACCATTAATGTTCTTTCTGTAGAGGTTGCAAGTTTTTTCTTTAAGTGTGTTTACCAAGAATTATACCCAAGTCAAATTGGGAAATTATAATTGTTTTATTATTTTTAATGTTATCATGTTTTTTTCCCTCTCCTTGGTGTGATATGGAACTTTTTCCCATTTAATTCTCCTTTTTGGAAGCACCCCCTTATATAAAACAGAATCTAGAAGTAGAAACCAAGGATATATTTAACCAGTTTTAACTGTAAGACAATAAGAGATATCTCTAAAAATCTAAGCATGAGTCCTTTAGTAGCCATCTGGATTTTGTATTTTTTAAAATTGTTTATTTACTTACTCACAAGACAGAGTAGCAGAGACAGGATCTTCCGTTCTGCAATTTCATTCCCTAAATGCCTGCAAAAGTCACAGCTGGGCCAGGCCAATGCCAGGAGCCAGATATTCCATCCCAATCTCTCAAATGCCTGGTAGGAACCCAAGTATTGGGGCCATCATCCACTATCCTCCCAAACATGTTATAAGGAAGCTGGACCCGAAGCAGAATAACTGGAGTCAGACTGCCACTTTAGTATCAGATGCAGGTGTCCCAAGCAGTGGCTTAGCCCACTGTACCACAACACCCACCCCACCACCTGGCTTTCTTGAGAAAAGATAACCAAACTGACTCATCATTTTTAGAAAACCGTGTTCCTAGTTTTTTAAGTAGTGGTTGATGAGTATTTAATGTATTATACTACTACTATATTTTTTTCTTCATGTATCTATGAACACAGTAGCTACTTTGATCATTTTGAATACTTAAGGTATTCTGTATTCTCTATTATTTAATAACTTCTGACACACAAGGCAATTAGTCAAGTTTCTAAAAAGCGAGATTTTTTTTTTGTATTAAAAGGTGTCAAGGGCTGGGCATTATGGCACAACAGGTTAGCTGATGCTTGGAACACCCAGATCCCTTATTGGATTGCTTGGCAGAGGCCCATCTCTGCCTTCACTTCTGATCCAGCTGCTAATGCACCTGAAATAAAACAAGTGGTAGCCGACATACTGAGTTCCTGCCACCTACATCAGGGACCCAGGTGGAGTTCCTGGCTTTGACTTGCACACCTTGGCAGGTTTTTCAGGAATGAATCAGTTGATAGATGATCTTTCTGTCTCTGGCACTTTGCCTTTCAAATAAATAAAAGTGGATAAATAAACTTTTATAAATGGCAGTATCATTAAAAAACATCTGTTGATCTTTTTATTGTTTTACTTTCATTCAGGCTAAATACAAACTTTTACTTACATTTTGGGGCATAAACATAAAAATTTTATTCTAATATATATATTTGTGTATATATACATATATATGTGTGTGTGTGTATATATATATGTATATATGTATATTTATGTATATATATATATATATTTGCCAGGCAGAGTTAGACAGTGAGAGAGAGAGACACAGAGAGAGTTATAGACAGTGAGAGAGAGACAGAGAGAAAGGTCTTCCTTCCGTTGGTTTACTCCCCTAATGGCCGCTACGGCCGGCACTGCACCAATCCGAAGCCAGGAGCCAGGTACTTCCTCCCAGTCTCCCATGTGGGTGCAGGAACCCAAGCACTTGGGCCATCCTCCACTACCCTTCCAGGCCACAGCAGAGAGCTGGACTGGAAGAGGAGCAACCAGGACAGAATCTGGCATCCCAACCGGGACTAGAACCCAAAGTGTCGGCACTGCAGTCAGAGGATTAGCCTAGTGAGCCGCAGCGCTGGCCTAAAATATATGTATAAATTCAATAATGATTTAAAAGCCTGTTAAATTTCTTTTAACAATTTTTCTGGTATATAATAGAGCTAAAAAGCAATTTGAAGAATAATACAGCAAAGTTTTGAACTACTTTATTGTCTCAAACAAATATAGAAGATTACCTCTAAAAAATACATTTTCTAACTGGATTTTTTATTGTATTTTAGAGATGTTACATACTTGAAGTGTCCTATTTTTTAAAAAATTTTATTTTTTTATTTATTTGAAAAACATATTACAGAGAGGAGAAGCAGAGAGAGAGGTCTTCCACCCTCTGGTTCACTCCCCAAATGACTGCAACAGAAGGGGCTAGGCCTATCCAAAGCCAGGAGCCAGGAGCTTCTTCTGGGTCTCCTACAAGGGTACAGGGGTCCAAGTGCATGCACCATCTCTTCTGCTTTCCCAAGCCGTAGCAGAGAGATCAGAAGAGAAGCATCCAGGACTCAAACTGGCTGGCACCCATATGGGATGCCGGCACTGAAGGCAGTGGCTTTACCCGCTACACCATAGCACTGACCCCTGAAGTGTCCTTTTAAAACTGTTTTCCTAATCAATATATATTCTTTCTACATTATTTCTTAGCTTTCCACTTAAGAGAACAACTATAATTTTTATTCATACAAAATTTTTTCATTACCTTTAAGGGGATGGACCCAATTACACGGCAAGTAGGACAACATATTGAAATGGAGCCGGAGTGGGAAGCAGCCTTCACACTACAAATGAAATTAACACACGTCATCTCAATGATGCAGGACTGGTGCGCTTTAGATGTGAGTTTCTTCTGGGGTGGGGGATGGAAACTGAGGTAGGGGAGTTGGCTAAAAGCACATTCCTGAGTAAATTTTGAAGAGAGCTAGAGAAAATAGTGCTGTTATTTAGCTCATAAAATAGCCTATTTCTTCCTTCCACCTGCAAATTCAGTGAAATTTTAGAAATTAAGATTCTAAAGCCTTAGTTTAAAAAATTTTTAATAACTTGAAAAATAGATAGGGAAAGAAATAATCCATACTCTACTCTCCTTTCCCTAATGTAACTATCTTCATTTTTTCCCCCCAATCTCTCCTGGACCTTAAGCAAGTAAAACCATAATTTACAAACTTAACTAAAAATAAAGTTTTAGTATTAGTATAAAGATTCTTCAGAAAGTACAAGGAAAATTCAAGCTATGAGAAAACTGAATAGATTTCAAAAACTTTTGCATCAAAATTAACTTAACCTTTTAGTTATACTTTTCCATGAATTTTTTAAAGTACTCTCATACATTTGTCCTAATTTGTCAAATTGTTTTCTCCTTTCTTTGGCAATAAAGTCCAGATAGAACTTGGACAAATTAGGGCATCAAGGAGGGCTTCCATGAGATCAGAACAATGTGTTAAAGTTAACAAAGCCTAAAGAAGGTTGCTGAGAAGACCACTGCATCCTGTTCTGTGATGTGAGGGCCTGCAGTTGTCCCAGGGGTTATGTGGCTGGAGCACAGGGGTCAAGGGTAGAGCAGTGGACAAGGCTATCTGACCATACTGGACCACAGAAAGAAGTTTGGATTTTATTCTAATTAAAATGATCAATCAGTCATTAGGGATTACCAATCAGGAAAGTAGTATGACTTGGTTTCCATGTTTTTATCTAATTTAATTTATTTGAGAGAGACAGACAGATACAAGAAGAGAAAGCTCCCGTCTACTGGTTGACTCCTTGGATGCCCATAGCTAGAACTGGGTTGGACTCAAAGTCCAGAGCTGGAAACTCGATCAAGATCTCCCAGAGAGCCATCACCTGCTGCTGCCCAGGGTGCACATGTGCAAGAAACTGGAATCTGGAGCAGAGCCAGGCCTGGAACCCAGGCTCTTCTGTTTGAGACGTACACATTTCAGCTGGCAGTTTGTCCTCTAGGTCAAGCACCCATCCCCTGATGATGTGTTTTTAAAAGTTTTATGAAGAATGAATGGCAAGGGTAAGAGTTGGAGAGCAGAACTGAGCAGAGAAATGGTTGGCAGCTCCTTGGAGTCAGTGGAGATAGAGAAAAATGGGTAATTCTGAGAGAAATTTAGAAGATGAAATCGCCAGCTTGATAACATGTTGAACAATGGAGAGTGGAGGAAAGGCACATCTTGGAAGGACTTCTAGGTTTCCACAGCTTTTTTGAAAGAAATAGTTTTCACCAAGACAGGAAACACTGAGAGACCAAATTTGGAAAGAAGGATTGAGTTTGGTTTTGCCTGTATTATTATTTGAGATACTTAGTCATCATTGAATTTAAGGTGCTTATTCAGTCCAACCTTGTGAGTAACCTGGAGAAAAACCCTCTTTTTTAGGAAAAAGTGTTAATTGAAGCTTACAAAAAATGCCTGGCTGTACTGATGCAGTGTCATGGCGGTTTTACTGATGGAGAACAGCCAATCACACTGAACATTTGTGGACATTCAGTGGAAACTATCAGATACTGTGTTTCCCAAGAAAAAGTTAGCATTCACCTGCCAGTTTCTCGATTACTTGCAGGTAAAACATATCCCCCAAAAGTGTCTTTTAAACTGTTGTTTGTGGTTGATATTTATGAACACCTACTATGTTCCAGGAGTTCTACATGCATTCACTTATTTAATTGTCACAAGGATCCATTAAGTAGGTATTCTTATTAAACTTGCTTTGCTGATGGAAAGACTAAAGCATAAAGAGACAGCTTAGTAATATACACTAAGAAAGAATCAGAGTTGGTATTTTGAGGCACTTTGACATCAGAGACCATGTTTGTAACTATTGTACCATATTGCTTCTTCAGACTTAATACAAATGCATGTTTTATTATTCACCTTAATCCAGTTTCAAGTTCTGTATCATTACAGTACAGACTATTCGATCACATAAGCAGTTGCTAATAAATTGAAACCACTCTAGGTTTTCCTTCCCTCCAAGCTGTTTATTACTCATTTATTGATAATCTTATAAGCAGAAGGTCAAGATAAGTGGCATATTGAGGTGATATCTTTTTTCAATCTGAAGTAGTTGATTTAAAATCCATTTAGATTTGGTAGAATATCTAAAGCTGCCTCCTTCTAGCGGCCAAAGACCTTGAGTGTACATTTACCCAGCTCTGCAGAACTTTTCAGTGTAGCTTCCATGTTCTTGATTCTGGGTATACTTACCCTGCTCACACACTGTAACTACTCTCAGTTCCATTTTACCTAAGAGACTAGAAAGATCTAAAGGTGAATATTTTTGCTCATTGAAGAATATGTAATTAATCTTAGTTTTGTAACTCAGTAACTTAATGTGGCATGAAGGTGTATTTTATTTTTCCCTAGAAGACATTGTAGAGAACTGACATCATTTCTTTCTTAAATGTTTTGTAGATCTCCCTAGCATAACCATCTGATGCTTAATTCTTGAAAGGTTATTAATTATTGATTCAGTTTCCTTAGTAGAGCTAGGCCTAGTCAGGTTAACTGTTTCTCCTTTTGGAGTCTTGGTAGTTTGTGTCTTTTAAGGAGTTGTTCCAGTTCATCAGATTTATGGACCCAAAGTTGTTCATTATATTCCCTCATTATCCTGTTACTGTGGATAATGGAGTCAGCACTAATGATCCAGAGTGATTTAAGCTTGTTTATTGCCCTGAAGCTTAGGAAGTTGTTATTCTTAGACATACAAAAGTCTTTGAAAAGTTCATGGAAAAACTGCATATGAATTTCAGAATTTTCTTGTATCAAAATTATCTTTTAATTCTACTTTTCCATGAATTTTTTGAAATGGTCTCATGTGAATGTCAAGGGAGTACAAAAGACTTAACCTCAAATGAAATAGTGATTGTAAGAAAAACATCTTTTTTTTTTTTTTAAAGATTTATTTATTTGAAAGTCAGAGTTACACAGAGAGAAAGAGAGGTAGACTAGTCGAACAATACCCTATACCTTGTGCGGTTGTGTGAGTGCAGCCTGTTGAAATCCTTGCTTAATATATACTAAGTTGATCTTCAGTATATGGAGGTAATTGAAAATGAAACTCGATGAAGGGCGGGATGGGAGAGGGAGTAGGAGAGGGGAGGACCACAGGAGGGAGGGAGGTTGGGGGGGGACACAACAATACACAAGTTGCACTTTGTAAATTCACATTTATTAAATAAAAAAAAAAACTATATAACAAAAAAAAAAGAGAGAGAGAAAGGTAGAGAGAGAAAGAGAGAGGTTTTCCATCCGATGATTCACTCCCCAATTTGCCACAACAGCCGGAGCTGCGCTGATCCGAAGCCAGGAGTCAGGAGTTTCTTTCAGGTTTCCCACGCGGGTACAGGGGCCCAAGGACTTGGGCCATCTTCCACTGCTTTCCCAGGCTATAGCAGAGAGCTGGATCAGAAGTAGAGCAGCTGGGACTTGAACCGGCATCCATATGGGATGCAGGCACTGCAGGCAGCGGCTTTATCTACTACACCACAGCACCAGCCCCAAATCTTTCTTACTCCTATAATTTGTTCAAGCCCACTTTTGTTTTGAGCATCTGAAAATTGTTGATCCTCAGCATAGACAACTGACAGCATGATGTTGTGGGAAAATATCAGACTAGCAGGCAGGAAAGTGAGATTTGTTTCTGGTTCAGCCACTGACCACTTCTGCCTTTAGAAATCTTATTGTGTGAGGAGAAGAACTGATGTTGATAGTTACCCACAATGGAAAAAGTCAGAATCTAAGAATGTGCTAACTTCTGCACAGGTCTTCAACTCTCTCAGATCAGATCGATTTAGTGGATGTTTTGGAGTATTTATCTCACTCTATTTGATAAACCTTGGACTGATTGCTTATAATCTAGCTAAGTAAACATATACAAAACAGAACATGAATAACTTGGAGCATAAACAGTAAATGTTGAGAACAGGCTAATAGAATGAGATTAGTAATGGAAAGCCTCTTACCAGGCTAGAGCAGGTGGCCAATATATATTAAGATTGTAAAAAGCATTCTCTGTCTAGGCAACAACCTAAGCAGGACACATTCATAATGAACCAAGGTTGACCTGTAAAAGAGCCCCTTGAGTTAAGGAACTAAAGAGGCTTTGGATCCTAAACTGTAAGTTGTGGGGAACTTAATTTGAAGCTAAGATCAGAGCAGAATCACAGAGCCAGTTTCTCTCTTGAGAGATAGAGCTCCCATCTTCTGGTTCACTTACCAAATGTCTGTTACAGCCCACTGGGACAAAGCTGAGAGCCAAGAACTCAATCCAGGTTTCCTACATAGATGACAGGAACCCAACTGTTGAACCATCGCCACTGCCTCCCAGGATCTACATTAGCAAGAAGCTGGAATCGTAAGCCAGAGCCAGGAATCAGATCCAGGCAGCACCATGTGAGACACAAATGTCCTGACCACTGGCATCCTGACCAGTGTCTTAACCCCTGTGTCAGATGCCCTCTTCTGAAATATGACCTTCTTTTAATTAAGAATTTATTTTTATTTATTTGAAAGGCGAAGTAATAGAGGAGCAGGTGGGATTGAGGGGCAACACAAAGAGAAAGGGATCTTCTATCTGCAAATACACAAATGGCCGCAACAGCCAGTCTTGCGCCTGGCCGAAGCCAGAAACCTAGAACTCCATCCGGGTCTCCAGATGGGTAGCAGGATCCCAAGTGCTTAGGCCATCTTCTACTGACTTCCCAGACGTATTAGCAAAGAGCTGGATTGGAACCAGAGCAGCTGGGACTTGAACCAGTGTTTCAATACGGGATGCCAATGTCTCAGGCAGTGACATAACCTTCTGTGCCACAATGCTGGCCCCTGAAATCTAACTCTTAAAATTGGCATGATATATACATGAATTGTTTTGTACATATAACATTTACTTTTTTTTTTTTTTGAAGATTTATTCATTTATTTGAAAGTCAGAGTTACACAGAGAGAGGAGAGGAGAGGCAGAGAGAGAGAGAGGTCTTCCATCCGATGGTTCACTCCCGAAATGGCCACAACAGCTGGGGCTGCACTGATCTGAAGCCAGGAGCTTCTTCCAGGTCTCCCACATCGGTGCAGGGGCCCAAGGACTTGGGCTATCTTCTGCTGCTTTCCTGGGCCATAGCAGAAAGCTAAACAGGAAGTGGAGCAGCCAGGTCTCGAACTGGCACCCATATGGGATGCCAGTGCTTCAGGCCAGGGTGTTAACCCACTGTGCCACAGTGCCGGCCCCCTAACATTTACTTCTAAAAGTGTCATCAGTGTATGTATGTATGGTGGTACCTGGAATTAAAACTAGCTCAAAGTGTGCCCTTAATATAGATATTCATGAGAATAACTATTGAAAAAGCTTCATATATAGATATAGTTCATTTTATCTTTTTTTGAAAAAGATTATTTATGTGAAAAGTAGAACTACAGAGAAAGAGGTAGAGACAGAGAGAGATCTTCCATCTGCTGTTTCACTCCTTAAATGGCTGCAATAGCTAGGTGTGGGCCAGGATTCCATCCTGGTCTGTTTGGGTGGCTTGGGCCCAGATGCTTGGGCCATCTTCCACTGCTTTCCCAGGTGCATTATCAGGAAGCTGGTTTAGAAGCAGTATCCAGAACTCAAACTAGCTTAACCTGCTGTGCCACAATGCTGGCCCCCATTTTGTATCATAATTTGTGACCTGATAGATTCTCAATGGAAAAAAAAAAAGTTACATATAAAGTTGAGTGAATACTTAGGGTTTTTTTCCCTAAATGTTTTTATTTAGAAATATTTTGTTTTTACTTCCATGCAGGTTTACATGTGTTATTAAGCAAAAGTGAAGTAGCATATAAATTTCCAGAGCTCCTACCTCTGGTAAGTAGTACTCATGCCTATTTATTGCATTCATGTATTTTAAATCCCTTTGATACAAACTTTGTTAGGCTGAGTTTCTCTGAGAAACAGAACCAATAAGATACATGTATAGAGAGAGAGATTTATTTTTGAGGAATTGGCTCCCATGATTACCGGGTGCTGGCAAGTCTGAAATCTGCAGGGCAGACCAGCAGCCTGGGGAAAGTCGATGTTGCAGTCTTGAGTACAAAGGCAATCCCAGAGGCAGAATTCCTTCTTCTGGGTACTTGAGTCTTTTCCGTTAAGACCTTCAGCTGAACTAATGGAGCCCACCCACTGTGTGGATGGTCGTGTGCTTTACTCAGAGTCTACTGATTTCAGTGTTAATCACATATTAAGAAATACCCCTGTAGCAGTATCTACTGATGGTGATTATAAACTGGGTACTGAAGTTTAGCTAAGTTGACATGTAAAATTAATCATCCCACAAACATATCTTAAAATGATTCTAACTTTTTATAAAAATGTCCACCTCTATCAACTAACCTTTAAAGCACTGAGTTTTTATGGAAATTTTTTTTTATATGCCTAGAGTGAACTTAGCCCACCCATGTTGATAGAACACCCTCTTAGATGTCTTGTGTTATGTGCCCAAGTACATGCTGGGATGTGGAGAAGAAATGGATTCTCTCTAGTAAACCAGGTATGTGTTTTTAGTTCTATGGGGAGATTCCATTCTGTTCTTTGGCTTCTGTAAAGGTTATAGCTTTCAAGGAGCTTGTCTTTGAAAGTTGAGTATCTATATTAAAATTGTTTAAAAATATAAATGTAATGTTAGACCAAAAGTTTTGTTTTGACCAACTTTTATGTATAGTTTGTCAGAAATAATATCCAAAGTAGAAATGAATGACGGTGGTCTTGGTTTTTCTTTGAAATAATTTTTTTAGAGTATAGTTGGATAGAAAACAAATCCAGATTTCATCTATTTAAATTAAATTGAGTTAAAAGGTTAAATCCTTTTAACACAGCACTGAAGCTGGTGTTTTAATTTTTCAGCCTCTCTAAGGCTTGGTATGGATCTTTCTCCAACCACATTTTTAATAGCTGAAATGGTTGTTAACTGTTCGGGAAACCACATCTCATACACACACTTTCTTACTTGTGTAGAAACCATGTGCTTTTGGGGAAGAAAAGGGAGAGGAGGGAACTGCACCAATAAAAACCCACTTACCCAATATAATTAATTATTTTTTTAGATTTATTACTACCATAATGTGAAATGCAGACGAGAGATGTTTGACAAGGATATAATAATGCTTCAGGTAATAAATTAAAAGCATTTACCTTAAAGATTGTGGGGAGTCTTTTGCTTCTTGTTATTTGCTTGTGACTGCTCCTAAATATGAGTATAATTCTAGCTTAGCCCTCTCTATTAGGCTTCAGTCTCATGTGGCTAACAGCCTGGAGAATATGTCCATCTAGGTTTCCTGAACACATCTCAGATTTAACGAGTTCAAAATAACTCCTCGTATTTCCCCCATACTTTCTTCCTGTCTTAGGTTCTCTACCTTGGTGAATTATTTTACAGTCTACCCAGCTGTTTAAATCAGAGAGCGGAAAGCCAACCTTTCTTCATTGTCTTTGACTAATTTTAAGCCCCTTACCCTAATTGTCCAGGCCTGCAGTACTTAACTACATTGCAGTTCCTGGCTTCTGCTGTGTGCCCTCTTTAGTCTTAAACTCTGCATATTTTTTTTTTGGTTTTTGTTTGTTTGTTTATTTTTTGACAGGCAGAGTTAGACAGTGAGAGAGAGACAGAGAGAAAGGTCTTCCTTTTTCTGTTGGTTCACCCCTCAAGTGGCTGCTACGGCCGGCGCACTGCACTGATGCAAAGCCAGGAGCCAGGTGCTTCCTCCTGGTCTCATATGTAGTGCAGGGCCCAAGCACTTGGGCTGTCCTCCACTGCACTCCCGGGCCACAGCAGAGAGCTGGACTGGAAGAGGAGCAACCAGGACAGAATCCGGCGTCCCAACCGGGACTAGAACCTGGTGTGCCAGCTCCGCAGGCGGAGGATTAGCCTAGTGAACCGCAACGCCAGCCTGCATATTTGTTTTTTACTCCCAGGATTACCCACCCCTTCCTTTTCCGTTCACCAAGCTAACTTGCTTTCCTGTGTATCTCAGTGTTTAGTGTCACTTTCTCCAGAAATCTTTACATAATAGCACTGAAACATGGCTGTGCATCCCTCTTGTGAGCTCCCATAGCCTGCTACTACTGATCCCTACCACTGCACTCATACCCTGGATTGCTGACCTCTTTATTTTTCATCCTCCAAGCCCCTCAGCCCAAGCATAGCAGCTGTGTCTTGTTTTTTTTGTCCCTTTTGCCTGGCACAATACTTGTTACTTTCTAATCCTTCCCATGTTATTGCTGAATGGATTTGGTAATTATCAAAAAATAAAATCAAGAAATGTAAATTTCAGAAAAGAAAAGTAATTCAAAATAAATTAAAATCTAGGTGGCTTTAGGGTTTATACAAATGGTATTAAAGGAGAACTGGGGGGCCCAGCGCCGAGGCGCAGTAAGTTAATCCTCTGCCTGCAGTGCCAGCATCAGGGCATCAGAACATGGCCCAGGTGTTTGGGCCCCTGCACCCACAGGGGAGACCCAGATGAAGCTCCTGGCTCCTGGCTCAGACCTGGCCCAATGTTGGCAGTTACAGTCATCTGGGGAGTGAACTAGCAGATGGAAGATTTTGTCTCTCTCTCTCTCTCTCTCTTTCTCCCCCATCTCTCTGTAACTCGGACTTTGACTTTCAAAATAAATAAATAAAATCTTTAAAAATTAAAATACCAGAACCTTCACTGATGTTCAAAAAGTGATCGAAGAACCCTAAAATAAAACTTTGAAGCTGAATTAAAAGCATTGAAAGGAAGAGAACTCATAGTCTGTGTTATTTTGATATGTGAGCTTAGGTTTTGTGGGTTTGTTTCTTTGTGTTTTTGTTTTGTTTTACCAGTTTAGAGTCCTGTCCACACTTGTCAGCTGTCAGAATTAGGGACTAAAACTAAATAGGTTTTCATCTTTTATTGGGGTTGGTAACCAAGTAAGCTGTTTGCTGTTGTGCAAACCCAAGTATTTCTCACTAATTGTTTAATGGCCCTTTTAACCTTTCTCTTTTCCCTTTGTCTCCAACAAACAAAAAAGACAGGTGTCTCCATGATGGATCCAAATCATTTCCTGATGATAATGCTCAGTCGCTTTGAACTTTATCAGATTTTCAGTACTCCGGACTATGGGAAAAGATTTAGTTCCGAGATCACTCATAAGGTAAGAACATATTCTGTGAGACCACAACAGATCACTAAAGAAGTATCTTATATTCTTTCTGGATATGTTGATCATCTGAGTTAATATGCAAGATGCATATTCTTATCTCAGAAATTTATCTCCCCTCTCCCCCACGTTATAGGATGTTGTTCAGCAAAACAATACTCTAATAGAAGAAATGCTATACCTCATTATAATGCTTGTTGGTAAGTTTAGACTGTTTGAGACATTTGTTAATTATGTTGGATTTCATAGTACAAAATAGTTTAAAATTTCTGAACTGTGTTTCTTTTGTTTTGAGAGGCTGTGTACTCAGTTTTAAGGGAAGAGAATTGGAAAATCCTTTTTTCCCCACTGGTTACTGTAATGTTGAGACTAACAGTATTGTGGTGCTGTGGGAAAAGGAGAACATACAGTTACTAAAGTAGAACAAACTGGAATGCTGTGTATATTTTGTGAAAAAAAAAAAGGGTCAACATTAGCTAGCAAGGAATAGGATATTTAGAAGCTATTAAATGTTACAAGGGCTCTTCAGCAATTCTTGGAAAACACATAGGAATAAACTAAACATGGATTTCAAAAATTTTTTGTACCAAAATAGTCTTTTAAATCCTTTTTCCACAAACTTTGTGAAGCCCTTTCATATATTTTAGCTGTGTTTCTCTACATAGTTTTGTGGTGCAAAATTGTCTTCTTGACCTGGAATATAATAATTCCAAATTATTGTAGACCTATAGCAAATAGATACAGATTTCATTTCTTATTCCCTGTAATTTTAGTTTCAATTTTTCATTCCCTGAAATTAATATTTTTAGATATCCTTTTATCCCTTGTCTTCTCCCACCACCCCTACTATTTCAGACCCTCTACAGGCCTCAGCGCAGAAGCGTCTGGCTGCTGTCAGGAGGTCATAGCAGTGAGGAAGTTCGGTGTAGGTGGGGGAGGAAAGCTCTCCCTCCTTGCCACTGCCAGGACGAGGGAGTGAGAGTCGTTCCTTGACTTCAGTGACTCCTTTCTCAGCCCTCTGAGCCACCCTTCCAATACAGCAAGCAACGCTGTCTCCACGGCCTAAGGCCTGCACTCATCTGTTGAGACGGAGGCTCAGGAGGATGGTCAGGAGCTGCCCTCTCCCTCTGTTGTTGCCAGATCAGTCGTTGCTTTCCCATTGTGTGGAGAGACCTTAGAGAATTCTATCATGCTGCCTGGGGTTTACATGTACCATGTAAATATTGTGATTCTCTTAATATGTGTGTGTTTATACTTCTTTATGTTTAACAGGAGAGAGATTCAGTCCTGGAGTTGGACAGGTAGATGCTACAGATGAAATTAAGCGAGAGATTATCCATCAGTTGAGCATCAAACCCATGGCTCATAGTGAATTGGTGAAGTCTCTCCCTGAAGATGTGAGTGCCTACATTTATAAAAAGCTTAAAGAAATCCTTCCCTGTCTATCACATATCTAGATTTACTTCTGTGTACCTTTTTCACAGTTGTAAAAATGATGGTTCTAAGATGTATGTAACTCCAGTAACTTATTTTAATTAGAAAAGAGAAGACTAAACATTAGCAGTTGGAAGCAGAATTGGAATAGAATCTTCTGTGGAACGGCGCCGCAGTTCACTAGGCTAATCCTCCACCTTGTGCACCGTCACACCGGGTTCTAGTACCGGTCGGGGCACCGGATTCTGTCCCGGTTGCCCCTCTTCCAATGCAGCTCTCTCCTGTGGCCCGGTAGTGCAGTGGAGGATGGCCCAAGTCCCTGGGCCCTGCACCCACATGGGAGACCAGGAGAAGCACCTGGCTCCTGGCTTTGGATCAGCGCGGTGCGCTGGCTGCAGCGGCCATTAGAGGGTGAACGAACGATAAAGGAAGACCTTTCTCTCTGTCTGTCTCTCTCTCACTGTCCACTCTGCCTGTCCAAAAAAAAAAAAAAGAATCTTCTGTGATAAAGCCTTGAAAAAAAAAAGGCACTGAAAATAAAGTAAGCCTTAGAGCTGGATTTTTTTATTCATTATAAAGGAAGAGGCATTAACAGGGTCTTTCGTACAAACTTACCATGGGGATAGATAGCCCTTTATAACCTACTAAATTGAGGAAGGTAAGAAATACCTGTTCACCTGTGTTAAGTAGTTTTCCTGAAGTTTTTCCTTCCCAAGCATCCAAAGACTCCTTAATAATGAACCATTATCTCATTTTAGTGAATGTAAAATAAAAGTCATGGCCGGCGCCGCGGCTCACTAGGCTAATCCTCCGCCTCGTGGCGCCGGCACACCGGGTTCTAGTCCCGGTCGGGGCGCCGGATTCTGTCCCGGTTGCCCCTCTTCCAGGCCAGCTCTCTGCTGTGGCCTGGGAGTACAGTGGAGGATGGCCCAAGTACTTGGACCCTGCACCCCACGGGAGACCAGGAGAAGCACCTGGCTCCTGCCATCAGATCAGCGCGGTGCGCCGGCCGCGGCAGCCATTGGAGGGTGAACCAACGGCAAAGGAAGACCTTTCTCTCTGTCTCTCTCTCTCACTGTCCACTCTGCCTGTCAAAAAAAAAAAAAAAAAAAAAAAGAGTGTATCCACCTCATAGGATTGCTGGGAGGGTTCAATGCATACTGCCCAGAATGCTAGCAGTTATTACTAACTTGAAGCACATATATTTCCTGTACTTTCAGGAGAACAAGGAAACTGGCATGGAGGGTGTAATCGAAGCAGTTGCCCATTTCAAGTGAGTTTACTTCCTATTATTTCATCCTCTGTCTCGTTTGGTTTTTAATTACACTCTTCTTTGTTAGAATGTTCCCTGTGGTGGAACTGAGAGTGAAGTTGTTGCTTTCAGAGTATGAACAAACATTTTCAAGTTATAGTTCAGAATTAGATTGCTCACTGACATTTCACTTTATGGTCTACCCCTGCACTCAGCAAATGAAAAAAAGCATTGTGAGAGTTTTCATAGCACTCAAAACAGCTGTTCATAGCTGATGGTTCCAAGTAATAGAAATTAACCTAAGCAATGAACTAATGCATTGCAGGTTCCTAAAATTACTCTCTTTGTTTCCATGTGAGTGTGCCACCTAAGTGTGGGGTGGCTTCTGCCTGTTCTGGGGTCCTGTGTGATTCCCCAGTCAATAAGCTACTTTTCCCCGGAAGTTGTTGAGGCATTTTCTCAGTGCTGCTTTTTTCCTTAGTCCCCACCTCAGTGGCTGTATCTTTATCTTTGCTGATTATGAAGACAATTCGTGCTTTTAGAGAAAAGCACAGAAAGCTGTGAAGTAAAAAAGAAATCACCCATAGTCCAGCCACTCTGGTGCCTCTGTTGTACTTAGATGTGTGCCTCTGAACTTTTTTTGCTAAACTTGTGAGTGCTTGTATCGACCTGTGTGTAAGGGGCTAGGAAGATACATACTTGAACAAAAATGGGTTCATTTTATATTTACTGTTCTGTAACATTTTTAAATTAAATTTAATAAGCTATTTCTTTATGTTTATATCTTTGGGGGATTTATTTATTTTTACTTAAAACTTGCCTTATCAGTACATAAAGGCCCACTTCATTCCTTGCTTCAGTTCTTTGCAGTCCAGTACTGTACTGCAATATACTTAACCTCTTCCCTAGTGATGAATATTTAACCTCCAGATTTTCTCTACTGTAAACTAGGGTTGAACAGCGTGGTGCACATATCACTGACACGTGTTTCTTTCCTTCTGTCCTTCCTCTCTTTCTTTTTTGAGAGGTAGAGGCAGACAGACAGAGCACCCATCTGTGGTTCACTCCACTCATCTCTACAGTGGCCATGGCAGGACTGGGTTAAAACTCAGAGCCAAAAACTCAGTTAGGGTCCCACATGTGGGTGGCAGGGGACCCAGTACTTGAGCCTTCACCACTGCTTCCCAGGGTCTGCATTGGTAGGAAGCTACAATCAGACCCAGGCACCCTGATGTGCAATGTATCTCAACCAAGGTCAAACTCGCACCCCCACTTCAATATTTTCAAATGTGGAAGTATTTCTTGGATAGATCAAAAGGAAGGCATTTTAATACACCCAAATTACCTTCCAAAAAATATCAGCAATTTACACTTCCACTTGGGGGAGTGTATGAGAGTACGCTGTAGCTTTGCCAACACTCTGATATGTACAGTCTTAGTTTCCACACATTATATGAGTG
Organism: Oryctolagus cuniculus; assembly: GCF_964237555.1. Taxonomy (NCBI): domain Eukaryota; kingdom Metazoa; phylum Chordata; class Mammalia; order Lagomorpha; family Leporidae; genus Oryctolagus; species Oryctolagus cuniculus. The sequence goes on along the minus strand of NC_091436.1, from coordinate 127,299,767 downwards.
GAAAATGTTACCCTGTTTTAATTTGTATTACTTTAACTACCAGTGAACTTGAAGGTTTTCTCTTACTTTTTTAGCCATTTATATTCATTCATCCTTTCATGCATTTTTCTTTGTGGTTATCCTTGTCTTACTGTGTCATGTGTGCTTTTTTGTATATTAGAGATATTCTTATTTTAGTAAATATATTGCAGGTACTTTCTTCTTGTCTGGTTCTTAGCTCTGTGATTTTTTTTTCACAAAAATGTTTTGAAAAATGTTTCTATCCTATTTGACTTCTGGGTTTTGTAATTTGTTTAGGAAAATTCTCTAAACCCCAATATTGTACCTGCTTTTTGCAGTCAATGGAAGTCATCACAAGTATCTTTACATGTCAAAATACAGAATAGTGTTTGATTGTTTATATTGTTGCCGTATCTGTGTCCATCACATTCAGTTGTCCAGTTAGAATAAATTCAAAGTGGATGTGCTGGATAAAATACATGCACACAAAGCTTGGTTTTAGATTGCCAAATTCACTCACAGAACATAAGTTTCAGCTTAACGCCCACAGGCAATATGCGAGAGTTCTTTCTTATGCTAGTATCTAAAACTGTCTCATGAATTAGTATTTGACCAGTAATTATAGTCTAAGGGCCTTTCTTTCCTAGGAAACCTGGATTAACAGGACGAGGCATGTACGAACTGAAACCAGAATGTGCCAAAGAGTTCAATTTGTATTTCTATCACTTTTCAAGGGCAGAGCAGTCCAAGGTAATTGTGGAAATTAAAAGTACGGCAGGGAAAAGTTTTATGGCTTTTCAGATTGAAGAAGGATACATTTTCATTGTAGGAAGCTTGGAAAATATTTTAAAAGGTAGAGTATGAATAGAATACCACCACCTGAAATGTTGGGTCAATTGCCCCCTCCCAGTGTTCTGTGTACAATTACATACATACACATGTAATTTTATTTTATTGGCTTTTGAGGATAAATTTTCAACCTTGTAATCCACTTTATATACACACTTCAGAATTGGTACCAATTAACATGCTTTTTCCATAGAGATTTAGATAGTTTTCCAAATCATTCTTGGATAGTTAAATTTTGCCTTGTATCGGTGTTCACTAAAAGCACTTTTTCCATAAATAACATTAAACAGAATTTAAACATGAAGCTTTTGTTTTTGAAACATATAGAACCAGCTCAGACCTTACAATTTTTTGGTTTTGGTTTGTGCATATTTTCATTGTATTTTAAAGCAACAAAGAATTCATTTTGGGATTCTTTTAATGGGAAAAAATTAACCTTGATATATCTGTATTGGGAGGGGAGGCTATAACACTGAGGATCAAAATCAGAAGATAATACAGCCAAGAGGACTTAGGTCACTGATTTTGGATACTAAGTTGCTTTGCATTGCTAACTCCCTACCCAAATTACTTTCTTTTTTATCAGGCAGAAGAAGCTCAACGGAAATTGAAAAGACAAAATAGAGAAGATACAGGTACTTTTATTTTTGCTTTCCACAAAATTCACTTGTTTAACATTATTGTCTATTACCTATGATGATTGTCCTTGGTAGAATGAAAGATTTAATAATAAGCTTTCCAAGTGAACATTCAAAGGAATAATGAGTATGTTAACGTAGGAATAGTCTGTATTGAGTCACCTCTGGGTTAATGGTTTTATCTCAGATCTGAAGACATTTCTAGGGGAAAGAAAGGCTTTCCTTTATACTGCTGCTATTTAGGTAGCTGTTCTACTGCATCCTGCTGACTTTGAGACTATAAAATATGGCTTTAAGATGCATATTAATGAGCATTCTTTGAGTGAAGACCATCAAAAGTGTCTAACAAAAAGGCGGTCTTTTTCAGCACGTTCTACAAAAGCAACCAATAACAACTTTATTTGCAGCACTTCCCCCTCCAGTTTTGCCTCCGTTCTGCCCTTTGTTTGCAAGTCTGGTTAACATTTTGCAGTCAGATGTCCTGTTGTGCATCATGAGAACAATACTGCAGTGGGCTGTGGAACATAATGGATATGCCTGGTCAGAATCCATGCTGCAAAGGGTAGGTTTGAAGACATGCCTTTATGTGTTAGTGTGTTTTCAGTAAAAGCTAAAATACTCTTGTCAGTATCTATACACAGAAAAATTAGAAGAAAAATGTATTGTTTGAAATTACGTATATCGTTACTGCTTTTTTGTCTGACAATGAAAATGAGTATCTGACAGATTTTTTAATACCATATGTTTGTGATTATCTTGGTGCCATTGACTAATCTGTCTCTCTCGGATTGACCCTCATCTTTGTACATTAAGTACTGTGGTATTGGATAATTTTTTTATCCTTCACATATGTTTCTCAATTAATTCTCTCAAAAAATTAAAAAACTAGAGTACATAAATATCCATACTTTGCAATTAGAGAAATTAAGACTTGGAGACTTATGGTCCTATAGCTAGCTAATCAGTGCCAAATTGAGTAGCTTGTTTGTATTTTACCTTATAGCTTTAATGTTAAGTCATTCTTACATTATCTCATTGAATTTACACAGCATTCCTATGAACAGATACAACTTTTTCCATCATATAGATGAGAAAGCCAAGTTTCAGTGAGGCTCAGTTAACTTCCTATGTTAAGTAATAAGTGACATCATAACAATGATTAATACACTGCCTACTCTGTGCTGGGCACTTCACGTACAGTATGTGTGATCCTCAGAACTCTGGAGGGAAGCTGTTTTTTTCTATGTTATAGATGATGACATAGGCTCAGAGGGGTTCCCTGAGGGAATATAGCTTGAAAGCAGGAAAGCCAGGATTCAGATGAAGGCAAGCCGTCCTCCAAAGCTTACCATTCTTTGGATTGTCTCAGCAGGCGCAACTGTCTCATTGGCTAAGGTGTGTGTACACTTGCACCCCCCTCCCATTTATAACCTTATGTTTTAAATGTAAAAGCATGGAATTGTGGTGCACTAGAGACTGTCAGTGTATGTGAGCAAAAGATGTGTGGGGAATGATGGAGAAGAAAGGAAGGAACAGTACTTAACTTATGTATACATTAGCTTTAGTCATTCAGGCTGGCCTGGTGTTTCCCAGTTTCTGACAGCCACAGTTGCCCCCATGGAAAGAAAGATACAGGCACACCACACATGTCCTTCAAAAATTAGGGAGTAGGATAAGAGAAGTGAACATGCAAGTAGATTCAAGATAGTTAAGATACTTTCTTAGAAGTCTGGTAAGGAATTTTAAGACTATGGTGTAGGTATGGAGTAAAACTGCAAAGCACACCACAGATGAGTTGCTAGTCACATCAGAGGTAGTTTTAGCTTACCCAAAGAAATCACAGTGGAAGACCCTTCCTCTTTAAATTAGAAAATTTTGTTTTCCTTGCCAAGAATCCTTTATTAGAAAATGAACATCAGTGTGTGAATTTATTAAAATCAGTACTTTAAATTATTTTTGGTTGCATTTAGTCTTTCATAGTTTAACTTTTTAAATAGTAAATAAATTACTTCATTTCTTATAAAATATGTAGTTTTTTACTAAAAATTATAAAACATTTTATTTGAGGTGTTACATTTAATTGGAATGGCACTACAAGAAGAAAAGCAGCATTTAGAAAATGCCATGGAAGAGCATGTAGTAACGTTTACCTTCACCCAGAAGATTTCAAGTATGTATATGCTTTTTCCTAAACCTAACTCAAGATATAAGTGATTTCAAATAATCCATTTAGAACCTTTTTTATTTGATCATATTGGTTCTAAGTGGGTAATAGTGAAGTCAGATATTTGAGGCCATATGTATTAATCTGTGTATGGTACTATATTAATCCTGATATATTTATATAAAAGTACTTAGGGCTATACTAATTAAAATACATATACTTTTGTAGTTTCTTTATTATTTGAGAGGCAGAGAATGCCCATCTACTGGTTCACTCCCCAAATACCCAGGACCTAGAAACTCAATCCACATGGTGGTGGCAAACCAACTACCTGCTTCCTCTCAGAGTGCACATGAATAGAAGGCTGGAATCAGGAGCAGAACAGAGCCAGAATTCAAAACCAGGAACTCTGATATGGGATGCGGGTGTCCTAGTCAGTATCTTAACCACTGTGCCAAAGGCTTATCCTGTAGTATATAAAATTTGTCAGAAAAAATCAAGAAGTCATGAGGAGTTCTTAGTTTTTAATGGGAATAACACACGCAATTAAATTCTACAATATCCTTTTTTGTTTTTATTTGAAAGATAGAGTTACATAGAGCGAGCCAGGGGCCGGCGCCGTGGCTCACTTGGTTAATCCTCCACCTGCGGCACTGGCATCCCATAGGGGCACTGGTTCTAGTCCCAGTTTCTCCACTTCCAGTCCAGCTCTCTGCAGTGGCCCAGGAGGGCAGTGGAGGATGGCCCAGGTGCTTGGGCCCCTGCACCCGCATGGGAGACCAGGAAGAAGCACCTGGCTCCTGGCTTTGGATCAGTGAAGCGCTGGCTGTAGCAGCCATTTGGGGAGTGAACCAATGGGAAGGAAGACCTTTCTGTCTCTCACTGTCTATAACTCTGCCTCTCAAAAAAAAAAAAAAAAAAGAGAGAGAGAGAGCGAGAGAGAAGAGGGAAGACTTCCATGCGCTGGTTCACTCCCCAAATGGCCCAGAGCTGTGCCGATCTGAAGCCAGGAGCCAGGAGCTTCTTCCAGGTCTCCCACGAGGGTGAAAGGACCCAAGCACTTGGGCCATCTTCTACTGCTTTCCCAGGCCACAGCAGAGAGCTGGATCGGAAATGGAGCATCCAGGACTCAAACCGGTGCCCATATGGGATGCTGGCACCACAGCCGGCGGCTTTACCCACTTTGCCATAGCACGGGCCCCTACAATATACTTTTAAAACAAAAAGTATACCATCAGAATTTCATTTTTAAATTTTTGCTATTATCTTATGAAAATAAAATTCTGCAGTATTAAAAACAAGAAGAGGTTCAACATTTGGCCTACTGCTTAAGACACCGCTTAGAAGGCCCATATCTCATATCAGAGTGCCTGGGTTCAAGTCCTACCTCCGCTCCCGATTCCAGCTTCCTGAGAGACAGCAGATGATGGCTCCAGTGATTAAGTCCCTGCCACCCATGTGAGAAAACTGAATTGAATCCCTGGCTCTTGTCTATGATCTGGTCCAACCCTGACTGCTAAAGGCATTTGAGGAGTGGAGCATTTGAAGTGAGCTGTCTTTCTGACTCTAAAAAAATGTTTTTAATCAGTCATAGGGGATTAGAATATCGTTTTATACAAAGTAAGGCTTTACGTAGAAGGCCTGGGAGGGGCCCGGCGCTGTGGCATAGTAGGCTAAGCCTCTGCCTGTGGTGCCAGCATCCCATCTGGGTGCCCGTTCATGTCCTGGCTGCTCCACTTCTGATCCAGCTCCCTGCTAATGCCTGAGAAAGCAGAAGATGGCCCAAGTCCTTGGGCCCCTGCACCCCTATGGGAGACCTGGAAGAAGCTCCTGGCTCCTGGCTTCGGATTGGCCCAGCTCCAGCCTTTGCAGCCATTTGAGGAGTGAACCAGCAGATGGAAAAACCTTTTTCTCTGTCTGTAACTCTACCTTTCAAAATAAATAAATAAAATCTTAAAAAATAAAAAAGAAGACCAGGGGAATGTTTTAAAAGTTTCAAACATCATATGGAAAGTTGAAAGAGTTGTACAATAGACTTTTCCCTGAAGGGAGACGAGAACTTCCACTTTGCTTATGGCCTTGTCTAAAAACTGTCACAAAAGGCTTCCATAGCTGTGGCAGCTCATGGCAAGAGCCTCAGGTGACCACTGAGGTCATAAATAAGAGTGTTAGGGGCCAGTGTCATGGCTCACTTGGCTAATCCTCCGCCTGCAGTGCCGGCATCCCATGTGGACACCGGGTTCTAGTCCCGGTTGCTCCTCTTCCAGTCCAGCTCTTTGCTGTGGCCTGGGAAGGCAGTGGAGGATGGCCCAAGTGCTTGGGCACCTGCACCCACATGGGAGACCAGGAGGTGGCACCTGGCTCCTGGCTTCAGATCAGCATAGCTCCGGCTGTAGCGGCCATTTAGGGGGTGAACCAATGGAGGGAAGACCTTTCTCTCTGTCTCTCTGTCTCACTGTCTAACTCTGTCAAGTAAATAAAAATAAAATAAATAAATAAGAGTGTTAATTACTAAATTAACAACAGAAGTCACTGTGCATTTACTCCCCATGTAGGACCTCTGTCCTTACTGAGTTGTACTATGAGAATTAACTGCAAAACTTGTTTTCAAACAGTACTTTTTACATTATGTGTGTGTATGTGTGCAAACTGTTGAAATCTTTACTTAGTATAGTTAGTCTTCTGTATATAAAGTTAATTAAAACATGAACTTGAAGAATGGGATGCGAGAGGGAGTAGGAGGTAGGACAGGAGTGGGGGAGAGAGGATGGGTATGGGGGAAAAACCACTATATTCCTGAAGTTGTACCTATGAAAAGTATATTCATTAAATAAAAGCTTTAAAAAAAAGTTGTATAATAAATATGCACATACCTGCTATCTAAGATTTAATAGTATTTTGCAGTCTTCACACACTCTTGAACCGTTTGTTATAGACATCCTTTAAGAGGTGAAGTACTGTTAATTTTCAGAATAAGCAGTTGGGCTAATGGTTACCTGAAATGGTGGCAACTTTGGATCTTTTTGTTGTTGTTTAGGGTTTAATTTTTTTTTAATTGTTCAGTGTTTTGTAGTCAGCTATCATTATTATTTCTTTTGATGCTCAGATTATGCCAGTTTTGATCAGTGGAGTCCATTCATTTGGCTTCTGAACTGAAGTCTTTTCTCCCAGCCTCGTTAGTATTGAATGCCTCCTTGCATTCTGGCACTACAGGTGCCCAGCTTCATCCCTGCATCAAAACTGCAAGCAGCCATTTGCTGAGGTGTTTTTAGATGAATTGATGTGTTGTAATAGGAGTTTGTGGATTCCTGGATTGACATGGATTATTTCTCTAACCGTTCAGTGCCATTGCTTCTATGTAATGATGACTGAGGGAATAGTAGATTGTAGAATGGGGAGGAAGTAGTCCCATTGCTGCTAGATTTCTGGTTTCCCTTTCTGCCCTCATCCTATGTAAGTGGGAGTCAGATGGAAAACTGCCTTCCCCCGCTGAAGACTCTTCCTCTGGTTCCCATCATCCCCTACTCATTTGTCCACCAGGGTTCTCCCTGGGGATGTGTCTTTTGTGCCTTCTTTCTCACATTTGCACTTAAGGATAATCACACAAAAAATTTCCCAATTGCATTCACTCATCGCTGTCAGGTTCTCATTTTCTCAGTCATTTTCTCTGTGTATTACTTACTTCTCTTTCAATATTTTATGATTAAGACACACTATGTATATTTTTCCAAAGAAACTTCTCTCTTATCAAGAGTCACATCCCCGACATGTAGCTTAGAACTTTAGATTTGGAAAAATATTGATGATCACATAATTCAGTCTCTTGCCCTGCTTTACAAAGAGGAACATTTTGTAAGAATGGCAGCACTTTAATCAAGAACATTAAAATTGGATGTTTCTGACTGTAAGCTGAATTGGTTCATATTGAATTATATGTAATTTTGAGAACATGGAGTTGACTTTTTATATTTTTTCTTCAAATAAAGACACAATAAATTCTTGGGAAAATTTATTTCAAATCTAGTTTTTGTTAAAAAGCTCAAAACAAATAGATCTATTTAATTCATATGTGCACCCCCATAATCCTAATTCCTTTACTTACTTAGCTAGATGGGTTTTTTTGGGTTTGGGGGTTGTTTTTTGTTTGTTTTTTAACTGAAACCATGTTTGTGAAGAGACCAGACTTTTAAATTTTAAAGCTATCTTTATTTAATTTTTCTAGAGGCTATGTTAAAATAATCATTTGGTATAAGAAGTCGATTTTGAATACTTAAAGAATTCTAGTTGTTAGCGACTTCTTTGTAAAATATAAATATGTCACATTCTGTAGAAGCATTAAAGATCTCTAGCAAGTAGAGCTATAATAAAATGTTGGGCTACAGATGTTCTCAGCAACTGCATTTACCTTCTTGTGCAGAGGAGCAAGCACTATGAAGTGTTAGCTGTTGTTGTACCTTTTATTTTTCTGACTTAGAACCTGGTGAAGCACCAAACAACTCTCCTAGCATCTTGGCCATGCTGGAAACACTGCAAAATGCACCCTACCTAGAAGTCCATAAAGACATGATTAGGTGGATATTAAAGGTAAAATGCTCTGCATCACTCTGCTTTTTGTGAAAAACATTAGGCATTTGTTATTTGTACTTTGTGATAATGTTTCACTTTTCACCATAGACTTTTAATGCTATTAAGAAGATCAGGGAGAGTTCTTCTACCAGTCCTGTGGCCGAGACAGAGGGAACCATAATGGAAGAGGTATGAGAAATAAAGTGTGATACTGGGAAACTGTAGAAAGTTTGCTGTGAGGGGCCAGCACTGTGGCTCACTAGGTTAATCCTCCACCTGCGGCACGGGCTTCCCCTATGGGCCCCGGTTCTAGTCCCAGTTGCTCCTCCTCCAGTCCAGCTCTTTGCTGTGGCCCGGGAAGGCAGTGGAGGATGGCCCAAGTGCTTGGGCCCCTGCACCCACGTGGGAGAGACCAAGAGGAGGCTCCTGGCTCCTGGCTTCAGATTAGCATAGCTCCGGCCGGTGCAGCCGTTTGGGGCGTGAACCAACAGAAGGAAAACCTTTCTCTCTGTCTCTCCCTCTCTCTCTCACCGTCTGTAACTCTACCTCTCAAATAAATAAATAAAATCTTAAAAAAAAAAAAAGTTTAATGTGCTACTATTTATCCTTATTTGTTGTAATAACTTATTTGTTCTGCTTTTTTTTAAACAGGTTAGATTAATTGTTTGAGATTGTAGAATAATTTTTAATTAATATTTATAATAAAGATATTTCTGCTTTAGATAAAAATGTCCACAGCATTGAGAAGTTCTGATTTAATGAAGTATAATTTCAGAGTTCAAGAGACAAAGACAAAGCAGAAAGGAAGAGAAAAGCTGAGATTGCTAGACTGCGTCGAGAGAAGATCATGGCCCAGATGTCTGAGATGCAGCGGCATTTCATTGACGAGAACAAAGAGCTCTTTCAGCAGACGCTAGAACTGGATGCCTCTTCCTCTGCTGTTCTTGATAATAGGTAAAAAAAAAAAAAAGATATTAACGTCTTAATCAGTAATTCTCAACTGTAGATACACCCCCTGGTAAATATACTTTTGCTCCTAAAGTAATTTAATAGAACTGGCAGGTATATTTTGTGGCCTCTGGCCAGAAGAATTAACCTTTTAAAAATCAGAATCATGTATTAACTATGGACACAACAGACTCTATTTTTTGGTTATATAGAAACTTCTTAGGCTAATTAATTTCATAACCTTTTTTGCAGCCCTGTGGTTTCAGATAAGACACTTATAGCATTGGGGCCTGCAAAAACGCAGATCTCTGAACAAAGACAGTTTGTTACCTGTATATTGTGTCAAGAGGAGCAAGAAGTTAAAGTGGAAGACAGTGCAATGGTCTTGGCAGCATTTGTTCAAAGATCAACTGTATTGTCAAAAAACAGAAATAAATTCATTCAGGATCCAGGTAAGTTATGGCTAAATCTTCATCCTCCCTGTTAATAATGACTGTTGGTTAGTGTAGTTGGAATCAGAGATTTTGTTAGTCTAATAATGCCTCCATAGGCATGGTGGCATCTTTGGCGAGTAATGTAGGCGGGAATTCCCCATCTGACTCCAGAAGGTTAAATAGCATGTCTGACACAGCCTGAAAAGGAGCAGGGATCCAGTGAAAAGCTCTGGTAACCAGCAGTCTTTTCCATCCTTCAGCATACTTGTAAAGTCCTGACAATTGGTTGGCACACTAAAACAGCAGTAATATTTTGTCTCATAGATAGAGCGAGAGTGGAATGTCCTGAGAACAGTGATTTGAGTTCCCTATGTGAGAAGCAGTGTCATAGAATTTCTAAGATTATATTAATTTATGTAGAGAATTGAAAAAATTTCTCAAACAAGTCAGATGTTGTTTGTCTCCAGTTTTCATCTCCTTTGAGTATACAAACTAGCACCAGATGAAAGACTGAGTCACTTTCTTTTCCCTCTCTGGACTGTATGGGCTTAGGTACTCTGTGGTCACTCTGGCTCTGGTGCAGTGAGGTGGTTGTTCTCTGCCCGAATGTCTTTACGCTGACCCTTCTAGGAGATAATCATAAATGACTAAACATCTGTTTTGTTATTATCACAGGTCATCATGACCCAGCAAGACTATCCCTTTTACCTTGGTCTCAGGGCATCAGGGCATAATGGAGGGAATTGGACTGTCCCAATGCCCTGAAAGTGTGAAACTTTTAAAAAATTGGATATAGCTAAAAACCAAGTTGCAGTGTCAGTTTACAATTCAGAGATGTTTAGTTACTGTTCTTTTTTATTTTATTTTATTTTTTAAAGATTTACTTATTTATTTGAAAAACAGAGTTACATAGGGGCAGAGGCAGAGAGAGAGAGAGGTCTTCTATCCTCTGGTTCACTCCCCAAATGGCCACAACGGCCAGATCTAGACCAATCTGAAGCCAGGAGCCAGAAGCTTCTTCCATGTCTCCCACGTGGGTACAAGGGCCATCTTCTACTGCTTTCCCAGGCCATAGCAGAGAGCTGGATCAGAAGTGGAGCAGGGGCCAGCACTGTGGCGCAGCGGGTTAAAGCCCTGGCCTGAAGCACCGGCATCTCATATGGGCTCCGGTTCTAGTCCTGGCTGCTCCTCTTCCAATCCAGCTCTCTGCTGTGGCCTGGGATAGCAGTAGAAGATGGCCCAAGTCCTTGGGCCCCTGCACCCACATGGGTGACCCGGAAGAAGTTCATGGATCCTGGCTTCAGATTGGCACAGCTCCAGCCATGTGGCTATCTGGGGAGTGAACCAGCAGATGGAAGACCTCTCTCTCTGTCTCTACCTCTCTCTGTAACTCTGTCTTTCAAATAAATAAAATAAAATAAAAAAGTGGAGCAGCTAGGACTCAACCTGGTGCCCTTATGGGATGCCAGTGCTGCAGGCAGTGGCTTTACCCACTATGCTACAGCACCGACCCTTGTTACTACGTTCAGGATGATAAAAATCTCAGTTTGAGTTTACAAGTCCTTGTCAAGAATCTCACAATAAGTTACACACTTATTATAGGAAAATTAAATGCTTGTTTGTTTTATCTTGTATTGTTTTTTGTTTGCTTTACAATGCAGAAAAATATGATCCATTATTCATGCACCCCGACCTGTCTTGTGGAACGCACACTGGCAGCTGTGGGCACGTTATGCATGCCCATTGTTGGCAAAGGTAATTTATATTCTTAATATTAGTCAAGAGAAGCTTACCTGAACTCAAAATTGAATTTTTAAATAAAGGAAATACCTAGGAAATAATAATAATAATAAAGGAAACTCTAGAAAAAGGGTAAAAGACCTAGAGAAACTGTTCCATATCGTTGCCTAATAAGTAACAACTAAAATTGATTTGCTTTGTCATAGATGTAAAAGAGTAGCTTAGAAATTAGTATGTCAAGGCCGGCGCCGCGGCTCAGTAGGCTAATCCTCCGCCTGCAGCGCCGGCACACTGGGTTCTAGTCCCGGTGGGGGTGCCAGATTCTGTCCCGGTTGCCCCTCTTCCAGGCCAGCTCTCTGCTATGGCCCGGGAGTGCAGTGGAGGATGGCCCAAGTGCTTGGGCCCTGCACCCACATGGGAGACCAGGAGGAAGCACCTGGCTCTTGCCTTTGGATCAGCACGGTGCGCTGGCCGCAGCGCGCCTGCCGCAGCGGCCATTGGAGGGTGAACCAACGGCAAAGGAAGACCTTTCTCTCTGTCTCTCTCTCTCTCACTGTCCACTCTGCCTGTCAAAAAAAAAAAAAAAATTAGTATGTCAAATGTGTTTTTAGTGTAGCTTTGTATCACAGTCTCCCCTTTATTCCTCCAAAAGAAAGAAGTGGATCTGTATTTATGAGCAAACTGAGTCAAAAAGGGGATTTTTTTTCAATGGGATAGACCCTGGAAGAATAATGCTGTCTTCCTTCAGGTCCACGGTCAACAGCTCTTGATTCTGAAGCTTACTTCCCGTTACTTCCCAAGATTGTAATGGCTCACATCTGATGCTCAGATGTGGTAATCCTGAACTTGTTCTACATCAGTGCCATCATTGTAGCACTGTTCTCACTGACTTACCTGAACTGCCCCTGACAAGTAGCCAACACCCTGTGGAAGTGGCCAGACGGCAGTGGCACCAGGAAATCCCATTGCTTCTCTGTGAATGCTTAATTGCAAGGCAGTTTCTTTTTTCCTGCTTTACAACTCTTAATCCATTTTTATGATTAATATGACTCAAAAATCAATAGTGCCAGTGCCCAAATAATTCTGCTCATTTTAATATTTTCATATCTGAAGTATTTGTGAAAACAAATTATTCAAAACATTGAAGCTTGTGACTCTTGTTGATATAAATTGCCGTCTGTTTTGATACCTCATGTTCTCTAATTGTAAAGGTATTTTGATTCCGTTCAAGCTAAAGAACAGCGAAGGCAACAGAGGTTACGCTTACATACGAGCTATGATGTAGAAAATGGAGAATTCCTTTGCCCCCTTTGTGAATGCTTGAGTAACACCGTTATTCCTCTGCTGCTTCCTCCAAGGAATATTTTCAACAGGTAAGTTATAGCCCATATTGCCTCGTAATGAAGCAGTAATTTGCTATGAAGATAACGAAATAATAAGTTGAGGTAATTGCATAGTGTTTCCCAGATACTTTTCAAACTTTTTACTTAGTCATTTCTTCTGGCAGACCTATAGTAATGTGATTTCGGTTTTCAGATAGGAACAGGCCAATACCATACTCAGGAAGTTGGAATATTCCTGTGTATTCATGAAAACTCTCTTTACTTCTAGGGAGCCTGTTTTAAGTATGGCCCTCATTATCTCTAAGGGATACCCACTAAGCAGAAAAGGGCAGTGCCGCCTGACCTTGCTGACCAGTCTAACAACTGAATTCAATGTTTGGCAATTTTTGGGTCAGTAGTAGCTTTAGGAAGAAGACTAAAACATGAAAATCTGTTGGTGTATTTAAAATGGAAAATTCCTGTAGTTTCACCATTTTTAAGATACTTTTAGTTAATAAGAATATTGAATATATTCATTCCAAATATAAATTATATACTATCTACCATTCAAATCTGAATGTTATTTCTCAGTTTGGAATTATGATATCCTTCTTACAAGCACAAATACTAATTTAAGAATATAAATCATCTATTTCGGTACTGTTACTTTTATTCAATTCAAAGTAACATCAGGGGCAGCCATTGTGCAACTGGGTAAATCAGTGCTTGGGATACCACATCCTGTATCTGAGTTCCTGGGGTCAAGTCCTGCTTCCACTTCCTCTCCGGCCTCCTATATATTTGCCTGGGAGGCAGAAGATGATCACCCAAGTACTTGGGTTTCTGCCGCCCACAAAGGAGACTCAGACAGACTCTGGACTCCTGGCTTCTGCCTGGCCCAGTCCCAGCTGTTGCAGGCATTTGGAGAATGAACCAGGGGATGAAAGATCTCTGTCCCCATGTCTGTCACTCTTTCAAATACATAAAACTTAAAAGTAAATTTCTCTCTTCAGTTTGGAGGGTCAAGCTTTGGTGTTTTAGTCTGTTCTACCGCAAAATGTTCTTTAAATAGTAGATTTGAATGTAAGTTTATGCTTTTTCATTGTGAAAGAACAGCTTGGTGCTTACCTGCACTTGAGCTGGTAAAGAAATTAGTCATTGTTGGTTGAGGGTTTCACCTGTCACTTTTGTGGTTCAGATTTTGTTTTTCTCCCTTGAGAGTCGGCCATGGCACGGTCATAATGGAATACTGTCATAAAAAGACAGGCTTTGGAGTCTGACTGAACTGAATTTGAATGACAGCTCTATCCCTTATCATGGCCTTAGTTGAGTTACAAAGCTTCAAACTTCAGTTTCCTCATCTGTAAGTGGGGACAGTAAAATAACCTGCTTAATAGGAGTATTTTGAGGATTAAATCTAGTACTGTAAGAGGTGCACAGCAACATGCTTTACTGCATGCTTCTCATATCATCAGCACTTAATATGTATTAGTAGCACCGGTAGTTGTGGTATTTAAGAAAGTCTATTAAATTCCAGTTCTGAAAAACTGAGTGAAATTTTTAACAATGTCATTAGCATCACTTAACAAATAATATATTTTTATTTCCATTGGCCTATATCTATTCTGGTTTCTTTTCTAAATTTTCCCCTGGCTGTTTTTCTCCTCAATATTGGAATTATATCTAAATCATATCTGTGTGCCTGTGATCATTTAAGAAATTTTTTATATCTTAAACTAAGCAACAACAGTGAAGTGCTAAATGTTCTGTCATCTTTTCTAGGTTAAATTTTTCAGACCAACCAAATCTGTCCCAATGGATCAGAACAGTATCTCAGCAAATAAAAGCATTACAAGCTCTTAGGAAAGCAGGAAGTGCTTCTGGTAAGTTCTGTTTTCATGTTTCCTTGCAGTCTGAGATCCTTAGAAATGTGTTTCCAGAAAATACTGTTTAAAAAGTATCTAAAAGTGAGGGATTAGCATTGTGGTACAGCATTTTAAGCCACTGCTTGGGATGCCAGCATCCTAAATCAGAGTGCCAGTTTGAGTGCTGGCTACTCTACTTCTAGTCCAGCTGCCTGCTAATGTGCCTAGGAAGGCAGAGGAAGATGGCCCAAATGCTTGAGCCTCTGTCACCCGTGGGGAAGACCCAGTTGGAGTTCTGGGCTCCTTGCTTTGACCTGGCCCAGCCTAGCTATTGCTGTCACCATGTTGCTTGTTTAACTCCCTTCCAGCAGTTGGAAGATGGATCTCTCTCTCTGTCACTTTGTCACTCTGCCTTTCCAATAGATAAAATCTTTTTCTTTTGAAATATTTAAAATTGAAACCTCCCGTTGAATGGTTTGACTCATTCCAGTTCTCTTTATAAGCTAAATTTTGCTTTGTTACATTATTCTTCATTCCTTGAAAACTTATAAGCTCATGTGAAGTTTATAGTAAGTACTCCTCACTTAGTCCCTCATTTTATTGAAAACCTTCTGGGGGTGTGGAAGATGTAGCTGAGTGCTGAAGAGCTGGCTCTGGTTCTGCCATGTGACTTGCTCGACTGTGAGCCGAATCAGAGGCTTCTTGCACCCCATACTGCCCGCAGGGAACTGAAGAAAATGCCTTGGTCAACCACGACAGTGGTTCATGCTTTTTTTTTTTTCTTTTTTAAGATTTATTTATTTTATTTGAAAGTCACAATTACACAGAGAGAAAAGGAGAGGCAGAGAGAGAGAGAGAGAGAGAGAGAGAGAGAGAGGTCTTCCATCCACTGGTTTACTCCCGAGTTGGCCGCAACGGCCAGAGCTGCACCGATCTGAAGCCAGGAGCCAGGAGCTTCCTTTGGGTCTCCCACATGGGTGCAAGGGCCCAAGGACTTGGGCTATCTTCTACTGTTTTCCCAGGCCACGGCAGAGCTGGATCGGAAGTGGAGCATCTGGGTCTCAAACTGGCACCCATATGGGATGCAGGCACTGTGGCGTAGTGGGCAAAGCTGCTGCCTGCAGTGCCTGTAGTCCATGCTTTACATGGATGCTATGCAGGTTTCTGTTTGTGGAAATTTTTTATTTTCATCCTTTTTTTTTATATCTATTTCTATGACCTATATGGCAGAAATTTATAGAGACATTGTGATTTGTTGAATAATGGTTAAAAAAATGCCTATTTCTGTAGATACCGCCTCTTCAAAGAATGTAGAAAAGGTGAATGAATTACAGCTACCTGAAGGGTTCAGGCCTGATTTTCAACCTAAGTGAGTATATTCTTTTATTCCTTTTAAATTTGGCCTATTTTAAATGAAAATTTAGTATCAACAGTTAGTAAGAAAGTGATTTGGTAAGCTAGGGAGCAAAATTGTTATAAGAACTAATCTTAAATTCTGAAGTTTAAGCATTACATGATGATATTTGTTGAAATATGTGTGTATGTATTTTTTTAAGTCGAAAAACCATGTTGCCTGTTTAACTGTTAACTACCCTCTCCTAGTCTACATTGCTGATCCCCTACTGTGTCTCTTTATCTGGCTGTCCTTAGTAATTCATCAGGACATGGAAATCCAAAACACTCAGCTTCCCTACCAAGTCTTGTGCTTCCTTCTGACTTCCGTAGTTCTATTTATGGCCCCACCAGCCTCTTGGTAACCCAGGATCAAAACCGAAGTATTGGGGTGGGCGTTTGGCATAGTGGTTAAGTCATTGCTTAATACATTTACATCGTATATCAAGGTGCCTGGAGTCAATGTCCAGCTCTGGCTGCTGACTCCAGCTTCCTGCTACTGCAGATCCTGGGAGGCTGCAGTGATGGCTCAAGTAATTGGGTGCCTGTGGTGCCTGCCACCCTCATAGGAAACCTGGATTGAGTTTCTGATTCTGAGCTTTTGCCTGGACCTAACCCCAGCAGTTGCAGACATCCTGTGGAGTAAATCAGCAGATGGAGGAGGGATTCTGTCTCTCTTTCTCTCATAAATAAGTAAATAATTCTTTTAAGATTTTATTTATTTATTTTTGAAGATTTATTTATTTGAAAGGCAAAGTTACAGAGAGGCAGAGGCAGGGGCAGAATCAGAGAGAGAGGTCTTCCATCTGCTGATTCACTCCCCAAATGGCCGCAATGGCTGGAGCTGAGCCAGTCTGAAGCCAGGAACCAGGAGCTTCATCTGGGTCTCCCATGCAGGTGCAGAGGTCCAAGCCCTTGGGCCATCTTTCGCTGCTTTCCCAGGCCATTAGCAGGAAGCTGGATATGAAGAGGAGCAGCTGGGACTTGAACCAGCACCCGTATGGAATGCCAGTGCTGCAGGCGGAGGCCTTAACCTTCTCTGCCACAGTGCCAGCCCCAATGAATAATTTTTTTAGAGTATTTTAAACCCTATTTTACCTCACAGTCAACAGGCTGCAAGGTATAGCATAGATTCTGGAGCCACACTGCTGTCCATTAGCTGTTTGACTTCGAACAAACTACTTGACCTCCCTGTACCTCAGTTCCCGCATCTGTGAAGTGAGGGCACTTCTTAGGTGTTTGTAAACCATTTTCTCTGTAACTATAAGTTACTTCGTCATTTTTAGTTAAATCACTTCTTAGTTTTTACATTATAACCATGTTTCCTCTGCTAAATGTGTGTTATAATTATTTTTTCCTTTGTCTACAATTTTCATCTTGCATGTGGTTAATACTTACCCTGTCATTCTCTTGTACTTGCTTTGTTTTGTTTTGTTTTTCCTAAATGGTTCGGTAGATCTGTCAGATTTCTAACAACTCTTTCCAAATGCTCAAACCTCTCAGGTGGTCTTCTCTCCTCAAATCCCTTCCTGCCCTCACCCCATCTTGTATCTTCCTGTACCAACCAGGACAGGTACAACTATCACCCTGAGACTTCCTTTGACCGGTGTCGTGTGGTTGTGTATCTTCTTTCTTAATTTGCCCCTCTTTTGCAGAGGTACACACTTCTGCAGCTTCCTAAGGAAGGATGTGTAGGTGTTAAATTTTCTTTTCTGAAAATCTGTTTATTGAACCCATATGCATGATTAATAGTTTGAGTGTAGAATCCTAGGTTGGAAATAATGTTTAATCTAGGGCTGGCGCCATGGCTCACATGGTTAATCCTCCGCCTGCAACGCCGGAATCCCATAGGGGTGCCAGGTTCTAGTCCCGGTGGCTCCTCTTCCAGTCCAGCTCTCTGCTGTGGCCCGGGAAGGCAGTGGAGGATGGCCCAAGTGCTTGGGCACCTGCACCCGCATGGGAGACCAGGAGGAGGCACCTGGCTCCTGGCTTCAGATCGGCGTAGCTCAGGCCGTAGCAGCCATTTGGGGGGTGAACCAACGGAAGGAAAACCTTTCTCTCTGTCTTCTCCCTCTCAACCTGTCAAATAAATAAATTAAAAAATAATAATAATGTTTAATCTAGATTTTGAAGGCAGTGTTTTACTGATAGCTAGCATTTAGAAAAAAAATATTTTTTAAAGATTTATCTATTTTATTTGAAAGTCAAATTTACACAAAGAAAGAAGGAGAGGCAGAGAAAGAGAGATCTTCCATCCACTGGTTCACTCCCCAATTGGCCGCCATGACCGGAGCTGCGCTGATCCAAAGCCAGGAGCCAGGAGCTTCTTCTAGGTCTCCCACGCGGATGCAGGGGCCCAAGGACTTAGGTCATCTTCCACTGCTTTCCCAGGCCATAGCAGAGAGCTGGATCGGAAGTGGAACAGCCGGGACATGAACCGGCACCCGTAAGGGATGCTGGCACTGCAGGTGGTAGCTTTACCCACTATTCCACAGCACCAGCCCCAGCATTGAGAAATCAGTGCTATTCTGATTCTGTTCTTTTATAACTTCCTTAACTTCTAGAAATTATTGGGAACTTTTCTTCATCTCCACTGTTTCAAAATTTTGCTATGATACTCCTTGTTAATATGAATCATTTTGTTCATTTTTCTAGGTTTTCAGTAAACCCTTAAATCTGAAGATTCACATCCTTCAATTCTGAGAATTTTTTATGCTTCTTAAATAATTTTCTCCTTTTAGATTTTCTGTTCTTTGAGGTGGCCCCACTATTAACTTACTGTTGGCCCTTTTGTATTGATCCTCTAGTGTTCTGCTTTCTTCATTATCTCTGTTTTCCCCCCAAGTTCTTTTTTTTTTTTTTTTTTTTTTTTGCTCGTTTTGGTTCATCTCTTTTTCCGTATGTGGTTATTGGTCCTTGGGTAACTGTTTAAGAACAAAGCACTAAGAAGCTCATTTGATACCAGGGGCCGGTTGGAGCTTCCTGACTTGTGAGCCTTTCAGCAAAGCGATCAGGCCCTTGCCAAATTTTCACCTGGGACCTGTAAATGTCAAAGGGCAGAATGAACTTTAATCTCCTGGCCGTGGGTTCACAATGGGTATACATCTCAGGATACGGGAACAGGTCATGGATCCGACGGCTCCATGTCTACACATTCACCCAGTGTCCTGTTTTCAACCCAAACAACGTAACTCTCGACTCAAGCAGAGACTATTTGCCTATCTCTACCCCTGCTTGCAGTTAACTCTGGATACGTTGTAAGTGGTCCAATTCCAATATAGCAAAGAACTGTTAAGAAACAGCCATTTGAAGTGTGTGTGTATACTGTTTTGAGCCAATTCTATTCATGTTCACTTCAGGAACCCTTATTCTGAGAGCATAAAAGAAATGCTAACAACATTTGGAACTGCTACTTATAAGGTGGGACTCAAGGTTCATCCCAATGAAGAGGACCCCCGTGTGCCCATAATGTGTTGGGGTAGCTGCGCATACACCATCCAAAGCATAGGTAAGAGATGTATGATTGGGTTGCTCTTTCAGTCACAAGCATACCTTGATAAGAATTAGGTGCAGAATCATATTTTTTAAATGGGCAAAATCCTATATTTAAAATGGGCAACAATATGAAATAGAAATAATAGGAATATGAAATAACAGCTGTAGAAACAGGAAGTGTGATATACTGACAAAATGCGATTGGCAGTCAAATGAACTGTAGCAACAAAGAACTTGTTTTGGTAGTGGTTATAGGATCTTGTCAGTTAAGGGAATCTGTGTTCATTTATATTTTTCATCCAAAGTTAATTCTTGCGAAGTGATTTAAAGATTCTAAAACTGAATTATGTACTTTCTGCAGAAAGTTTTTTTTTTGTTTTTTACTTTTAATTATGGCAAAATACACATAATATGAAACTCACCATCCCAACCGTTTTTAATCTGCAGAAAGAATTTTGAGTGATGAAGATAAACCATTGTTTGGTCCTTTGCCTTGCAGACTGGTAAGACTCAATTGGCTCAGTTCATGAAAGGGTGAAATGGAAGTAGATGATTCAGTTCTGCTGCTTAATCTTAAAAAGCTGCAATCACTGTTTTAGGCAGGTATCCAGTTTCTTTAAAGATATAGAAGTATGTTTGAGGGTTCTTTTTCCTTGCTCTTTTAGATAGACTTCAGGAAGAAACTACTTCTCTTTTCAAGCTCTTGGGCAGAAAACTAAATAGGGTGCTTCTACTTTAATGTTTAATGTTATAATGAATGGGAAATGAAAACAGAACACACACTGTACCACATCTGACCACCTTTTATAAGCAGAATGTAAGTATGTGCAGATTAGAGTCAAGCTGAGTATATTTAATGCCTAGGAAGATGAGGAAGGAATATGAAGCCAAAGCTTGCTGCTATTTACTGTGTAGCCGGCATCTGACAGTGAATCATAACAATGCCTTTGAGAGCAAAATCATCTCATTTTATTGATGTAGAATCACGTGGGGAGTTTCTAAAAACACCCAGGCCCTCGTTCTGGGCCAGTTAAGTCAGAGTCTCGGAAGATGCTCAAGCATTCATAGTTTTTAAAAGCTTCCTAGGAGCCAGGATTGAGAGGACCCCTGGTGTCAGACCTAGCCAAGAAACAAAAACCAGTGTAGAAAATATAGTTAAGTGTGATTACTCTTCAACTAATGTGTTAGCTTTTGTTTCTGTTGCAAACAGAATCTCAGCACTTTTTTTTTTAATGGCTTAAAGAATATAGATTCTATAACGTGATTGGGAGTTGTATATTAAAATACTCTTGGAACTTTTAAAAAACTATAGATAGCTAGGCCTCTTTGGATTCACTGGATTGGAATGTAACAGAGCCTGAATTGTACCTTTTTTCTTTTCAACTTTATTTGAAAGGTAGAGAGAAACACAGCAAGATCTTCCTTCCATCCACTGATTCATTCTCCAAATGCTTACAACATCCAGGTCTGGGCCAGGACACATCCAGGAGCTCAGAATGCAATCTGGGTCTCCCACCATGGGTGGCAGGGATCCGGGTATTTGAGCCATCATTTGCTGCCTCCTAGGGTGCATGTTAGCAGGAAGCTGGATTAGAAGTGGAGGAGCTGGGAGTTGAATCAGACACTTTGATATGGGATTTGGGCATCCCAAACAGCGTCTGACTGCTGTACCAAACACCTACCCCCTGAATTGTATCTTTCTGGTCAATCAGCAAAACAGTAATTCACATCGGTCTTGGTTGTAATATGATGTGTGATCTTGAGTCTATATACTTCAGACTACCCTCTCTGGATACCATTGCCTCTTCTGCATCTATTTTTTCCTGCTAATGTGGTTTCTGTATTAATGTACAGTCACCTTACCCAATTTGGTCATGTGTATAAGGAGGCCTCAAAAAGATTTTTACATCCATTTTCATAAGAGGGATACTCATTACTTTCCTATCTTGTAATGTTTTGCTATACAAAATTATACTGATCTTATAAAACAGGGGCAGGGAGTCTTTTCTGCCAAGGACCATTTGGATAGTTATAACATCATTCACAGGCTATACAAAATTACCAATTTAAAAATTAGCCTGCTATAGATTTATTGAATTTCAACTCCCACCTGTGGTTATCTTGGTAGGGCTGGACTAGATGATTTCACAGACCTTAAATGCAGTCTATTTTTTTTAAATTTGTTTATTTATTTGAAAGTCAGAGTTACAGGGAGACAGAGAGATCTTCCTGTTCCTGGTTCACTCCCCAAGTGGCTACATTGGCCAGGGCTGGACCAGGCCAAAGCCAGGAGTCAGGAGCTTCTTCTGGGTCTCCAATGCAGGTACAGGGACCCAAGCACTTGGGCTATTTTCTGCTGTTTTCCCATGTGCGTTAGCAGGGAGCTGGATCAGAAGTAGAACAGCTGGAACTTGAAATATGGATGCAGGCCTTGCAGATAGCAACTTCACCTGTTACAACACAACACAATGCCAGACCCTGTTTTGTTTTTGAGCCAAATAACATTTTGAAAAACACACAATAAGCTGATGGACCAGTATTGTGGCATAGCAACTAAAACCACTGCCTGTAATGCTGGCATCCCATATGGGTGCCGGTTTGAGTCTCAGCTTCTCCATTTCCAGTCC
This sequence comes from Oryctolagus cuniculus, assembly GCF_964237555.1. Classification (NCBI taxonomy): domain Eukaryota; kingdom Metazoa; phylum Chordata; class Mammalia; order Lagomorpha; family Leporidae; genus Oryctolagus; species Oryctolagus cuniculus. The sequence continues at coordinate 127,277,727 of NC_091436.1, read as the reverse complement.
AGCTCCCTGCTGATGAACTGGGAAAACAGCAGAGGATGTCCCAAGTCCTTGGGTCCCTGCACCCATGTGGGAGACCTGGAAAGAAGCTCCTGGCTTCAGGCTGGCCCAGTTCTAGCCATCATAGCCATTGGGGGAATGAACCAGAGAATGGAAGACCTCTCTCTCTCTGTCTCTCCCTCTCTTCCTCTGTAACTCTGCCTTTCAAATAAATAAATAAATCTTTAAAAAAGCAAATAAGCCAAAAGATCTCTACTTCCAGCTCCAGTGGGCATTACTTCTTCAAGCACAGTGGCAGGCTTACCTGGCTGCCCATCAGAAGCACTTAGGGAGCTTTAAAATATATCATTGCCGAGGCCCCACTCCCAGGGAGTCAGATGTAGTTTCTCATTGATGAGACCTGGGTTATGAACTTTACTCTAGCCCAGGTTTGCTGTACCTGCCCCATCTGTGACAGATTTTACTGACTACAGACATTCTGATTTGGGCAACCATCTGATTACACATAATTTTCCCAATACTTCCTACATTTTAGAGCTTTTTAGAATACATATAAAGAAATACTGCATCATGGGGCCAGCGCTGTAGCGTAGCTGGTAAAGCCGCATCCTCCAGTGCTGGCATCCCATATGGGTACTGGTTCGAGTCCCAGCTGCTCTACTTCCAATCCAGCTGTCTGCTATGGCCTGGGAAAGCAATAGAAGATGACCCAAGTCCTTGAGTCCGTGTACTAGTGTGGGAGACCTGGAAGAAGCTCCTGGCTCCTGGCTTCGGATTGGTGCAGCTCCAGCCGTTGCGGCCAATTGGGGAATGAACCAGAGGATGGAAGACCTCTCCATCTCCCTCTCTCTGCCTCTCCTTCTCTCTCTGTGTAACTCTTTCAAATAAATAAATTTTAAAAAAGAAAGAAATCCTGCATGAGCTTCTTGAGAGTATCTGTTGCTCTCTGACTCAATGTGTGCACAGGTGTAATCCGGAAAGAACGAGCACCAAGGAGATAGCTTCGGTTTGTGCAGCACAGAATCAGACTATTCGCATCCCGATCATTCTGCTACAAGCATGTCATTAAAGATGTCAGAGATTCAGCTGCATATCTTCTAGAGAGATACATTGCACTTCCAGCTATGCTTGAACTAGCATTCCTGAAAGACGAGAACTACTTCATGTGTTGGCTTCTTTGTCATTTGTGTCAGTTTCTTTATTTCAGGATGACTGTCTGAGGTCACTAACAAGATTTGCAGCAGCTCATTGGACAGTGGTGTCACTCTCAGTGGTGCAAGGACACTTTGGAAGACTTTTTGCATGTGCGTATTGATAATATTGTGATATATGTTACAATAATTTCTCATCTTCTAAAATTTTGTCTTTACTAGCATAGCTTTTCAGTTATTTTTGGTAGTACTGTTTTTTCATATTTAAGCTCTAACTTTTAAATTCATAAATATCTTACAAAAAGATAAACTAGATTATATGAATTTTAACTTGCATCAACATGAAATATGCTAATGTGTTGTTCTTTAATTCTTTAGCATTGGTGCCTAATGATAGCCATGAAGATCTTCCATGCATATTAGATATCGACATGTTTCATCTATTGGTAGGTATTTTGCTGTTAGTCTAGAGTTCTCTTCGTTATACTGCATAACTTTGCCTTAGGTTTGGTGAGTAGTGTCGAGGCACAAAGGAGTCAGTCATATGATACTATTCTTACCCCTTCTGGGTGTAATTACTTTATGATGAGTCTCAAAAAGAAATACTAAGAAGCCTAGGGGTGGGTGTTTGTCGCAGCTGTCAAGCTACCACTTGGGACTGCCTTGTGTTCCATATTGAAGTGCTCACGTTCAAGTCTCAGCTCTGCTTCAGTTACAACTTCCTGTTAATGCACACTCTGGAAGACACCAGGTAGTAGCTCAATTACTCAGTTCCCTGCCACCCACTCTAGAGACCTAGATTGAGTTCTGGGCTCCTGGCTTTGGCTCAGCTCAGCCCTAGCTGGTGTAGGCATTTGGAGAGTGAAAGAGTGTATGGAAGATCCGTCTCTGTCTCTCTGCCTTTCAAAGAAAAAAATTTTTTTCAAGGAGCCTAGAACTTGACCTGGATATTTAGACATATTTTATTTTGTAGCCAAGTCAATACTACTTACTGACAGTCTATTTCTGTGATTCAAAGAAAGTCTGCTTTCTGAGCTGGCCAAGCAGTGTGTGGCTACATTTCAGGCCCACCTCAACTGGCTCCCTTTCCCAGGCCCCAGAGTACACCACCATACACAGCAGCCCCAAGTGCTGTCCCCTTAACCTCTGCACCTCAGATTCTGTACCTGTAAGTTGGTTAGTACTGACTCATATGATTGTTTCAAAACTGAATCGATCAATGCATGTAAAGAGTTTTGAGCAAATCTATCCCTGATAAGTGTCAGTTGTTGTTCCCGTTGCTATTCCTAAAGTCACCACTGCTAGCACCACCATACAGGCAGTAAGAGGCTAACAGAGAGCTAGCATTTATTGTGTGCCTGCTGTTTTCACAGACATCTGCATTTAGTCCTATGTTCCCTACTTCTGAGATTTTCTAAACACATACATGTTATCTCTAATTTGCAAATAGGGAAACTGAGGTTCAGAAGTGTTAACTTCCCTATTAAAGTTCATAAGAGAAGGAGCTGAGATTCTTACCTAGATCTTTGTGAGTCCAAAACCCATGCTGTATCTGCTCATTCACTGCAGATATTTCAAATGTTACTAACAATAAACTGTATAGGGGACCCACGGGACAAGACTCTGTTAACTCTTAAGTCATTTCCTCTCACCGGTCTAGTGGGTTCTCTAATGTGTATGCCGTGTAAGAGTGAAGTCTTAGCGGAGGGGCCTGAGCTTGGACGGGCTCACAGGAAGAAGATGGGAATGTACTTAGCTAAATGGCAGGCGGTGTGCTGACGGTCTGCGTTTGGTGTCTAGGTGAGCTTGGTGCTTGCTTTCCCCACGCTGCAGTGTCAGGATTTTTCAGGGATCAGCCTTGGCACTGGAGACCTTCACATTTTCCATCTGGTCACTATGGCACACATCGTTCAGATCTTGCTTACCTCGTGCACAGGTAACTCTGGCCCTTTTGTCAGCTTCCCGAAGGAAGTCCTTGCGTTGTGTCAGTTTAAAAAAAATACATATTAGGGCCTGGCACTGTGGCTCACTTGGCTAATCCTCCGCCTGCGGCACCGGCATCCCATATGGGCGCCAGGTTCTAGTCCCAATTGCTCCTCTTCCAGGCCAGCTCTCTGTTGTGGCCTGGGAAGGCAGTGGAGGATGGCCCAGGTGCTTGGGCCCTGCACCCACATGGGAGACCAGGAGGAAACACCTGACTCCTGGCTTCGGATCGGCACAGCGCCGGCCGCAGTGGCCATTTGGGGGGTGAATCAACAGAAGGAAGATCTTTCTCTCTGTCTCTCTCTCTCACTGTCTGTAACTCTGTCAAATAAATACATTAAAAAAAAATCTTTTAAAAAATGCATATTACAGGAAAAGGTGTTTGGGTTAGAATAATATGGAAATTATAATTAGACTACTTTTTACCCCCGTGTGAAAAATTTTGAAGCAAATTTCTTGCTCCTATTACAATCACCAATTGATGTGAATGTTTTTATTTATTTCCTAACTTCAATAATATTTGGGTCACATAGTAGTTAAACTCCATAGGATTTATATTTATGAATGCTGCCTTTAACTTACATGTTTGTTCATTCTCCCTGGGTTCATTATTAAATTATATCTTACAGGGCAGGCATTTGGCTTAGCAATTAAGATGCCAGTTGGGATGCCTACTCCCATATCTGAGTGCCAGAATTCATGTTCCAGCTCTGCTAAAGCAGTCCCTAACAGGCAGCAGGTCATGGCCCAGGTAGTTAGGTCTGCCACCTGCATGGGAGACCTGGGTTGGCTTCCCAGCTCCTAGCATGGGCCTGGGTTCTGCCATTGCAAGCATTCAGAGTGAACCAGAGAATGGGAGTTCTCTCTCCCTCTCTTTCTCTCTGTCTGCCTCTCAAATTAAAGAATAATAATAATAAAATTTAAATTATGTCTTGCATTCAAACTTCTATTTGTTTAAATATTTGAGGACAGTAGATTTAGCTGATGTTACCCACAGCAAGCCAGTTGGCTCCTTGATCTAGCAGAGATCAATACTGTGCTCATACTTTAAAGATTAAAATTCTGCATTTTTAGTGGGAATGCTTCATGTTGTACATTAGTATATGAATATATTTAAGTGCTTAAGTGATGTTATCATCAATGCTTTTAACGACACACAATTGGAAAATACAGAGTGCTAGTAGTTCTTTGTCTTCCAGAAGAGAATGGCATGGATCAAGAAAATCCCACTGGTGAGGAAGAATTAGCAGTTCTTGCTTTGTATAAAACAATTCACCAGTATACAGGAAGGTAAGATGATGATCTTCATATGATAGGCATTTCCCTAAATACTAGTAGGTGATAGCATAAGGAAGGATTTAATTTGCTAGTTGGGAGAAATTGGTATCTGTTGACATGTTTGGAGTGACCTCCTGGACTTCTCTGAACTATTCTTATACTCACATGAGTGGAGGTCTCTGAAGAAAGGGTGATTATGGGCAGAGCTTCCCATGTGGTTTGGCTGTGGAACACTTTATTTGCTCAGAGGACCTGGTATGGGCTAGTAGGACCTAGGATGGAATGTACTTTGGGAAGTCGCTGTTGTAAAATACGACATCTCATTAGGAATTTTAAAATTCAGATTCAGTTAGCATAATTTTTATTAAAGTAGTACCCATGAGTAGCAAGAGTGAAGTGAAATGATTGGAATTACACATATTGTCGGAGGCTTGATCATTCAGTTCACAGTTTCATTTAGCTTTTTAGCAGTAGATGTCAAGAAGCTATAAAACTTTCATTGACTAAACGATCCTCATTTCTAAAAATCCGCATTAACAAAATAACCCAATTTGCAATTTACATGCAAAGATGTAAATTCTGATACTATTTATGTTTGCAAAGTGCTAAAGGTAATCTAAATGCTTGCAGGAATAGTTTTGTGTAAGTTATGATTGTGTGTTCCAAAGTATCATACATCAATATAAAATTAAGGCTTATAATATCCTAAAAATACGTTAATCTTCAATTCTATATATTTTAGTTGCAACTATATAAGACAAATCGGTACTAAAACAGTTTGCAAGAATAATGCCTGCTGATATAAGGTGCTAGAATTATGAAGTTTTTCATTTTCCAGATTTTCTCTTTCTGTTGCCACAAGCTATTGCTATCGTAAATTTTAATAGCAGCATTGGAGACTGTATCCCCATCCCTTCCTGCCATCTTATGGTCAGGACTAGCAGTTAATCCACTCCTGTTAAGCACCAGCACTATCAATCCCAGATGGCGGTCATCTCTGCCTTGATCTTACGCTGTAAGTAGAATGACCCTTTCCTCTTAAGTGACCCAGTAATCATTTTCTCTTTTTCAGTGCCTTGAGAGGAACACCCTCTGGCTGGCACCTGTGGAGGACTGTCAAGGCTGGAGTCATGCCTTTCCTGAAGTGTTCTGCTCTGTTTTTTCATTACTTAAATGGAGTTCCTCCCCCCCCTGACTTTCAAGGTGATTTCAGATTTCTTTCAAAGTGTAGGAATGTTGGTTGTCTTTGGCCCTAACACTCTAGAATTAAGGTGACTTGAAAGTTTATATGGAAGCTAATTGTCTGTGGTGATATACACATTTATGGATAAAAATGCATATTTGCAAAGACACTTCAAAAACTTCCTGGAAATGCATGTTATGGAAAAACAATGCAGAGGTGTCAAAAGATTTTTTTTTTTAAGATTTATTTATTTATTTGAAAGTCAGAGTTACACAGAGAGAAGAGAGGCAGAGAGAGAGAGAGGTCTTCCATCGATGTTTCACTCCCCAGTTGACCACAACAGCTAGAGCTGCACCAATCTGAAGCCAGGAGCCAGGAGCTTCTTCTGGGTCTCCCACGCGGGTGCAGGAGCCCAAGGACCTGGGCCATCATCTACTGATTTTCCAGGCCATAGCAGAGAGCTGGGTCAGAAGTGGAGCAGCCAGGTCTCAAACCAGCGCCCATATGGGATGCCGGTGCTTCAAGCCAGGGCGTTAACCCACTGTGCCACAGCACTGGCCCCTGAACTCATCTTTTGATTCAATTTTCTGAAAACTTTTTTTTTTTTTTTTTTTTTTTTTTGACAGGCAGAGTGGACAGTGAGAGAGAGAGACAGAGAGAAAGGTCTTCCTTTACCGTTGGTTCACCCTCCAATGGCCGCCGTGGCCAGTGCGCTGCGGCCGGCGCACCACGCTGATCCGATGGCAGGAGCCAGGAGCCAGGAGCCAGGTGCTTTTCCTGGTCTCCCATGGGGTGCAGGGCCCAAGCACCTGGGCCATCCTCCACTGCACTCCCTGGCCACAGCAGAGGGCTGGCCTGGAAGAGGGGCAACCGGGACAGAATCCGGCGCCCCGACCGGGACTAGAACCCGGTGTGCCGGCGCCGCTAGGCAGAGGATTAGCCTAGTGAGCCGCAGCGCCGGCCAATTTTCTGAAAACTTTTTTAAAAAGATTTATTTGTTGGAACCAGCACTGGCGTAGTGGGTAAAGCCGCTGCCTGCAGTTCCAGCATCCCATATGGGCACTGGTTCAAGTCCCGGCTGCCCCATTTCTGATCCAGCTCTCTGCTATGGCCTGGGAAAGCAATGGAAGATGGCCCAAGTCCTTGGGTCCCAGCACCCGCATGGGAAGACCGAAGGAAGCTCCTGGCTCCTGGCTTCGGATCGGCACAGCTTTGGCCATTGCGGCCAACTGGGGAGTAAACCAGCGAATGGAAGATCTCTCTCTGTCTCTGCCTATCCTTCTCTCTCTGTGTAACTTTGCCTTTCAAATAAATAAATAAATCTTTAAAAAGAAAAAAAAAGATTTATTTATTTGAAAGGCACAGTTACAGAGAAGCAGAGGAAGAGGTCTTCCATCTGCTGATTCACTCCACAATTGGCCACAACAGCCAGAGCTGGGCCAATCTGAAGCCAGGAGCCAAGAGTTTCTTCCTGGTCTCCCACGTGGGTACAGGGCCACAAGGACTTGGGCCATCTTCCACTGTTTTCTCAGGCCATAGCAGAGAGCTGGATTGGAAGTAGTGCAGCCAGGGCTCAAACCGGTGCCCATATGGGATGCCAGCACTGCAGGTGGTGGCTTGGCTTGCTGTGCCACAGCACCACCCCCCTCCCCCCCCCCTTTTTTTTTTTAAGATTTATTTATTGTATTTGAAAGGCAGAGTTACAGAGAGAGGGAGAAAGAGAGAGAGAGATCTTCCATCCACTGTTTTGCTCCCCAAATATCCACAACAGCCAGAGCTGAGCCAATCAGGAGCCAGAAACTTCTTCCAGGTCTCCCATGTGGGTGCAGGAGCCCAAATACTTGAGTCATCTTCCACTGCTTTCCCAGGCACATTAGCAGGAAGCTGGATTAGAAGTGGAGCAATCGATACTCAAACGGGCACCCATATAGGATGCTGGAACTGCAGGCAGGGACTGTTCGCTACACCACAGCGCCAGCCCATCTGCAAACTTTTTGAAGTACACTTTTATCTTTGCTTTCGTCTGGATCTCAGTAAATATATTGTTAAATTTCTGCATAAATGGTTTTACATTTGTAAAGCACTTCTCCCATAAAGATCTTAATTTTGCTTTCAGCTGTTAACTTGTTCAATTATATTATTTATAAATTGAGTTCCTCAAATTTTAAAAAAGTAAAAATTGGTCATTTGTGTCATTTTTAATTTGGAACATGCATAGCATTAAAATTCAGCATCCCCATAATTGCACATAAAATTGATCTAAATGTGAGAATCAATTTGCTATTTCAGTTGTTTTCTGTGTTCTGTTTTGATTCATTTCATAAAAGCTGTGTAAAGGTAGACTTGATTGTGTCTGTTTTCTCACAGTACCTAGCACTGGTTGTAGGGTACCTGCACATGATGCTGTTCTCTTGAAGTTCACTGACTGATATCCATTCTTTGGATTGCCCACATACCATACAGAATTGTTTAGACTTGCAGATTACTTCCAGGGAGGATTATTGCTATTTGTCTCTCTCTCGATAAAACTGTCTTACTTTTCCAGAGCACCCATGCATTATTTTTGCCATTTAATGTTCACAGTAACCCCATGAAATAGATTGAGCATTTTGCAAAAGGTACCCCTAAGCACCAGGATATTGTAACCAAATTTGGTGTAGGAGTCACCTGACTCAACTCTCTCCATTGTGTCCTTCCATTAACCCCTTTCATATTCCATTCTACTGACTTCCTACAAGTCAAATACTAGCAGGTTTGAATTTTTCCATCCTACTTGTTTTTTCTTTTGCTGTACTATCATTTATTTCCATGCAGAGTGTACTGTTGTTGGTTATATTCATTAATCTTTTCTTTTTCTCCTTTTGCAGCTTCTGGAACAAACAATTTTGAACATTTATGTAACTATCTTTCCCTACCAAACAACCTCATTTGCCTTTTTCAAGAAAATAGTGAGATAATGAATTCACTGATTGAAAGGTAATGATTATGCACTTCTTTTTATTGTACTAATAAGTTGTATGGAAGCAGACTTCGGTTTTCATATCATAACAAAATTTTCAAATAGTCAACTTGTCAGAATTCAGCACATACAGTTCAAACTAAGGATTTAGCTAAGCCTTTTCAGGGAAGGATTGGCTTTTGTATAAAATTTTGCCAGCCTAGTGGATGGCATAAGCAGATTTCCATAGAAAAGGAGTAATGGCAGAAATGTTTACTTCCTCATATGAACTTGTTAACTTGTTCTTCTATACGATTTATTTATTTAGTTAGTTAGTTAGTTAGTTAGTTAGTTGGTTGCTTGGTTGCTTGGTTGCTTGGTTAAAAGGCATTGTGACACCAAAAGAGGACCAGGCAATACGGGCATTGTGGCACAGCAGGTTAAGCCACTGCTTGTGATGCCAGCATTCCAGATGAGTGTTGGTTTGAATCCCAGCTGTTCCACTTCCCTGCTAATGTGCCTGGGCAAGCAGTGGATGATGGCCCAAATGCTTGGGCCCCTGTCACCCAATGGGAGACCAGTATGGAGTTCTAGGTCCCTGGCTTCAGTCTGGCTCTGCCTGACCATCACAGCCATTTGGGGAGTGAACTGACAGATGATAGATCTCTTCATCTCTCTTTGTAACTCTAATCTTTAAAAAGAGAGAGAGAGAGAGAATCTTCCATCGCTCTTCTTGGGGTTCACTCCCCATTAGGCCAGGCTAGAGCCAGAAGCCAAAAACTCCATCTAGAACTCCCACATGGGTAGCAAGGACCCAAGCACTTGGGCCATCATCCACTACTTCCCATGCATATTAGCAGGGAGCTGGATTGGAAACGAAGTAGCCAGGACTCAAACTAGCACTTCAGTATGAGATGCAGGTATCCCAAGCAGAGGCTTAATTTGTGCCACAACTCCTTCCCTGCTTATTAAGTTTTTTTTTTATTTTATTTTTTTTTAAATTATTTAGCTAATAGAAAGTGGAACTTGAAGGAGTGATGTGGAAGGAAATATGAATTAGTTTCCATACTCTTTTTTTTTTTTTTTTTTTTTTTTTTTTTGACAGAGTGGACAGTGAGAGAGAAAGACAGAGAGAAAGGTCTTCCTTTTGCCATTGGTTTACCCTCCAATGGCCGCCACGGCCCGAGCATTGTGCTGATCCAAAGCCAGGAGCCAGGTGCTTCTGGTCTCCCATGCGGGTGCAGGGCCCAAGGACTTGGGCCATCCTCCACTGCACTCCCGGGCCATAGCCGAGGGCTGGCCTGGAAAAGGGGCAACCGGGACAGAATCCAGCGCCCAACCGGGACTAGAACCCAATGTGCCAGCACCGCAAGGTGGAGGATTAGCCTATTGAGCTGCAGTGCCGGCCTTAAGTTTTTTAAAAGTGAAAGAACCCTTAAGGATTATGTAGTATAATACCCTCACTTTATATTTGAGAAAATTGAAGTCTAAAGAAATTGACCTGTGAATCATGTCAAGTTAGTAGCTGAATTAAGATATACAGCTGTTGTCCCCACAAAACAGGAGAAAATATTTGCAAATCATACATCTCATAAGGGATAAACATTCAGAGTATATATATCCAGAACTCCTGCAACACAACATTGTAAAAAACAAAACAACCCAACTACAAAATGAGCAAAGAACCAGAATAGGCATCTCTTCAAAGGAAGTATACAAATGGCCAATAAGCACATGAAAAGATGATTCCTATCACTATTCATTGGGAAAATGCAAGTCAGAACAGTAAGATTCCACTCATACATTAAGTTCTTTTTATTTTAAAAAGGAAAATAAATTTTCAAAGAATATGGAAAAATTGTTATCCTTGCAGATTGCTAGGGAGAAGAAAAAACAATAGAGCCCATGCTGTGGGAAGCAATATGACAGTTTCTCAAAAAGTTAAACACAGAACTGCTTTATGATCCCACTTCTAGGGATGTATTGCAACACAATTGAAAGCAGGGACCCAGGCCAGCGCCGCGGCTCACTAGGCTAATCCTCTGCCTTGTGGTGCTGGCACACTGGGTTCTAGTCCCGGTCAGGGCGCCAGATTCTGTCCCGGTTGCCCCCCTTCCAGGCCAGCTCTCTGCTGTGGCCAGGGAGTGCAGTGGAGGATGGCCCAAGTCCTTGGGCCCTGCACCCCATGGGAGGCCAGGATAAGTACCTGGCTCCTGCCATCGGATCAGCGTGGTGCGCCGGCCGCAGCAACCATTGGAGGGTGAACCAACGGCAAAAGGAAGACCTTTCTCTCTGTCTCTCTCTCTCACTGTCCACTCTGCCTGTAAAAAAAAAAAAAAAAATGTTGGAGGCAAAGTATGGCTTATTTTACTGGCATAAATTTGAAAAAGTTTATTGAAAATCTAAGATGAGCTTATTTTGATATAAAAAATGTTTAAATTCTTCCATCTTTTTTTTTAAGATTTATTTATTTATTTTAAAGGCAGAGATACAGAGAGAAAAGGAAAGAGAGAGATCTTCTGTCCACTGGTTCACTCCCCAAATGGCCCTAGCAGCCGGGGCTGGGCCAGGAGCCAGAAGCCAGGAGCTTCTTCCAGGTCTCCCACATGGGTGCAGGGACCCAAACACTTGGGCCATCTTCCAGTGCTTTCCCAGGTGAACTAGCAGGGAGCTGGATTGGAAGTGGAGTGGCTGGGACATGAACGAGCACCTATATAGGATGACAATGCCACAGAAGGTGACTTAACCTTCTACGCCATAGCACCAGCCCCTCATTTTTTCATAAAGCACATTTTTGTGACCTTTTTGAAGACTTATTTGCATAGATTTCAATTTTTTTGCACCAAAATAAATTTCTAAATTCATTTTCTAAAAACTATTTGAAGTATAACATTAATTCAAGAAGATTCCTCTTTTTGGCTATAGAAGGAAAAAATTTCCTTTAAAAAGTAAAAGTGTTTTTTTCCCTCCACTTATGTTAAAGTTGGTGTCGTAACAATGAAGTCAGAAGATACCTAGAAGGTGAAAGAGATGCTATAAGGTAAGTTACATTGTCAGAGAATTGCTTACCGGTGGGAGGCAGGGAGGAAGCAGGACTTAAGTAAGTTTTCCTTCAAAACAAACTTCATAAGCTTTCAGTAGTACAAAGAGGGGAGGAGAGCTTGCCACCTTCGTACTTTTTTCTTAGTCTGATCATGAGAGTTTGAAAAAATCAGAATTATGAGCATAAATATACTGCATTATTAATATTCTTGACAGAGGAAGAAAATAACAAAGTAACCATGTTTTGAAGTATTTTCTTTTATTTATTTGAGAAGCTGAGTTACAGAGATAGGAAAAGACAGAAAGAGAGGTCTTCCATCTGCTGGTTCATTCCCTAAATGGCTGCAACGGCTGGAGCTGGGCTGATCCAAAGCCAGGAGCCAGGAGCTTCTTCAGGGTCTCCCACACGGGTGTACTTGGGCCATCTTCTGCTGCTTTCCCAGGCCATTAGCAGGGAGCTGGATTGGATGTGGAGCAGCTAGGACTTGAACTGCCTCCATATGGGATGCCAGCACTGCAGGCAGAGGTCTAACCTACTATGCCATAGCTTTGACCCCAGAATATTTTCTTTAAAAACATGTAGGTCTCTTCTAAGTTTTTCTTAGCTCTGTATTTTTTTGTCTTTTATTGTAGAAAATTTCCAACTTTGAAAGTACAGGGACTGGCGCCGTGGCCCACGTGGTTAATCCTCCGCCTGCAGCGCTGGCGTCCCATATGGACGCCGGTTCTAGTCCCAGTTGCTCCTCTTCCAGTCCAGCTCTCTGCTGTGGCCCAGGAAGGCAGTGGAGGATGGCCCAAGTGCTTGGGCCCCTGCACCCGGGTGGGAGACCAGGAGGAAGCACCTGGCTCCTGGCTTCGGATCAGCATAGCTCCGGCCGTCGCGGCCATTTGGGGGGTGAACCAACGGAAGGAAGACCTTTCTCTCTCTCTCTCTCTCTCAGTGTCTAACTCTGTCAAATTAAAAGAAAAGAAAATACAAAGGACAATAGAATGAGGCTCCACCTATTTGACACTCACTCTCAGTAACTGTCCAGTCACAGCTCACGAGTCTTTATCTTTCTCCGTTCCTGTTTGCATTAGTTGTGTTGTGATTGTGTAGTACAGAGAACTCTCCCAGGTTGTGGCAGCTGTGTTCCTCTGTCAGCTCGTTAGTTCTGCTAAACACATTCTCTCTAAAAATCGAGAGTCTAGAGATTATATCTTCTACTTGTTTGTTTTTATACATCCAGAGATGATAACACCCCAATTGATTTGGTTGAACCGTATTAAATTCCAGTTTTTATGTAAGTCAAAAGTGGTTGAATCATGAATTTCATATGGTTCAACCCTGCAGTGAGAAAACTCTTCTGGAGCAGCATAGAGACAGGAAGATCTGGCAGGGTGGGGGAGCTTTTTTCTACCAAGGGCCATTTGGATATTTGTAATATCATTCGTAGGCCATATAACATTATCAACTTTAAAATGAGCCTGCTATAGATGTATGGAATTCCAAGTCCTGCCTGCAATTGCCTTGGCAGGGCCAGAGCAAAGGATGTCTCAGGCCTTACTTATATAGCCTGTGGACTGGACATTCCCCACCCCTGAGACATCTCCCTTCCTCTGGGCCAGGCCACAGCTTGGAGCGGGAACCCAAAATAGTTCTCCCATGTGGGTAGCAGGGACACAACACCTGAGCCATCAGCTGCTGCCTCCCAGTACAGACATTAGCAGGAATCTGGAATGGAGTTGGGACTAGAGCCCAGGCACTCTGACAGGGGATGTGGGCATTCCAGAGGGAATGTCATTAACCAACATGACACCCACCCTGGAACAGACTTCTTAACTTGAGGTATACATTACCTTGGAAGCTTTTAAAATATACTCAAACCACTACCCATCAGATCTGATTTCCCTGAAGTTGGAGTTCCAGCAACATATAAACCTCATACACACACCCCTAAAACCCTTGCACGTGATTCCGGTAGGGTTCAGAACCTCCATCAGTTTAAGGCCACCATCATAATTACAGCAGGTGGAGGGAAGGGCCCAGCACATCACCACGCTGGGCAGGGGTGTGCACATGGAAACGCCTGGCACTGAGAGAGGCTGCTCCAGCACTGGCTGCATCTGAATCCCAGTTTTGTCTAAGTTAACTTAAGTGATCACACACAAATACACAAATCTGCCCTGCCTTCCGCATCCCAGGCTCTGTGGTAGGCTCTCTGTCACTGTGTGGTCTAGGTCGAAGCCAGGAATGTGTGTCCTTTCCTGCCCTTCCCTTCCCACAGCTGCTAAGTTATGGCTACATGGGGCTGATGCTAAGTGCCTTTGGCTACTGCCCTGGTCCTTTAGTCTTAACTCTTCCAGTCAGTGTGACCCTGAGGCACTGTGTCATTAATGAATGACCCTAGCTTCCTGCTCTGCCTGGCTGCATCACTCACATTCCTTTTTCCTTTAGTTGTCTTGCCTCAGCTAAGAATTACCCTGTCCTTGTTATGATATGACTTCATGTTAACTGAGATTTTAACATTTTTACATTTTCTTTAGCTATCCGAGAGAATCTAACAAATTAATAGACCTGCCAGAGGATTACAGCAGCCTCATTAACCAGGCATCCAACTTCTCGTAAGTTTTGGTGTTAGAGCATTGAACATCCCTGCCCTGGACTCTGTCACTTCGCCACAAGTAATCGGGGAGATGATTCTGTTGTTCCTGGTTCTGTTCCACTGGGGAATCATAACATCAGTAGTCTTTTCCGCTGCCTATCTTGTAAAGCATGCCTCCACCACGTTTCAGAGGAAGACAAGGGACAAAGAAAAGCGGGTGGGGGAGCGATTTGATTCACAAAAGGTTATCTAAATAATAATTGCACTTCAATAAGAGACCTTAATAATTTTGAAAATACTATTAAATATTTGACAGAGAGCGTAAAGAATAATATAATAGCATAAGAAATGAAGCATTACCTAGACACTTGGCGTTCCATAGGAATCTTGCCGCAGTCTCCGCCCTCTTCACCTGTTTGAATTTGAGTTTCCGGCATTCCTGTGCATGCGCATGTTAACTATGTGGATTTATATTCTTAAGCAGCATATATTGTTTTGCATGTTCTAAGCTTGATTTAGAATGGGACTGTACTGTACATATTTTTCGGCACTTTTTACGTTTGATTTCTAAGCTTTTTTTGAAAATCAGAGTGACAGAGCTGGTGCTGTGGCATAGCAGGTAAAGCCACTGCCTGCAGTGCTGGCATCCCAGATGGGCACCAGTTTATAACCTGGCTGCTCCACTTCCAATCCAGCTCTCTGCTATGGCCTGGGAAAGCAAAGAAAGATGACCCAAGTTCTTGGGCCCCTGTACCCGTGTGGGAAGACCTGGAGGAAGCTCTTGGCTCCTGGCTTCAGACTGACTCAACTCCAGCCATTGTGGCCATTTGAGGAGTGAACCAGCAGGTGAAAGATCTTTCTCTCTGTCTCTCCCTCTCTCTGTAACTCTCTCAAATAAATAATAAAAATCTTAAAAAAAAAAAAAAAAAAGAAAAGAAAAGAAAAGAAAAGAAAGAAAAACAGAGAGAAGGAGAGACAAAGAGAGCTTTCATCTACTGGTTCACCCCTCAAATTCTGGCAACAGCTGGAGCTGGGCCAAGTCAAAGCCAGGAGCTTGGAATTCCACTGGAGTCCCCGACGTGGGCAGTAGGGACTCGAGCCATCATTTTCTGCCTCCCAGCCACCTTAGCAGGAAGCTGAATTGGACATGGTAGTGGGACTTGAAGCAGGCACTCAGATATAGGATGCCAGTGTCTCAAGTAGTGGCTTAACCCACTGTGCCACAACGCCCGCACATTTCTAATATTTATCCAAATTGACTTACATAATTGCTCTCTATAGTATTTCATAACATGACAATAGTGCTATTTAGTTATCTTTTCCTCCTCTTATTTATCTTTTTCAATGGCTGGTTCGTCTAGTGTTTCCAGGACATAGTTATTCTGTGTGTACATGTTCCTTCGTTCCTGCTCTTGAAATAAACTTGCCTGGGCTGTGGGGTGTTTGCATTTTTGACTCTGCTTGTTTTTGCAAAATTTTTTTCTGGGTGGTTTTCTGCCATCAGCTCCTTAGCCAGTTTTTTAGAGCACTGACCTGGTGTTTTGTTTTTTGTGTTTTTTATTTTATTCTATTTTATTTGGCCCATGGAGGTGTCCCAAATCAGGTGGTGACAAGAGCAGAGCGCCGACTCTGTGCCTTGTGTGTGGGGCTCTGCTGTGCTCCCAGAGCTACTGTTGCCAGACTGAACTGGAAGGAGAGGACGTGGGCGCCTGCACAGCCCACACCTACTCCTGCGGCTCCGGGGCGGGCATCTTCCTGAGGTAAGGACTGCTGGGGGCTTTCTAGCTCTGGATGTGCCTCGGCGTGTGCCTGGGGGGGGGCACAAGAAAATGCTGCACTTGCAGGGAATTCTGGGGCCAGTGTTCTCCCGTGTCCCATGCATTCGAGGACCTCCTCGCATCCTACGTGGTTCATGCCAACTCTTTGTTGGTTGTTCCGTTGTCATTCCTGCCACTCTTCCCACCACCCCCACATGCCAGTTCTGTACTACTCTCTTCCTATTGCCCTCTCACGTAAAATTTGCAGCTGTCCCTGGTTTTCTGCTCAGATTCAATCAGAATTGTGAATTCTCGTGTCCTCATAACTTTTGATGCTTCCTTGGCTCCTGCTTACCTTGCCGCACTGCCATGTATGGCTGTGTTCAGGCACCAGTGGACAACAGATACCTGTGACTGCTGCAGACCCACTGTGGAGAGCGCGGTACCCACAGAGCCAGCGAAAATCCCGCCCCTCAAGGAGCTCGTTTTCTCGTGAGAGACAGGGAGATAAACAAGCCTGCTGAGGGTTTAGCTGGCAGTACCTGCTGAGGAGACAAGGCATGGAGGGCAGTGGAAGCGGTAGCTGGGGATGAATTCTAGATGGCGGGCCAGGGACGGCTCCGACCTCTGGAAGCGGGAGAACATTCCAGGCAGGGAGCCACAGCACAGACTCGCCAGGGTGGGGATGTGCCTGTCGTGCTGACGCCAGGAGGCTGTGTCACGGGAGTCGTGTGCGTGGAGAGGAGGAGACAGGCCTGGGGTGTCCCGGGGGCACCTCTGAGTGAGGTGAGAGCCAATGCAGGGTTTGAAGCAGAGCCGTGGCATGAGTTTGAGCTTCTCTGGGGTGTAGGTCATGTCTGGATCTTAGTTATCTAAGCATCTCCTCGGAGCCTTGGCAGTTTCTTACATGTAGTAGAGTCTCCATAAGCATTTGTTGAATTGGGCTGAATTATTAATACAAAAAAAAAAAAAAACGGCAAATCTCTGAACGGGAACAGGAGATCATCTTTAAGTGGCCACTGGGAAAAAATGCACGGTCGCATTTCCCTGGCCCGGTGTACTTCCAGAGGCTTCTGGTGGTGTGCAAGGTGTGCCTCCCTGTGTCCCAAGTCTGTACTGCTTGTGACGGTGGTTAAAAGATCAGTATCTCTTTTGTTTGGAAGTGAATTTAATGACTGATTAAATTGATGTATGTAGTGATGGCTGTTATTTTGAAAATGCGGGCAGCTGAATTGATACCTTTATGGATCTCTGGGCTGTAAATGCTGTTTCTTCTCTTCCAACACTGGGCTTGTTTTTATGAGACTGCGTTACATTTGGAACTTAGTGCAAACTGTGGTTACTGATGTGTAACTGTCTATGGTGTAACCGCTGTCTCTACAGAGTACGGGAATGTCAAGTGCTGTTCCTAGCTGGCAAAACCAAAGGCTGTTTTTATTCCCCTCCTTACCTTGATGACTATGGGGAGACTGACCAGGGACTCAGGTAAGGCCTCTCCAGGGGGCCTGCGTCGGCTGACACCAGGTCCCCAGGGCCCCTCGGTAGACAGTAGCCATGCACGGGTCCTGAGATGGGCCCTGTGAGTGCCCCAGGGGCTCAGCTGATTCTGGCCTGGGCAGCTGTGTTTTCTGCAGACTCTTCCAACAGGGGCATCCGGGCCCCGCTCAGCAGCGTTTTCCCGCAGTGCCCTTCCCCCTTGCCCCCGCACGCCCTTGCTTCTCTGTCCCCCACAGAATGGACAGCGAGTGGGTAGCTGTGCCTCAGCCCAGCCCCGACTCCCCGGCCCTCACCTAGGGTCTCCTCTCTGCAGCTGCTCTTAGCACACTCCCAGCTGGAGTGCTTGTTCACAACCAGTCACCAACAACTTGTAACCGTTCCAAAGTCAGGGAGCTGACAGGTGACACGGGACACACAGACGGCGTGCTGAGTGCGCTGCCTTCTTTCCAGACGGGGCAACCCTTTACGACTGTGCAGAGAGCGGTTCAGGAAGATCCAGAAGCTCTGGCACCAGCACAGTGTCACCGAGGAGATTGGACACGCCCAGGAAGCCAACCAGACACTGGTCGGCATCGACTGGCAGCACTTGTGATGACGTCGCCACCACGCACGGGGACTCGGAGTTTTGTAACCCAGTTGGCTTTTTAAAAAGATTAGGAAATAAATTCTGGGTTTTGAAATAAATTCTTTATTTAAGCTTTCCTTCCCAGTTTTATTTTCATAGCTTCTAGCTCCAGAGACTGTTGAAAATCACCTTCCATCGGCAGATTTTCTTGAACTGTTTGCTGTGTCCCTTAGCTGCAGCCTCCTGGGCGTTGGCATCCGGCAAGGAGCTTCTCTTCGCGTCCTCACTGACTGCTGGGGGCCTCGGGCGGAAGCTGACGCCTTTGGCTGGGCCCATGCTTCCCGGCTCCTCTCAGAGACTTGCCCCCGGGGTGGCCTTGCCTGTGCTGAGCCCCCTCCGTGGGGACAGGGCTGGGGACGGTGTGGAAGGGGCCCGGGCCGCAGCCGGACTCAGTGTGCTGGCTGGCTTTTCCGAGCCGGAGCCCTCCGTAGCAGGTTCATGGTTGCTATGGGTGGTTTTGTTTTTGTTTTTTCCCCTTTTTTTGGCTTTGAGAGAAAAACCTCAATTCAAGGGCTTTTTGAAAACTTGAAGAAGATGCTCATTTCCCCTCGGTAATATTCTGTGTATGAATCAAACCCTGGGGGAAATGGCGAGCCGGCAGCCGCGGAGGCGAAGGCCCCGCTTGGCTTTGTGCGCACCGGCCTTCCTGCTCCTGGGATATGTTGTTCCTGCTAAGGGGCCTTCCGGGAACGGTGGCCCCTTGGGAGCCCAGGCGCACTGCACAGCTGCCCAGCGGCAGAGAGCTCCCACACGCCACGGGGAGGGGCGCAGATCCAGCCCAAGAAGAGACTCTGAGCCTCTCTGAGGCGGGGCTCCGGGACAGGCGTACGCGCCGCGACTCTTGGCAAATGACTGTTTCCTCAGTCTTGGATGACTCGCGTCTACAAGCTGCGTTCTCAGCTGTGCGGTGTCCTCGGTATACCAGGAGGAAGCTCGGGAATCCACACCTGGAGCTGCAGGAAGCGGCCATGCAAGAAGCCACGTTCCCGTCCCCCGTGACAATGACTGGAGCCCTTCCTGCTTGGGACTTGCTCACCCCACTGGGAGACGTCCAGCAGGCGAGAGTGACCGGTTAGAATCCACCTCTCTTCCCACCGTTCTGGCCTGTTATTCCTAAGACTGGATTGTTTGGGTTGAGGGTGGCATAATCAATGTTTATTTGCGCCTTTGTCACATCAAGTTCCTTTAACTTTTAAATCCATCTGCTTTTGACTTTCCTCCAAATGTTCACCAACCTTAGACTGAAAATTATCAGACCAGATTGCTCCAAGTGAATCACAGACATCCTCACCAAATCCTCACAATACCCCCAGCTTTCCAGCCTGACTTCATGGAAGCGCAGGCTTAGCGGAGGGGGTCCCTGAACTCCCTTCTCTAGGAATGTGGGAGTCTGGGAGATGAATTTCCATGCAATAGCAAAAGGCACACCCTTTTATTCCCTGGCCTTAAGCTGACTCCCTACCTAATAAATCATCTTACTTTTATGATTTGTTCCGCATGTTTTATGTTTATTGTAGAAATGTTTATATAACATGATTTCCATATCAGGGAATATCTTATCTGTTTAATAAATTGGCTATAACTTTAATATCTGTGGACAAACTTGTAAAATTTGGAATGTATCATATGTAAAAAGTTTAAAGCTATCCAAATAAATGCTTTAGGCATTGACATTACTTTGGTTTGGCCTACACCTTCTTCTCTTCTGTTGCATACACTTAAATGCCACAGCAGTGTTTCCCTCGTCACCTTGCTGCAAATAAAATGGAGCATTGGTATTAGCTTGAAATTTAAGAGGCTTATATTATTAGTGTCAGTGGTGGCTATTCGCCATAGCACCTTGACCTTCACAGAGAAAGCCTGGTCATTGTTTCAGCCGATTAACTTTCATATTCATTGGGTATGACAGCTTGTGACCTTTCTGGGACATTTTGGACCTTAGATCTCCAAGGCCTATCCAAGACCAGGTTCAAACTCTGCCTGCTCGTCTCTGGAGTCCTTGCCTACATACTACCCAGACATCGCTCCCGAGAGGCTAGGCGTGTAAGGGAGTCACTGCCTCCGAGAGTTCTGCTTTTCCAGAATCCTTGCGTGAGCAAAGTGTCACCCTAAGCGACAAGGTGTCTGCCGCTCGCTCGTCTCCTGGCCTCGGTCTTCCATTGCAGGACCCAGCAAGCTGCCTCTGATAATCCCCTCGCTCTGTCCCCACTCTTCTGTGTTGTTTTTTCTCCTAAATGTTAATCTAATCACATGCGAGGCTGAAAGACCAAAAGGGTGAGTTCCCCATCTGCTGGTTCACTCTCCAGATGAAGCCAGGAACTCAGTCCACATCTGTGGTGTGGGAGGCAGGAGCTCAATAGCTGGAGCCTTGGCTGCTGCCCCCAGGGTCTCATTAGCAGGAGGCTGGAGTCAGAGCTTAAAGCAGGCATCAGACCCGGGTACTCTGATGTAGGACACAAGTGTCTTTACTAAGCCAAATGCCTGGCCCCCTAACCTTGTGTCTGTAAGTCAGGTTTATTGAAGTATGTTTTACAAATACTAAGATAACCATTTGTAGTGTATGTACAGCTTTACATAATGGACCAAAGCATACAGTTGTTTAACAACCACCGTGCTTGAGAAATACATCTGCATTACCCCAGAAGGTTCCCCATGGGAGGGGAAGTTCCCCTTCCCGACGCCTGGCTCTGTCCCTTGGCTTTACCTCTCGCAGAATGGTACAGAAATGGAGCCAGCATACAGAAATGGGACCATCTCACCAAGAACACCGGACAGTCTTCACATGCCTTGGGTGCTGAGGAGCGGCCATGGCACAGACGGCTGTGCAGTCAGCTTGTGAGGGGCACCGGGTTTGGGGCGACTGCCACAAACACAGAGTTTTTGTGTGAACCTAAACTTTCATTTCCCTTGGGTAAATAGCTGGGAGTTGTCCCTTGTGTCTTAATCCTGCACCTGCACCTCCCTTGGAACATAGCCTTCTCTCGTCTCCTACTGCTGTTCACACACCTCCTCTGCTGGGGAGGGAGGAGGCAAAATCTCCCCTTTCCTCTCCAGCCAATCTCATGCCCGTGGAGAACTGAGACGGAAAAGCCTGCCTTCCGTGGAGGTCCACACATCCCACAGAGAACGCTGCTGGCTGCCCACAGCCGGGAGCTCTCTTTTTACCCAGTAGCAGGTGAGAGGCCCTAATTGTCTTGGCTAAGCTGCAAACCTGCTGGCCTAGCACGACAGGTGCCGGCATGAGGAGGGGCAGGGCAGCGTGCGGAGCGAGCCCCTAATCTTATTAACCCATATTGAGGTTACGTGAGGTTTATTTGCTGGCAACCCAGTCCTGGGCTTGAAGCTTGTTGCAAGAAGCTGTGGGTTCTTGAGCTGAGGCCATAAATTCCAGGACACCCGGCTTCCTAAATGTGGAGAAGTTGTTGTCACCGATTTCTTCACTGAGTGTTCCTAAGAAAGTCCAAGGGCCTGTCTTTGCCTCCCACCCACCATGCTGCAGGGCAAAGCCCACAGAACTTGAACAACTGGCCGAGCCCTTGGCGACACAAATGTACACAAGTCCTGGGAAAGGAAGAAACCTGATAGCAGTGTCTTGCTGGGCCCCGCCAGGCACCGTACTGGGGCCAGGCTCGGGCACCAGAGCAGTGGTGGTAGACGCTGCTTCCCGGAGGGCCAGTTTCCTGTTCAACAACACGAGCTGGAGTTGGGGAGCGCGTGATGGACGCTTTTGAATGGGCTGCTAATAATATAACAAAGTGGTTTTTCGTGCAGTGTAATGTTTAATATCTGCCATACAGCTGTTGGGGCACAGTTACACACGTGGGCCTAGGGCAGCTCTTCCACCATAGTTCTCAGAGCTCCCGAGAGCGGCGGGGGAGGAGTCAGAGATGGCTGACTCAGCATTTCCCATCCGGGTCATTCCTTCGTCTCAAGGACACTCAGATGTCTCTTTCTACCTGGGACGAGAGTCCGATGGGTGTCCAAATGTCCTTCTGGGAGAATTAGAGCCGGGAATGTCCCCTAGGCAGCACCAAAAGCCTTATTTTCTCTATACTGAAATTCTTAGGACAGCAGTAAACCCAGAGTCAGTCAGGGCCGAGGGGAGGTAGGGCTGCCCCTGTATTCGGCCTCCAGCCAGGCAGGAAGGAGCCAGTCTGACCAGCAGGGGCCTGGGATGCCAGTGAAACCAGTCTGTCTGCCCCTGAAAGCTTCCTTTTTCTCCCTCCTAAAGGAGATGGAACTTCTCAGGAAGATGGGCTGGCCACAAATCTGATGCAGACACACCCCGGGAACAGCGCTTTGCAGGGTGGGTCTCTGGGGTGGGGGTGGGGTGGGAACTTACTCCCTGAGGCCCTGAGGACCCCTTGCCCTCCACTGAAGAGAGTGTTGTCGGCGAGGGGTCCCCAGAGGTTAGACTCTTGTTGGATCACTGCTCCTCATCCCAGCACAGCAGTGTCCTACATGGGGCTTCCCCAGACGGGCGCCAAGGCTCACTCTGGGCTTGCTCGGTGACCGAGAGCATGCGAACATGACACAACTTTTTTTTTTTTTGGGGGGGGGGGTGCCAGGGACATGATCTCCTGCCCAGAAATTCTCTTGCTCTACTATTAGAGAATTCCTGTGCGGAGTCTGCAGTGTTTTGGAAGAGTCCATTATCCTTAGGAAAGTTTAACTGCCCCCACCTTGTGACACAGCAAGCAGAACGGCCGGCCTGTCCATCTTGGCATTAAACAGGGCAAAAAGAAAAATCAGCACGGCCATTACCTTTTTCTAATTCCCTGGTGACGCTTGGGATATAGAACAAAGCGGAAAGAAGCAACTTAGGTAAGCACTAAGGAGGGCAGCCTTGGGGAGGAGCCAGTAGTCTCGGGTGGAACTGAATTCAGGAGCTGAGACGCAGGTCCTGGGCTCACCCTTGCTCAGCACCCCAGATCCACCTGGAAGCTGCACGACCCAGAGCGTGGGCGGGAGGGGCTGGCTCACCCACCTCTGGAGTCAGGCATTCAACAAACATTTCAGGGACCCTACTCTTTAAACCCACCACCGAGCACAGTGTAGGAGGGCAGCCTGCGTGGGCAGGTCGGACTTCCACAGTTGGGCAAAGGGGGAGGTCCGCGTTTCCTGGAGTCCGCTACACAGAGTTCAGGAGGGGGGGGCCCGGGGCCATCAGCCCGCCTCTGGGGCCTGGCCCGCGTCTGCACCCCCGGCCTCCACCTGGTTGCCCTTGCCCAGCTTTTTCAAGCTCTCCAGGAAGGCCTTCCAGGTCTCGGGCACGCTCTTCTCCAATAGCCAGCCCTCGCTCTCGCCTTCGGCCTCCTCCATGCTGGACACGCCTTCCAGTGCTGTGTGCAGGTAGCGTAGCCCAACTGTGATGGTCACCTGTGGGCGAGAGGAGACTTAGAAATCTGGGAGAAGTAGCTGGCGGCTGACCTTCCGGGAAACTGGACGCTACCAGCCTCTTCCTCCCTGGGACGGTTGACTGGAGGAGGGCACAGTCAGGTGAAGGTGAAGACCTAGGCCCACCCACCCCGCCCCACCCCAGCCTCACCTCAGGCCCTTCCCTGCTCCCCCTGCAGCCGCCCTGGGCTTCTGTGGGCGTGCCCCCACCTCATCCTTCCATCTACATCTCTACCATTTGCTGTGCCTTCTGCCAAGACTATTGTTGCTCAGATGGACCTGTTAGTTCACCTTCAACCCTGCTATTCTCAGTCCCTCCTGGTCTTCTCTGGTCCCCTGCTCCCCCCACATTCTCCCCCGCCCCGCCCCGCCCCATCCCTCCCTCACTGGTGGACACACACTAGACGTTCAGGAGCTGTGCTGGATGGGATTAGAGAGTTCTGCACACCTGCCCGGGACGGGGATGAATGGTGCTAGCAGTGGAGCCTGGGGCTTTGCTCACTACACTTCCAGCGCCAGAATGCCTGGGTTCCAACCCCAGCCCTGGCCTACAGCCAGTCCCGGGCCTGCACAGCCTCAGTTTAGGCATGTGGTTTGCAGATCTTCAGACGGAGAGGTGCCTGCCTCGTGCAGACACTGGGGTGCCTCTGCAGGTGTGCAGCGCACAGCACGGGCAAACTTCAGCTGTCATTGGACATAGCGTGCTAAGTATTGTCACGTATTCCATTAGCCAATTGTTGGCTCTCTTCTGCTTGGATAGCATGGTAAACTCTATGAGAGGGAAGACTAGGCCACCCCCAGAGACACCCTCCTGGAGTGTCCCAGCTCCTATAACAGTGCCATCAAGTGGTGGGTGAATATCTCTTCAATGGCAATCCTACAGTGTATAAGTACAGCTGTGCCTGATGATGGTAACTGTTGGCATTATTTTGATGATTGGCAATTGGAAGTTTAATAAAAGTTGTTTACAGAGGAAAGGGTCCTCTCCTCCAGGAAGTCCTCTTGGTGTGAGTGCATCCACTGTGACCCCTTCCTGCTTTCGAAAATGAGACTCATTGCTGTATGAATTTTGCAGTGGGTAGCAGCGCCCCCCTTTGGCTGGAGGTACATCATCTCCTCACTGGATTGTGAGGCCCGGGCAGCCAGGGCTGAGGTCAGAATCCTGTCATTAGCTCGGTCACCCTTGTGCCCGTCACCCTCTGCCCACCAGAGGCCTTGAGAACAAGTCGAGAGCATTCAAATCCCCGTTCCCAGAGAGCTGATCCTCGGCTTAAGCAGTCGGTGGATTCCTGTAAAGGCGGGGGAACAGCGAGGCAGCCAGGGCGGCGCCATTTTCCCGCTGACTGCTCTTATCCTTCCAGGTTTCTCGTGGGTCTCAGGGGACGCAACTCCTTGCAGCAAGCGTCTCTCCTCCTCCCATCCCCTCGCTCCTGAGACAGCCTCGAGGGGTCAGCAGTCGGCCGTGTCTGCCCGAACAGTAAAGCGGTGCCTCGCGGTTCACGTGCTGGATCAGACGGGGTGTGGCCCAGCGGGGGCTCGCACACCGCGTGAATTCCAGCAGCGACCACGGCAACCCTGCCGAGCAAGGTTTCTAACGGGAAAGGCTCCCGTGCCCCGATCTGGCTTTGTGCGGAAGTGTTATGAGGGTCTGGCTTTTCTGTTGTCAGAGTAGCTTACAGTAGGCCCCAAGTCACCTCCTGTGCCACCTTGACCCACCGAAGCCCTGCGCGTGCTCTCGTTCAGCACCAAGAACAGCGCCTCTCTCCTCTCAGGGCATGGACCCCACAGAGAGGAATCCCCCTTACAGAGGAGATGAGAAGGAATTGGACCACAGGTGAGTGGTCACTGCCCCCGCCCCTGTGGAGCAGCACAAATCCAAACACCCCCGATGGATATATTGTACAAACTGCCCCCCACGGGTCCCCGAAACTAACTGTTGTCTCCATATAGCAGAGAGGTGAAGTTGCTTTCCAGAACCTCAGAATCAAAAAGTGGAGGCACAGGCAGGGCCTCCGAACCTGCTAAGTGGAAGAAGCTGAAGACAGAAGGTTCCAGATCCCACGGATCTGGTTATACCAAGGATCAGAAATGAGCCTGACCCACAGAGGCAGCACTCAGCCTGGGGGCGTGAGGGGCACCTGCTCAGAGGGTGTGAGGCTTTCCTTGGGGGTGACGGAAACATTTTGGAACCAGATGGGCTGATGGTTGCAGGACTGTGTGAATGTTCCAGACGCCACTAACTGGTTCACTTTGAAATGGTAATTGTGTGTTCTGTGAATTTCACCTGCTTACCGAGTTTCATTAAATGTGGCAGGAAGGAAGGAAGCAAAGTAGCGGCACCTGGGATTCCAGCCCAGGCTGCTCTGATCCACAGCCAGGCAGATGTCCCGGATGTCCGGTTCCCAGGAGAGAGGGGTCTCCCGTTAAACCCTCCCCACCAGCCGGGGGCTGGCACAGGGCCTACCTCAAAGAGCCAGACAAACAGCGTGACGACACCCATGGAGTTCATGAGGCTGCTGTAGTAGCTGAGCAGGGCGTCCCGGCAGCCGCGCACCCACAGGTTGAGCTCCTCTGTCTGGTGGTCGTAGCTGTAGTGCGCCGAGTTGTTGGTGAGCTGGTACTGGATGCAGGGCCGGGGAGAGTTGGGGTTGCAGCAGCTGAAGGGGACCCCGTCCACCAGGTAGCGCCCGTCCACGTTGCTCTTAATGCGGCTGGAGGGGAAACAGGCAGCTGGAGGCAGCCCTCACCCCTGCCTCCGGAAACCTTGCACCTTCGTTCCCTCTCTCCCTCCCTCCTCAACTGCTTCCTGTGCGCCTGCTGTGTGCAGCCACTGGTCTAGGCACGGGAGATGGAGCAGAGAACACACAGCCTGTGGCCCTGCCTGTTTTCCAGCAGGCAGAGCAAGTAACTAAGGAATCCAGGAGTTCACCCAAGCGCTCTGTGCATCGCCTGGCCCCGGTTTGCACTGACAGGAAGAGCAGCAGGCCAGGCGGTGGCCAGGGACGAGGTCTGGCCAGCATTTGGGGCTACTAGACATGAGCTGCCAACTCCTTCGCCAACTCTTTCCCCCTGCACAAGTCAGCAGAGCCCCCTCCAGCCGGATGTTTCCAGAAGGCCTGATCAGCCTCTGGGCCTGTGCAGAGGCAGGAGATGGAGACTCGAGGCAGGCATGCCCTTGCCTTGGACAAACTCCACCGCAGCCAGGTGGGAGCTCCTTACTCACCTGGAGGACATGGCGGCTCACCTGGCCCACCGGGCTGACGGGCAGGGCTCCCAGCTTTGCGTGTCTGCATCTGCGGATGTATTGTTCAGAGCACACCACACATGCACATGGGGTTTAGAAATCAAAAGGGTCTTTAGAGTGGGAGGTCACCCCTTCCTCTCTTGCAGGTTGGGCACCTTGCACCCGACCTGGGCGTGGTTCGCCAGGGGTCCTGGTGTGTCAGAATTCACCAAGCCACATGCACACTTAAGAAGACTTATGCACTTGACCATGCACTGTTGCCCTGAGTGGAAAGGCTACCCATGAGCAACGTGTCACATGATAGCAGACTTTTACGATCCAAGAACACAAAGCATG
Source organism: Oryctolagus cuniculus (assembly GCF_964237555.1). Classification (NCBI taxonomy): domain Eukaryota; kingdom Metazoa; phylum Chordata; class Mammalia; order Lagomorpha; family Leporidae; genus Oryctolagus; species Oryctolagus cuniculus. The sequence continues at coordinate 127,250,714 of NC_091436.1, read as the reverse complement.
TAACTGTTTAAAACAGAAATTCTTTTCAAGGATGTGCACTGAAATGATAATGATACTCTAAACCATATGTCCAAGTTTAGCTTCTAAATAAAAAATCTCCTTAACACAAACTCAGCCTCCACACCTTCTTGTCGCTCAGCCTCTGGGTCACCTCCCTGTGGCCAGCTCCACCTGTCAATCAAGGAAGCTTCAGGCGTGGGTGAGCAAACACAGACGCTGCAAGTGTGGCTTTTCCTGAGAGCTCTTCAAACCCAAATAGTAGCTGCCTTGAACCTTAGCAACATCTGGGAGATTGGTTCATATCCGCCAGTGGGGATGGCCGGGGGTTCTCCCTGTGTGCATGGCCCATGGGTTCCTATGGGATCTGCCCAGTCCCCTACTGATGGGCATTTGGGTTTCTGACATCTTCTGTTCATACCAACATGGACACGGGTCCTCCTGCTGGTTGCCAAATCTATGTAGAGGGTAAAGCCCCAGGAGAGGCATCTCTGGGAGCTGGCCAGACCCCTCCCCTGGGGAGTTGGCCAGTCACACCCTGACCAGCTGGGGAAAGAGAGCCCGCCCCCACAGCCACACCCCTACAGGTCCTACTGCTCTTTGCCAACTTGACAGATGAAAAGGAGTGGCTTGGGAGTGCTTGGTTTCCCTTTTTCTATGCCATTTAGCCTTCCTTTTCTATGAACTCTGTTGGGATTAAGACCTAGGGGAGGGGCTGGCATCATGTTGCACTAGGTTAATCCTCTACCTGCTGCGCCAGCATCCCATATGGGTGCTGCTGGTTCTAGTTCCGGCTGCTCCTCTTCCGATCCAGCTCTCTGCTATGGCCTGGGAAAGCAGTAGACAATACCCCAAGTGATTGGGCCCCTGCACCCACATGGGAGACTGGGAAGAAGCTCCTGGCTCCTGGCTTTGAATCAGCACAGCTCCAGCCGTTGCAGCCATTTGGGGAGTGAATCAGCAGATGGAAGACCTTTCTCTCTGTCTCTCCCTCTCACTGTCTAATACTACCTTTCAAAAAAAAAAAAGACCAAGGGAGGCCACACATGGGGGATTATGGCCACTGTACCTCCATATGCCCTGCCCTCTTGGGGCAGGACCTGCTGCCAGGAGAACAGGGTGATGCTAAGAGCAGAACTGCCTGGGTTTGCTATCCTGGCTCTCCCTGCCTCAGCTTTCCTTACTGTGAAACAAGGTTGAACACAAGGCTCGCAGGAGAGTGCCCGGGAGGTAGCAGGTGCAGGCTGCCTCCCAGGCAGAGTGGCTGAGAACAGCCCAGCGAGCAGTGCGCTGTGGGGGAGGGGAGCGGGGAGCAGTCACTTGTGAGTTGGCGGCACGGCTCTCCCTGGCTCAGGGCAGCAGCTGGGAACTGCTCGTCTGTCACGGTCACGGTCATGGCAGAACCTCGCCCTGCTCAGCACCCAGCCTGTGCAGGGGGCGGGGTGGGAAGACTGGGTGGGAGCCTGTCCGAGGGGCCTTCAGCCTGGGGCTCCCCTCTTGTGCCGGCATAAGTGAAATGCTCTCTCCATGCCACCCGGACACACACCCCTCAGTGTCGGGGTGCTTCTTCCCTGCAGGCTGGCACCGGAGCCCGGCCCCCGCACAGAGCCCACCTGAGCCGTTCCCAGCGGCACGATGAACAGGTAAGGCTGGGGGCAGAATTCAGGTCTCCGGTCTCTCAGGCTGTGTGTGTGAGCTGTCAGTCACAGCCCTGCTGCCCCCCGCCCCACCCCCACCGTCTCCCTAAGGCTCTCCTTATTGATTTGTGTTTGTTTCTCCAGATTTGCTCAGGGCGCTGCCTGGCTTGGCTGGGGTAGTGGCCCAGTCAAGAGCCCAACAAGCCCCGGGAAATGCCCTCGGATATAAATAGCCAGCTCAGCTCGCAGCCTAAGGAGCTCGCCTCGGCCTGGCTTAGGAGGCCGGCAGGGGCCTTAATCTGTGGTCGGAAGGAGGGCAGGCACTGGGTAAACAAGACGAGGTTGGTTCCAAAGGGGAGAGCCCAAGGGTCCCAGGCTGGGGCCCAGGGAAGCCCCACTTCTACTGTGCTTGGCTGCCTCGCCCTATGCCAGCCTGGGCCCCGCCCTGAGGGAGTGCCCAGTCCGAGGTGGGAAGGAGACACAGCCTTGTCCTGCAGGACTCTGACGGGCGAAGCCCCAGCCTGGCCAAGGTCTGCCTCCCCAAGGCGTTCACAGCTTGTTCAGGAAGAGCAAACAGGGCCCTGTTCTCTGTGGGTGCCTGGAGAGGGTGCTGAGGGGCGGAGGTGTGCGGCCAGCTTCCCCTCAGACTGGGGGGCGGGGACCCCAAGCCAGGCTGTCCTGACTGTGACTGCGGTTGGTGTCAAGACCGCTGCACTCCCTCTCGCTCTGCCTCTCACCCCAGGGCCCTCAGCCCTACTTGTCCTGAAAGCAGGGGGAACATTAAAGGGACCTCAGGAGCTGGCGGGAGGCCTCATGTCCCTCCCAGGGGTGCAGGATGAGGCCAAGAGGGCGCTGCTCCCTAAACTGAGCCTGAAGCCACCACCGGCTGCTGGGGAAACCCAGAGGACAGAGCAGGTGCAATGACCCCAGACGTGAGCAGTTCTTCCAGGTCAATGGCACGGTCTCTCCAACACACACGAGACAGGAGAAAGGTCACTGTCAGCTGTAGAAAGGACACAGGGGGCAGAACAAGCCCATACAAAGCCTGCGCTTGGTTTGGATCCCTGTTTGAACAAGCCGCCTGTCAAAGATTTTGGGACAGAGACATTGAACACAAACTAGGTATGTGATGATATTGCGGAGAGCTTCGCTGGTGTCATGGTTCTTACACTTATGTTGCAAACAAAAAGGCAAAAGCAAAGCTTCCTGGTCTGTTGGAGATGCCGTCTCAGGTGTTCACAGGTGACAGGGAAGCTGTCTGGGATTTCCTGTAAGATGCTCAGAGCGTGGGGCCAGCACTGTGGCGCAGCAGGTTATGCCACTGCCTGCAACACTGGCATCCCATATGGGCACCAGTTCGAGACCTAGCTGCCCCATCTCCGATCCAGCTGCCTGCTAATGCGCCTGGGAAAGCAGCGGAGGATGGCCCAAGTGCTTGGGCCCCTGCACTCAGGTAGGAGGCCTGGATAGGGTTCCTGGCTCCTGGCTTCAGCCTGGCCCAGCGCTGGCCATTGTAGCCATCTGGGGAGTGAACCAGCAGGTGGTTCTCAACAATGCTCTTCTCTCTCTCTCTCTCTCTCTCTCTCTCTCCTCTCTCTCCTCTCTCTATAACTCTGCCTTCCAAATAAATAAAAAATAAATCTTAAAAAAATAGATACTCGGAGTAGTAAATGTGTGTGTTTGGAGAGGCTCAAACGAGAAAAGAGGCTGATCTCACTAGCTGGTGGTTATGCAGGAGTCCATTATCATCTTCTCTCTACTCAAGAATGTTGGAAATGCAGTAAAATAAGGTTACAAAGGCACTGGTTGAGGGCCACACATGTGTATCCCCGGTGGCTCACTGAGTGTTAAACTTGGACTTCTGAGCCCTGGCTCCTCCCTCTGAGGCCTCCCCCAAGGGTAACACAGAGCTCGTCCCTCTCTTCCTGGCTCACCCAGGGCCGTCAGGCAGCAGAGGGAGATGCAGGAGGTTAAAGCACAGGGGTGGCCGCAGGGAGCCTGGGGTGCTGTTTCCGGTTTCTCTGGGGTCTCCTTGTGATGACCTGGGCCCTGGGATCCCATCTCAATCCAGAGGTGATTTTTGAGCCGACCTCATTTCTGCCCGCCCCTTCCAGGCCCCCCTGGGGGAGGAAGTGGAGAATAAGGAGACAGAAAGGAAGGAAGGAAGACGAGCGAGAAGGCCGAGATGCCCCTCTCCCCAGAGCAGCCCTGCACTCAGTCAGCAAACATCCATTTAACCCCAGTCTGTGCAAGATGGACGGCAGCCTGGCGGGAAGCGGTGGCGTGGGGTGGAAAGAGCTGGACTTGAATGTAACACTCCTTGTGTCAGGGCCCGCGCTGTGTGTAGTGGGGAAAGCCGCCACCTGCAGCGCTGGCGTCCCCGTTGGGCACAGGTTCCAGTCCTGCTGCTCCACTTCAATCCAGCTCCCTGCTAATGCACCTGGGAAAGCAGCAGCAGATGGCCCAAGTGCTTGGGCCCCTGCCACTCATGTGGGAGACCCAGATGAAGCTCCTAGCTCCTGGCTTCAGCCTGGCCCAGCCCTGGCTGTTGCAGTCATTTGAGGGGTGAACCAATGGATGGAATGTGTATGTCTCTCCCTCTCTCTCTCTCTTCCTCTCTCTCTTCCCCATATACAATTCTTCCTTTAAAAAATAAAATAAATCTTTTTTTTTAAAGTGTCCCCGCCAGCACTATGTGATATTAGACTCGCTGAGGCCGGGAGCTCCTCCCGCAGTTCTGGGGAGGCTCTGGGTGTGCAGACCCCACCACCACCACAGTCAGGCCTAGGTTGGGGGGTGTCACAGGGCCAGGACCTCCGCTCCAGTTGGCCCAGCCGGGAGCGCCTCCCACAGAGTGCCCCCTCAAGAGGGCCAGCCTCCCTCCAGGCTCCATCTGCACTTCCTCCAGACTGGCCACCCTCTGACCAGCTCAGGGCTCCTGGGCTCACCTCCAGGCTCAGAGAAGAGAATGGGGCTCACCCCAGCCTTTTTGTGGGCTGGGGTGAATCCTCTGAATTTGGTAGAAAAAGGAAAAAAAGACTTTCTTTGAAAAGAAGACCTTGGTGGGTGACAGCCCTCCCCCACCCTCGCCCTGGACCCTGTGTCTGCCATCACAGTGCCAGCCCTGGGAATGCTGCCCGGGAAGTCCCGGCCTTACCGCTTCCTGGTGCCTGGGACCCCAGGAAAAGGCTCGCCGTTCTCCAGGGGGGCGCTTGGGGAGCCAACTCTGTCACCCAAACCTCATCCTCCCCCAGGAAGCCCTCAGGCTGTGAACGTAAAGCCGTGTCAGTGCCCTCCTCACTCCTCCGTGTTTCCTGCTGCTGAAGCCCTGGGCCTCAGCAAACCCAGCTCGGAGAAGCTTTCTCGCTCCACTGCCAGGCACAGCCACCGGTCATTCATTTAAAAGTCCAGGGTCGGGCATTCAGTGTGGCAACTGATGCCGCCTGGGATGCTTGCGTCCCACGGTGCAGTAACTGGGTCCCGCGACCAGCACCAGCTCCTGACTCCTCAGCTCCTGCTGAGGCAGGGCCTGGGAGGCAGCAGAGGACGGCTCAAACACTGGAGTCCATGCTTTCTACACAGGAGACCCTGCCCCGGCTACTGTGGGCATTCGGGGAATAAACAGATGGCTGGAACATTTCTGTCTGCCTTTATGTTTCAAATACATAAAATTAATTAATTAAAAAAAATTTTTTTAGTTCTTGGAGAAATGACTTGATCCTGTGCCTGCCAAGGTGCCCGTCTCGGGCCGTGCCCTCAGAAGCGCAGACCATGACATTGCTGTGCTGTAAGGAAAAACGCATTTCAGTTCTAGAGCTGTGCCTTCAGGCTGGCTTTGGGGAAAGCCAACAGATGCGTTTTCTTCCAGGGCAAGTAGCCTAAAGGAGCCAAGAGACAGAGAGACAGAGAGGCAGGCAAAGGGCTCAAGAAGGCCCACGCCGGTGCTACTCACGAAAGGGGTAACACCGTGCCATGGGAGCCCCAGATGAAGCTCCTGGCTCTGGGTTTTAACCTGGCCCAGCACTGGCCATTGCAGCTTTTTGAGGTGTGAACCTGCAGATGGGAGATTTCTCCCCCCCTACACACACGCACCCCGACTCTACCTTTCTAATACAATGAAATCCTATAATAAAAACAAACATTCATGGGGGCCGGCACAGTGGCATAGCAGGTAAAGCCACCGCCTGCAGTGCCGGCATCCCATATGGGCGCCGGTTTGAGTCCTGGCTGCTCCACTTCCAATCCAGCTCTCTGCTGTGGCCTGGGAGAGCAGTAGAAGATGCTCCTGGCTTCTGGCTTCAGATTAGATCAGCTCCGGCCATTGTGGCCATCTGGGGAGTGAACTAGCAAATGGAGGACCTCTCTCTCTGTCTCTCTTTCTCTCTCTGTCTCTCTTTCTCTCTCTGCCTCTGCCTCTCTGTAACTCTGCCTTTCAAATAAAATAAATAAATCTTTTAAAAAAAATCCACTGCACGTCCATGCATTCAGGGCAGCTTCTCAGATTACAGAATGGACACTCAGTCGTGTTTCCACCGTGGACCAGTTAGCAAGACCCGGTTGGAACGTGGGAACATTCACGCCATTGGTTACTTGGGGGTGGGAACCCGGCTGGAGCTTCCTTTGCTGCTTGTTTCCCTCACGTTGTCCCTGTACTTCCGGGGGCTGGCGCTGGGGGACGTGTCCAGGTCAGTGCAGGGCGGTTGACCGCACAGGTGGAGTGGGGCGTTGAGGCGGTTTTGATGGAGCTACATGTTTGCCTGAAAAATTTGGATCCGCAGGCCACTGGGAGTGGAGGAACCTGGGTAACTTCTCCCCTTGGGACAAACAGGGATTTGGATTACAGAGAGATTTGCCTTCATCTCTCCAGGGGCTGACTCTGCGCCCAAAACAACCAAGGAAAATGACGGGGGGAGGGGGAGAGCTGGAGACCCCTTTCTCATCCGCTAGGGAACGCGGGCTCCACTGTCAGCCTCTCCCACCCCCAGCAATTCTGCTCATCCCCTGGCCTTGCAGCCTGCGGGGTGACTTAGGCAAACCACGCAGTGCACTATCCCCGCCAACCAGCCACAGAGCAAGGGCAGCGCTTACAACACGGCCCCCCCGCTCCCCGGGATTTGGAGCAGTAATCTCCACCCACAAGAAAACAAAACCCCAGGCAGTGACCTTCACTCTGGTGAGGGACAGCTAAGCCACCACCTGGGGCTTGAAGCGTGTTCTGCCGCTGGTGTACCCAGCGCCCGGAGGTCAAGTCCATTCTTGTTCGATGATGGCCAGCCTCACTCACCCTGGCCTCAGCCAGGGTAGGGGCCAGTAGGACAGAGAGAGCGGCTGGCTCAGGGCAAGCCCCCTGAGGGTGGGCATCCTGGGAGGGGCTCTTCCCCACTAACTTTCGGGAGCCACCGGCGCCCCCTGCAGCCCACCACAGGGTTTTATTTCTATACCCGCCAAGAACACGGTTCAGACATCTGCTTTCACGTGGCGTGCGCCAGGCCCTAGGAGGTGACCTTCAAGATCACCGGTTCTGTTGCCTTCATTTCAAAGACCGGTGAGCGAAGGCTCAGGGTGCCCGGTGACCTGCTCAAGGTCACACGCCAATGAACCAACAGAGCCCAAACCACCACCCGGATCTGACTGGCCCCACTCTATCCACTGCACCTGAGAGCAGACATGTCAGATATGCAGAGGCAAGAAGGTGGGAAAACCAGAGAGCCGCCTGGGAAGCTGAGACTTCTGGGACCGAGCCCATTGACTTTGCGTGCCTGAGATGAGCTGCCGAATAAAGTCGTCGTCTTATGTGATCTGTGTATGCCCCCATTCCCACCTACAGGCACACACGGCTGCTAGGTCTTCCTCCCTGGGGACTCCCATCCTGGGGACTCCGGCCACCCCAGCCCAACAATAGGTTGACCCATCTGAAGCTGGCCGTGTTTAGGGGCCAGGGATGTTAGAATACGGGCAATAGTAAATGAATGGTGCCCTCAACGGGGAGGGAGAAGCACGGGACAGGGGCAAGGAGTGGGACAGGAGAGGGTGTCCCCCGGGGAGCCCTCAGGCCACTCACTCTTTGACTTCTTTGGAGGAAAAGTCCAGGTAGCGGTTGCTGATCCACTGAATCTCAAACCAGTCCCGGAAGCCGTTGTTGCCACAGCACTTGAACTCGATCTGCAGCATGTCGATGGTCTTCTTCATGAAGCAGCGGCCGGGGGTGTCCGTGTCGCGGTAGTACTTCATGCCGCTCTTGAGTCCCTGCGCCAGGGTGCTCTCCAGGGAGCCCCGCAGCAGGAAGCAACAGAGGGCCACGAGGAAGAGGGCCACGTTGAAGAGTACGCAGACGGCCAGGTATGGCTTCAGCCAGGGCTTCCACTTGGCGTACTTGGCGGGATCCAGGGCGTCGTAGCAGATCTTGCCGGCCAGCGAGTTAAAGACGCAGGACAGCAGCCCCATGCTGATCAAGGAGTTGGGCACGAAATGGCTCTCCGAGTGGTTCATCACCTCGCTCCGCTTCCGCAGCTCGATCTTCAGGAACAGCCCCAGGCTGAAGAGGACGATGCCAGCCAGCACCGACAGCCAGTTCATGAGCCAGAGCCCTTGGGCCAACTTGACCCGCTTCTTCTGGTCGAACGTGACTTTGAGCAGCGCCATGCTCGCCGATGCGCTCTGGGCAGCCTCCTGCAACACAGATCCCGACCTCAGCGTGCTCAGGCCCTTGGGGAGGGTGCAGTGGGGCCACCCTGCATGCAGCCGCCCTGGGGGTCGCCCATGTCGGGGCCCCCCTAGCCCGGGACCCCCGTTAGCTCAGGGGCGGAAGCGGGGTCCTCAGAGTCACGGCACACACAGGGGCTGGTCCTTCAGCTTCCTTCCCCGCCGAGAAGCGACAGCCTGAACGCCGTGGATTAAAAGTGGGAACTCCAAGACATCCCACTAATCTCTTTAGCCCGGTTCATCCCATTAGATAAAGCTGGGCCAAGCTCAGAATATGGCCAAAAGGAGTCCCCAGGGCCACGCTGGACCAGAGCGCTCTGGGCTCAGCTGGGAGAACCAGGAGTGGAAGGGCCAGGGGGCCAGGGGTGGGCTGTGTGGGGACGGCTGGCTCAGAAACGGCCCCGGCGCGCCCCGGCCAATCTCCCTCCAAGTTTGTAACTTGCTAGTACACAAAAGACCTGGCTTCTTCCCAAGCTGAAAAAGAAATGACAGATCCTCAGAAAACATTCACAATGCTCAAAATAAAGAATTAACATGCAAACATTTCTAGGCTCCCACAAACCCACAACCAAAAGACCAACAATCAACACAGGAAACAGGTGGTTTCTTTCTCCTTTTTTTTTAAGATTTATTTTATTTATTTGAAAGTCAGAGTTACACAGAGAGGAGAGGCAGAGAGGTCTTCCATCCCATGGCTCACTCTCCAGTTGGCTGCAATGGCCGGAGCTGCGCCGATCCGAAGCCAGGATCTAGGAGCATAGCAGAGAGCTAGATGGGAAGTGGGGCAGCCGGGACTTGAACCAGTGCCCATATGGATGCTGGCGCTTCAGGCCGGGGCTTTAGCCCGCTGCGCCACAGCACCGGCCCCAACAGATGGTTTCTAACACAGAATCTGGGGAAGATCTTCCACCGGAGCAGCCTGCCTGTGAAAACCACAACAAAACAAACTTGATCTCGGGCCATTGCCACTGCCTTCACAGGTGCACCAGCAGGGAGCAGGATTGAAAGTGGAGCAGCTGGGATCAAACTGGTGCCCATATGGGACGCCAGCACAGCAGGCGGCGGCTTTACCCACTGTGCCACAGTTCCAGTCCCAACTCTGCCTTTCAAATAAATAAATAAATAAATAAAAGAAAGAAAGGAAGGAAGAAAAGAAGGAAGGATCCCTTGATTTCTTCCTGTTTTGGGCAGTTATGAATAAAACTGCTCTGAATATCTTGCATGGTCTTAAATTTTCAACTCATTTGAATAAACATCTGGAAGCCAATGTCTGGATCATAGAACAAGAATATGTTTAGTCCCGGAAGCAACTTGCAAACTGTTTTCCAAAGTAGTTGCATGAGTTTGGATTCCCATCAGCAACAAATGAGAATTCCTGCTGCTTCACGCTCTCACCGGTGTTTCTGGTGTCAGGGGTTTGGATTTTAGCCATCCTCATAGGTGTGAGCGGTATCCCACTGCAATTTGCCAACAACATTTGATATGGGGCATCTTTTTTATGCATACTTGCTGTCTGTACCGGGAAACTTCAGAAAGTTCGTGGGAAAGTAGACTTGAAACCTGAAATTTTTTTGGTTTTAAAACATATATACAAAGGGTCTTTTAAAAGTCCATGGAAAATGCATATTATAAAGAATTTATGCACAAGTTTCTATTTAAAAAAAAAAGATTTGCTTATTTGAAAGGCAGAATTACAGAGAAAGAGAGACAGAGTGAGATGTTCCACCTGCTGGTTCACTCTCCATATGGCTGCAATGGCCGGTGCTGTGCCAGGCTGAAGCCAGGAGCTTCATCTGGGTCTCCCACATGGGTGCAGAGGCCCAAGCACTCGGGCCATCTTATGCTGCTTTTGCAGGCCATTAGCAGGAATCTAGATGGGAAATGCAGCAGCCAGGATTGGAACTGGCTCCCATATGGGATGCTGGCACCACCACCCGCTAGGCCACAGCACCAGTAACCTCAAATTTTTTTTTTTTTTTTGCACCAAAATAAACTGATCTTTTAATTCAATTTTTCTACCCAATATGTTACTCTTCTTTGGCGAATTCTCTGCTCAGCACATTTTCCCATTCTTTAGTAGGGTTGTTTATTCTCTATAGAATGTAATTTTTAAAAAAGATTGATTGATTGATTGATTGATTTGAAAGGCAGGGAGGGGGAGAAGGAGGGAGAGAGAGACTAATCTTCCATCTGCTGCTTCACTCCTCAGGTGGCTGGAATTCCATTAGGAATTCCATCAGGGTTCCCCATGTTGGGGGCAAGGGCCCAAGAACCGGGGCCACCTGCCACTGACTTCCCAGGTGCATCACCAGGGAGCTGCATAGGAACTGGAGCAGCCGGGACTCAGACCCAGGGACTCCAAGATGTGATGCAGGCAGTGATTTAACTGCCTACTCCATGTGTTAAAATTTATAATGCAGGGCCACCACTGTGGCTCCACTTCCAATCCAGCTCTCTGCTATGCCTGGGAAAGTAGCTGAGGTTGGCCCAAGTGCTTGGGCCCCTGCACCCATGTGGGAGATCCGGAAGAAGCTCCTGGTTCCTGGCTTTGGCCTGGCCCAGCCTGGGGTGTTGCAGCCATTTGGGGAGTGAACCAGTGAATGAAAGATTGATCGATCTATCTATCTATCTCTATCTCCTTTCCAAATAAATCTTTTTTAAAAAATTTACGATGTGGGGGCTGGCACTGTGGCTCAGTGGGTTAAGCCGCTGCTTGGGATGCCTACACCGCCTGTCAGAGTGTCTGCTCCGATTCCTGGCTACTCCACTCCTGATCAGCTCCCTGCTAATGCGCCTGGGGAACGATGGATGATGGCCCAAGTCCTTGAGTTCCTGCCACTCATGTGGGATGGAGTCCCAGGCTCTGGCTTCAACCTGGCCCAGCCCTGGCTGTTGATAGCATTTGGGGAGTGAAAGAGGATGGAAGATTCTCTCTCTCTCTCTCTCTCTCTCTCTCTTTCTCTCTCTCCGTCACTCTTCTTCTTCTTCTTTTTTTTTTTTTTTTTTTTTTTTTTTTTTTTTTTTTTGACAGGCAGAATTAGACAGTGAGAGCGAGAGACAGAGAGAAAGGTCTTCCTTTCATTGGTTCATTGGTTCACCCCCAAAATGGCTGCTACAGCCGGCACGCTGCGCCCATCCGAAGCCAGGAGCCAGGTGCTTCCTCCTGGTCTCCAGTGCGGGTGCAGGGCCCAAGCACTTGGGCCAACCTCCACTGCACTCCCGGGCCACAGCAGAGAGCTGGACTGGAAGAGGAGCAACCGGGACAGAATCCGGCGCCCCAACCGGGACTAGAACCCGGGGTGCCAGCGCCGCAGGCGGAGGATTAGCCTAGTGAGCCGCGTTGCCAGCTGTCACTCTTCCTTTAAAATAAATAAATACATTTTAAAAAGAGAGGAAGACTAAACTCATAACTTTTCAAAATAATCCAAGGACCATAGCCCTGCAGGAAACGGAATGTGGATGACTGATGCTGTCCCAGAGACCCTGTTGGGAGCACACAGGTGAACAGGAGAAAAGTAACCGGGAGGAGAGGAAGACTTGACGGAGAACCAGCAAGAAACCTAAAAATAGTTCTACAAAGATAACCCTATTAGCGCCTCAGAGCCTTCCCCTCAAATGGCCCTGGGTCTGGGTGTGCCAGGAGGGGCCGAGCTGGGCCGTCTGCTGGCTGTGGGCGCCGCCTGGTGGCCACACACAGAATGACCCTCAGTGAATGGAAAAGGGGGCTTTGACATCGGTTGATTACCCTGCGTGTAAAAGGAAAACGACAAACACGTGAAAAGGAAAACGACAAACACCTGGGACGGGGCCTGGACAAGCCTTTCTAAGGGGAAACGAGGCGGGATGTGGTTATGAAAGTAAAGGAAAGCGGGCTCCGGAGGACGGGGTGGTGAATCTTCGGGAGGATGAGCGGCTGCCTCCCGCTCTGGGCCGATGGATGTGACCTAGGGGCTGTGAATCTGTGAGAGAACGGAATGGGTGCCAGGATCAAGGGCGATCCCTCGGCTGCTGTAGATTCCTGGGGCCGGCGGGTATGGCCGCCGGCTGCACCAGCCTCCCATGTGGACACAGGTTCCAGCTGCTCCACTTCTGATCCAGCTCCCTGCTAATGTTTCTGGGAAAGCAGTGGAAGATGGTGCAAGTGCTTGGGCCCCTGCACCCACATGGGAGACGTGGACGAAGCTCCTGGCTCCTGCCTTCAGATTGGCTCAGGTCCGGCAGTTGTGGCCATCTGGGGAGTGAACCAGCAGATGGAAGACCTCTCTGTCTCTCCCTCTCCCTGTCTGTAACTCTGTCAAATATATAAATAAATCTTTATAAAAAAAAAAAAAAAAAAAAGAAGAAGAAGAAGAAGAACAGAGCATCAGGGACTCAAACTGGTGCTCATATAGGATGCTGATGTCACAGGCAGCAGCTTAACCCACCGTGCCACAACGCCAGCCCCTGCTGTTTTTCTGTTGATCAAACTAGCTGAAGATGTTTGTTTCATTAGCCTTTAAAAAAAAATCAGTTTTGGGGCTGGTATTCGGTCTAGCTTGAGATGCCCATATCCTGTATCAAAGTGCCCGGGCTCAAGTCCGAGCTCTGCTCCTGATTGCAGCTTCCTGTTAATGCAGACCTGGGAAGCAGTGGTGACGGCTCAAGTCGTTGAGTCCCCGCCATCCAGGCAGGAGACCCAGATGGTGCCCTTGGCTCCTGGTTCCAGCCTGGGCAGACTGTTAGACTGTTTCGGACGTTCATGGAATGAGCCAGCAGACAGGAGCAAGCTCTGTACTTTCTTCCTCTCCAGCCCTCTGCCTCTCAAATAGATTTAAGACTTGGTTTTTTATTTTTTAAAAAAGGTTTATTTATTTATTTATTTATTTGAAAGTCAAAGTTACAGACAGGGAGAGACAGAGAGAGGTCTTCCATCTGCTGGTTTACTCCCCAGAGAGCCACAACGGCCAGAGCTGGGCCAACAAGAAACCAGGAGCCAGGAGCTTCTTCCGGGTCTCCCACGGGGGTACAGGAGCCCAAGGACTTGGGCATTCTGCTGCTGCTTTCCCAGGCCACAGCAGGGAGCCAGACTGGAAGTGGAGCAGCCGGGACTCGAACTGGTGACCATATGGGATGCCAGCACTGCAGGCGGAGGCTTAGCCCACTATGCCACAGCGCTGGCCCCGAAAAAAATTTTATTTTTCAATTTAATGTTCTTGGGAAATGTCTGTAAGTATTTCCATCACTCAAGAACTTTGGAAGTCATTCAACATTCCAGTCCTTTTTTTTTTTTAATCTCTCAGATTTACTTATTTATTTGAAAGGCAGAGAAAGGCAGAGAGAGAGAAGACTGAAAAGAGACTCCCCACATGGCTGCAACAGGGTGGGGGGGTGCAGGTGGAAGTCAGGAGCCTGGAACTCTGTCCTGGTCTCCCACATGGGTGGCTGGCACCCAAGTACTTGGGCCACGTTCTGCTGCTATCCCAGGTGCAATAGTGGGAGCTGGATCAGAGTGGAGCAGCAGGGACTCGAACCAGCTTTACAGGCCACTGCTTAACCCACTGTGCCACAGCGCCATTCCCCAGTCCTGTGTCTTGGAAATTTCCATTACAGCTGAGATGTGCGGGGCGCCCCTCCCCCAGATTTCCTTCTTTCTTTCTTTTTTTTTTTTTTTTTTTTTTTTTTTTTTGACAGGCAGAGTGGACAGTGAGAGAGAGAGAGACAGAGAAAGGTCTTCCTTCCATTGGTTCACCCCCAAAATGGTCGCTACGGCTGGCGCGCTGCATCGATCCGAAGCCAGGAGCCAGGTGCTTCCTCCTGGTCTCCAGTGCGGGTGCAGGGCCCAAGCACTTGGGCCATCCTCCACTGCACTCCCGGGCCACAGCAGAGAGCTGGACTGGAAGAGGGACAACCGGGACAGAATCCAGTGCCCCAACCAGGACTAGAACCCGGTGTGCCGGCGCCACAGGCGGAGGATTAGCCTAGTGAGCCGCAGCGCCTGCCCAGCTTATTTTTTCTTAAACATTTCCAAAGCAACAATGACTTTGCTGAAATCATTGCCTGCCTTGGAGGCGTCCTGGATTCTGTCTGATCACACTGCCATGCATTCTGAAGTTTTGCCATCGTGTGAATGTTGACTGCACCGGCACATGCCCTTCACATCCTATTCTTTCCCTCAAAAAATTTTGCCTACCAGAGATTGCAACAACTTGACCCCAGAGATTAGTCCATTCATTTTTCTTTCTTGCTGTTATTGTTTTAAAAAAAAAATCATGCTTCATTTTCAGAGACTGGAGGAAATCCCAGAAGACTTCCCAGAAGGGGTGACATCTGTCAAGCATAACATTTTGGCAAATGCATGTGGACCCAATCTGTGTGGTTCCTGCTTGCAGAGGCCAGGGAGCACGGCAGAGGGTGTTTGCATTGAATGTCTCCCATCGGCTCAGCCAGACCCATTCTGCAACCTCCTCCACCCTGCCCTGTGTCCTGGCAGCTGACGCACATGGACTGCACCCACAGCTTCCTTGTCCTGACGTTTCCGGCTGGGTTCAGCCACTGGAAGGCACGGATGGAAGACAGCGGCATTCTTTAATCCCCCCGGCTGTTCTCTGCCAAGCCAGGATGGACTGACAGCGTCCTGCCACTAGAAGCTGCAACACGAGTGTGTGCGTGTGTGTGTGTGTTGCGGGGAGGGTAAAGGCGGGGGGAGAGGGAGAGAGAGATCAGGGACAGTTCTGTCCCTTCAGCTCTAGGGATGAGGGCAGGTACTGCACCTTCTCTTACTGCTTTTCCTAAACCCTGCCCACAGCTGTGTAAATAGCTCTGCCCTAAGCTCTTCTCAAATGATCCACTTTGAATGTGGCAGCTGCTTCCTGCAGGGTTGATGCGGCGTGTTTGACTAATGGGCTTCAGATGAGACTGGCTGAGGACAGATGGGGGGAGAGGGGGCTTCGGGGCCAGGAAGTCCACCAGAGGATGGGAAACTGGGGTGTCAGGCCGAGAGGGACATCCTTGAAGGGAAGTATCTCGTAGCCACATGCAGAATGGCTTAGAGGCTGGAGACAGGAAGTTAGGAGACACTAATTACTGAGACAGAAAGATAATGTTTTGCAGCTATCAGATTGGCAAACCTCCTGTATTCTACTAGCACACTGTGTGGACAAGGACACGGAGAAGCAGCACCCTCAGACAGGGTGAGTGTGGGTATAGACGGATGAACTTCTGTTGGCCGATGTGACACTCTTTCAATACTGTAAGAGTTCACAACCCACCCACCCCATCATTTCATACCTAGGTACTTAGCCCTTGGACATAATCACATGCATACTAAATAATTTGTGCACAAGGATATTCACTGTAGCCTCTCTCTCTCTTTCTTTCTTTCTTTCTTTTTTTTTTTTTCCTTTTTTTTTTTTTTTTTTTTTTTTACAGTTAAAATTGAAAACAGAACCAGGCGCTGTGGTGTGGCAGGTGAAGTCGCTGCCTGTGATGCCGCTTCCCATATGGGCACCGGTTCCCGTCCTGGCTGCTCCACTTCTGATCCAGCTCCCTGCTAACAGCCTGGGAAAAGCAGCAAAAGATGGTCCAAGTGTTTGGGCCACTGCCACTCCTGTGGGAGACCTGGAGGAAGCTCCTGGCGCCTGGCTTCAGGCTGGCCCAGCCCACGCTGTCGCAGCCATCTCGGGAGTGAACCAGCATATGGAAGATCTGTGTGTGTGTGTGTGTCTCCCTCTAACTCTTTCAAATAAGTAAATAAATCTTTTGTTGTTGTTGTTGTTGTTGTTGTTCGTTATTTAATGAGCTTCCCCTCCGAAATCAGAACACCAGTTTGTGAGGGTAAACTCCGTTCGTTAGAGCAAAGACAGACCGCAGGTATCCCTGGAGCTGCGGCACAGCCTTGATCTTCGGCAGTATTTGCGAATCCACAGCTTTCTGATCAACCTTGCGCTGCTCTGTTATCTCGTATTTCTCCTTCTCGGTGTCGAAGATCTCGCCTTCCTGGTGTCTGGGCTTCCGCAGCTTCTTCTTCTTGAAATAAGCATCGGTGAGATGCTTCGGGATTTTCACACCGCTGATGTCAATTTTTGTGGAGGTGGCGATGACAAATTTCTGGTGTGTTCTACGCAGGGGAACCCGATTCAGGGAAAGAGGCCCAGTCACAAGCAGCAAACCACTGCTCAACTGCTTCAGGAAAACCACCCTCTTGCCCCTGTGGCGCCCCGTGAGGATGATGAGGATGGTCCCAGGGGTGATGCTGGCCCGCAGCTTCCTCACGTGCTGACTGAAGGGCTTTTTGCCGTGGCTCAACAGCTTCCGAGGGACATCTTCGGTGGGATAGTACCGCGGCATTTTGCGAAGCTTGACCACCCTGGTGCCACCATTCTTGTCACCACCAACTGGTTTCGTGACGGTAGCCAGCACCTTCTCCCTCTTCTTCTTCCTTTCAATCCTGGACTTGGGAGCCGCGTACTTCCTCTTGTACAGGGCCTTCCTGGAGTACATGGCGGAGCGGGAGTATCTGCCAATCCCTCTCACCAGGACGGGGTTTCAGCTGCAGTGGGGCTTCCCCTTCTTGGGCTTCTTCTCCGCGAGGGTCTTCTTCTTCGCCTTGCCGCGGGCATGATCGGCTTTCTTGGCTGGAGATTTCTTGGTAGCGTCCGGCTTTGCAGCGGGAGCTTTTTCACCCACCATCTTGCAAGACGGGAAAGAGAACTAAGCAGTAAATAAATCTTAAAAAAAAAAAAAAAAAAAAAAAAAAAAAAAAAAAAGATTGACAGCAACCTTAATGCCCATCAGTTGGAGACTGGTTAGATGGACCAGAACACTAAGTGGCAGGTGAACAGGCTCAGTGATTCTGTATACACACACAGGGAGGTCCCCACGCACAGCGCCACTGACAAAGGCAACACGCGGGACAGGATACGCAGCAAGTGTCTGCAGGCGCGGGGAATAGATGCAGCACACGCGTTTATAAATGCAGAGGCTAAAAGGGGCAGAGTGAGCGCTCCCCAGAGATCTGAAGGGTAGGGGACCAAGGAGGGAGGGAATTTCACTGTTTTCCAATCTGTTTCTACCTTTGTATATGAACTACCTATGTTTATAAAAACAATTACACTGTCATAACCAAATCTCTATATGATGTCAGTTTGAAAAATTGGCTTATGTGTAATTTTTTTTAAGATTTTTTATTTAGGCCGGCGCCTCGGCTCACTAGGCTAATCCTCCGCCTTGCGGCGCCGGCACACCGGGTTCTAGTCCCAGTCGGGGCGCCGGATTCTGTCCTGGTTGCCCCTCTTCCAGGCCAGCTCTCTGCTGTGGCCCGGGAGTGCAGTGGAGGATGGCCCAGGTGCTTGGGCCCTGCACCCCATGGGAGACCAGGAGAAGCACCTGGCTCCTGCCATCGGATCAGCGCGGTGCGCCGGCCACAGCGCGCCGGCCGCGGCGGCCATTGGAGGGTGAACCAACAGCAAAGGAAGACCTTTCTCTCTGTCTCTCTCTCTCACTGTTCACTCTGCCTGTCAAAAAAAAAAAAAAGATTTTTCATTTATTTACTTGAGAGGTAGAGTTATAGACGGTGAGAAGGAGAGAGAGAGAGGTCTTCCATCTGCTGGTTCTCTTCCCAAATGACTGCCACAGCCGGAGCTGCGCCGATCTGAAGCCAGGAGCCAGCAGCTTCTTCCGGGTCTCCCACCTGGTGCGCGGGCCCAAGTGCTTGGGCCATCTGCTGCTGCTTTCTCAGGCCGGAGCAGAGAGCTGGATCGGAAGAGGAGCAGCCGGGACTAGAACTGCTGCCCATATGGGATGCCGGCGCTGCAGGTGGAGGATTAACCTACTGAGCCACAGCGCCAGCCCCTACATGTAATTTTCTCGGTGAGATAAGCACAACCAAGATGTACTCAAATTAAAAAAAATTATTTATTCGCATGCATTTCATAGATGCAACTTTAGGAACATAGTAATTCTTCCCACGGTACTTGCCATCCTACCTACACGCCCACCCCTAAAACAGAAAGTCTTGAAAAAAGGATCTGAGGGGCAGTGGGCTAAGCTGCCATGTGGGATAACTGCATCTCATATGGGAGTGCTGGTTCGAGTCCTGGCTGCTTCCGATGCAGCCTCCTGCTAATGCATCCTGGATCCCCTGTCACTTGGGTGGTGGATCCAGATGGAGCCCCAGGCTCCTGGCTGCCTTGGCCCAGTCCTGGCTCGGGGAGGCATTTGGGAAGTGAACAAGTGAATGGAAAATTTCTCTCTCATTCTCTTTCCCACTCTGTCACTCTACCTTTCAAGTAAATGAAAATAACTTTAAAAATTAAGTATTTGGATCTCTGAAGAGAATGCTCAGCTTGGTTACCGGCTGAATAAATGACCTTGCACTCTCGTGATCAGCACTCTAGCCTGAATATTTGTGTCCCTCCCACACAACATGCTGGGGCTGCGAGGTGGGCCTCTGGTAGACAACTGGTTGTGAGCACAGAGAACCCGTGAACCGGAGGAGTGCCCATATACAAGACTCACGGGGCCCACACTGTGGCCTAGCGGGTAAAGCTGCCACCTGCTATCCCATATGGGCACCAGTTCAAGTCCTGGCTGCTCCACTTCTGATCCAGCTCTCTGCCATAGCCTGGGAAAGCAGTAGAAGATGGCCCAGGTGCTTAGGTGTGGGAGACCTGGAAGCAGCTCCTGGCTCCTGACTTCAGATCAGCCCAGCTCTGGCCATTGTGGCCATTTGGGGAGTCAACCAGCAGATGAAGACCTCTCTCTCTCTCTGCCTCTCTGTAACCCTTTCAAATAAATATATTAAAATCTTTAAAAACAAAAGACTCATCCCATTCCTCACATCAACGACACAGGGAGAACACTGTAGCTTATGAGCCAGAAGCAGGCCCTCACCTGGAACTGAAATCTGTGTTTGGATTTGACTTTGGACTTCACAGCCTCCAGAACAGTGGGAAATAAATCCGCTGCCCTGAGGCAGCACAGTCCATGCAACTATGATAGCAGCCAGAAGAGCCGAAAGCAAACGGTCTTAGAGTTTCTGCGGTGCAGGGCGAGGTCAACATATGACATGAGGGAAGGCAGGCCTTTTAACAGTACCTGCTTCCTTCTGTGGCTGCTGCAGATCTGAGTTGGTTTGGGGTAGAGATTTCATCTACACAGTTCAAACTCTGGCTTGGGGTCGATAGAAATGATCCCGAAATGTTGAAAATGTGTGCCACGGGGTCAGCGCTGTGGCACAGCAGGTTAATGCCCTGGCCTGAAGCGCCAGCATCCCATGTGGGAGCCAGTTCAAGACCCGGCTGCTCCACTTCCAATCCAGCTCTCTGCTATGGCCTGGGAAAGCAGTGGAAGATGGCCCAAGTCCTTGGACCCATGCACCTGCGTGGGAGACCCAGAAGAAGCTCCTGGCTCCTGGCTTCAGATCAGCGCAGCTCCAGCCATTGTGGCCAATTAGGGAGTGAACCAGCGGAGGGAAGACCCCGCTCTCTCTCTGCCTCTCCTCTGTGTAACTCTTTCAAGTAAATAAATCTTTATTTAAAAAAATGTGTGTGGCATGAGCACAAGTCAAGAGGGAGTTTTGTGGAAGAGGAAACAGCTCTCGAAAGGAGCAAGAATGGAACTTTTTTAATTTTTCCAAATATTTTTTAAAGAGTTGATTGACAGAGGGAGAGAAAGGAGGATCTCCCATTCACCAGTTCATTCTCCAGATGGCTGCAATGGCGAGGGTTGGACCAGCCTGAAGCCAGGAGCCAGGACTTTCTTCTGGGTCTCCCATGTGGGTGCAGGGGCCCAAGAAGTTGGGTCACCCTCTGCTGCTTTTCCCAGCCCATTGGCAGAGAGCTGGATTGGAGGTGGAGCAGCTGAGACATGAGCCTGTGCCCATAGAGGATGCTGGCATTGCATGCAGTGGCTCCACCCACAGTGCCACAACACTGGCCCCAATTATCCAAATATGGGGGGGTTAAGGGTGTGCTAGTTGAATGGCTTTTGTTGAGTGAGGCTGGCAGAATTTGGACAGAACATCATAAGCTTCCGTCAAGGGGGAAAGGTCTGGAGTGGGTGGCGTGAAGAACGTGGAGCAAGCATTCCAGAGGTGCAATGGGCTTGCCGGGCAGCACCTAAAGCTCAGCCGAGAGGAGCTGGCGTCGGTTAGGGTTCAAGCTGTCACGATGATGACTGTATTCGCTACTGCAAACCTCAGGTTTGCAAAAGATCTAAGGAATTGTGTTAACTCTCCTACAAAAATGATCAGCCCAGAGGAGCGGCTGATGTGGGCGAGTTAAGCCACTGCTCAGAGGCCTGGGATAAGTCCTGCCTCCACTTCCCACTGCTAATGCATACCCAGGGAAGAGGCAGAGGATGGCCTAAAGTATTTGGGCTCCTGCCACCCATGTGGGGGACCTGGATGGAGTTCCCAGCTCCCAGAGTTGGCTTGGCACAGCCCTGGCTGTTCTGTGCATTTAGGCAACCAGTGGATGGAGGATCACTCCATTTTCTGTTCTCCCTCTTTCAAATTCCTAAAACTTAAAAAGAGTAAGTTAAACTCAGTTCACAAATATGAACTGCAAACCATGAGGACACTGGTCACAGCTGCTCATGTGCAGATTACGTCTGAGAATCGCGTTAGTGTTTGTGTTTTTTTTTTTTTTTTTTTGACAGGCAGAGTGGACAGTGAGAGAGAGAGAGAGAGAAAGGTCTTCCTTTGCCGTCGGTTCACGCCCCAGTGGCCGCTACGGTCTGCCGGTGCACCACACCAATCCGAAGCCAGGAGCGAGGTGCTTCTCCTGGTCTCCCATGGGGTGCAGGGTCCAAGCACTTGGGCCATCCTCCACTGCACTCCCTGGCCACAGCAGAGCTGGCCTGGAAGAGGGGCAACCGGGACAGAATCCGGCGCCCCGACCAGGACTAGAACCTGGTGTGCCGGCACCGCAGGCGGAGGATTGGCCTAGTGAGCTATGGCGGTGCCGGTACATTAGTCTCTTCATTCTCAGGATTTCTTCTCAGCAACTGACTTTTCCTCTTCGTAGATGTTGCAAATTGGAAAACGGTGATGATCCTTTTTCAAGATAGGTAGTAGCTGGGGTTGTAGAGCAGTGCGTTAGGCCGCCACCTGCAACACCAGCATCCCTTATGAGCACCGGTTCGAGTCCCAGCTGCCCCACTTTCAATCTGGACCCCAGTAATCTCCTGGGAAGGCAGGGGAGGACGGTCCACGTGCTTGGGCCCCTGCCACATCGTGGGAGACCCCATGGAGTTCTAGGCTCCTGGCTTCAGCCTGGCCCAGCCCTCGCCTTTGCAGCCATTTGGGGAGGGAATCAGTAGATGGAAGGGCTTGCTCTCTCTCTGGCTTTCAAATAAAAATACGTCATTAAAAAAAGAGGGAGGAATGTGGATTCACTTTCTGCTAAGGAAGAGAGCTTGACCTAACTTCTGCCTCCAATGTGCGACTCTACCCTTGTCATCTGGTTTCATTTTACATCCTAGAAACCACCTGGAATCCTGAGAATAAAACAGTACCAGATAACACACGTAAATATTCAAGGTATGCCATGGAGCGTCACACTTGTAAGGAGAAAGCACGTCTACAGCTACAAAACTGAGACTCAAAAAACTTTTTTTGTTTGTTTTGTTTTGACAGGCAGAGTGGACAGTGAGAGAGAGAGAGACAGAGAGAAAGGTCTTCCTTTATCGTTGGTTCATCCTCCAATGGCTGCTGCGGCCGGCGCACTGCGCTGATCCGATGGCAGGAGCCAGGAGCCAGGTGCTTTTCCTGGTCTCCCATGGGGTGCAGGGCCCAAGCACTTGGGCCATCCTCCACTGCACTCCCGGGCCACAGCAGAGAGCTGGCCTGGAAGAGGGGCAACCGGGACAGAATCCGGCGCCCCGACCGGGACTAGAACCCGGTGTGCCGGCGTCGCTAGGCAGAGGATTAGCCTAGTGAGCCACGGCGTCGGCCTCAAAAAACTTTTCTAAAAAAGTATCTCCCACCTTTCTTTTAGGAAAATCGATTTGTGACAGTAGAGATGACAGCAGCAGGAGTGGAAGAAACACAGCTGCATGTTTGCCTCAAGTTTCTTTTTCTACGGGATAACTGGCAGCATAATTATGCCTGTGAACTTAAGAAAAGCAATTTGCCTTCCCCGTCGTGGAAGCTCTTTTCCTTCCTATCACAGCCAGCACGTGAGCTGTGTGGCCTCCGGCAAGTTACTCACCTGTGTCCTAACTTGAAAAGTGATCCTTGGGTCCACCACCTGTGACAGCTGCCAGCATCCCAGCTACTCCCACCTCCCATCCAGCCCCCTGCTGAAGTGCCCCGGGGAAAGCAGCGGGCAAGATGGCCCAGTGGGACACCCACATGGAGTGCCAGGCTCCTGGCTTCAGCCTGGCCCAGCCCCTGCCATTGCGACCACCTGGGGAGTGAACCAGCAGATGGAAGATCTCTAACTCTTTCAAATAAATCTTAAAAACAGAAAAGCCAGCGCCACGGCTCACTAGGCTAATCCTCCGCCATGCGGCACCGGCACACAGGGTTCTAGTCCCGGTTGCCCCTCTTCCAGGCCAGCTCTCTGCTGTGGCCAGGGAGTGCAGTGGAGGATGGCCCAAGTGCTTGGGCCCTGCACCCCATGGGAGACCAGGATGAGTACCTGGCTCCTGCCATTGGATCAGCGCGGTGCGCCGGCCGCGGCGGCCATGGGAGGGTGAACCAACGGCAAAAGGAAGCCCTTTCTCTCTGTCTCTCTCTCTCTCCCTGTCCACTCTGCCTGTCAAAAAAAAAAAAAAAAAAAAAAAAAAAAACACACCACACAGAAGAAAAAAACATGGTTTTGACAGCACCACCTTTTAAGGTTTTGGGGGTCTAAGTTATACAGATAAAGCCTCCAGGACAGTGTATTTATTTTAAGTGTAAAAAAAAGCTTGGTGGCTGTAACAATTACTTTGGCATCACTGTTGGTAAGATTCAGAATCCGTGCTCCATGCAAAGAAGTCATTGAGTAGCTGGATTCCAGATGTCCACGCTAATACACAGCTCAAGATTAGACAGGAGTCCTATACCGCGCTGCTGGAAAATCCCCAAGTCAAATCTCCCATTCAAAACACTCCTGCGTGGTGCTGATACCACAGGGCCGCATGGACCGGGTCCCACCAGAACCCTCCCCGACGCCTACGTGAAACAAACATCCACTGGAGGCCCACTGCCTCAAGCACTGTGTAGCTACATACCACCCACCACTGAAGTCAACCCAACCACTCTCTCCTCTCTCACTGCTTCGATCTGCCATGGTCCCAGATGGCACCAAAACAGAAAAAAACACGCTGTTCGGTGTTGGCTCTGTCAAGAATTTAATGGGGATGGCCACGTCGGAGCCTGTCACAGCCTCAACCCTTAAACACCGCAAATAGATGACAGCGGCAGCTGAGCCCTGCGGGCCCCAGGAGGAAGTGCTTGGTGACTGCTCAGTCCCACTGGACTTTTCGCTCCCCTTCGGGAAGGATACTCCAGTTTGGGGAGGCCACATCCCGGGCCAGCCAGTTAAAATCGTCAACGTCATTCCAGTGATTTCTGTTCCGGTCCAGCCCAGAACTCTCGAAGTCCGCGTCGATGCCCGCGTAGCTCCAGGTGTACGGGGCGAACTGGATCCCGTGGCAGTACTCCACGATGGCCCTGCTGGTCACATGCAGGAAGACGCGGGTGTCCGTCGTGGTGTGGACGCGCAGCTGCTGGCAGGCCACGGCCAGCAGGCAGTCGCTGCAGTCCTCCAGGAACACCGAGGTGGACACGGGGCCGCAGAGCACCGTGCAGCCGCGGGCCTTGGTCAGCCGCAGCGTGTTGGGATTGCCGTACAGTCTGACCGTGCAGTGGTTCAGCTCGGTCAAAACGACGTCGCGCTGGTGCAGCTCCTCGGCTCTCTTCTCCAAGACTTGCGATTCCAGGTGGGAGAAGCCGCAGACCCAGCTGGAGCCGAGGCCTGGCCCCTCCTCCGCCAGCGGCCGCGGGGACGCCGCCGGGGCTGCAGGGGCCGCGTCTGTCGTGGCGGCGGCGGCGGCGGCGGCAGCAGCACCGCCATCCTCCTTCCTCCGGGTCCGGAAAGCGAAACGCTTCTTGGGCTGCAGCTCCTGGCGCCGCTCGGCCAGGGCCGCCTGCAGCCGCGCCATGGTTTCTTGCCCCTGCCGCAGGTCGTAGGCGGCTAAGAACAAAACCGAGTCGTTGAGAAGCTTCTGCAGCGTCTGCAGCCGTGAGGCCGCCTCCTCCAGCCGCTCGACCGACTCACCGCCTTCCAGCAGCTCTTCCACGGCCGCTCGCTCCCGAGCGAAGGCGGCGGCGAAGAAGTCGCTCTTCTCCCCTTCCACCTCCTGGTCCTGCCGCTTTTGCTTCCGCCTTCCCACCTCCAGCTGCCGCTCTTGCTCGCGTCTGTGGAGCCGCTCAGGCACCGAGCTCAGGTCCCGCTGGGACCCCATGTCCCCGTCGCCCACGGCGCCGGCGGAGCAACTAGCAGACTCCATGTTAACTTCAAGCTTCCTCTCCGGCCTTCCTGCCTCTGGGCGCGCCCTCCGGGAGGCCTCCCACCAACGCGCCCTGTGATTGGCCGGACACGATGGCGTCAATCCCCCGGCCTTATTTCCTTCGCCTATTGGTTCCAGGGAGCCGAAGGGGGGCGGGGACGAGGGGCGGGGCCGCCGGGCGGGGCGGGCGGGGAGACAAAGGTCCTTGTGGATGGGTGGGGTGGGAGGCAGGCGGGGGAAGCTTTTTTTTCTTCTTAAAGGGACAGGCCTTATATCCGGGATTGTGGGGTGAGTTGCAGCAGCGGCAGCTGCACATGTGGGTTTGTTTATAAGAACAAGGTTAGAAACTCGCAGGCCTCCCCCTCCCCCCAGCTCCTCCCTGCTACCCCCTTGCAGACCGGAGATCCGCCGCTGGGGTGGGAGAGGACTGTGTGCGTGTGGTGGGTGGGGGGACAGGTAGTGGTGGGGAAGACGGAGGGGGGGGGGATGTTGCACCGCCCGGCCCGCGCCGGAGGAAGCGGCAGCCGGGGCAGCTGGCTAGGGAGCCGCTTGCATGCCTCTGGTGTCTTCTTTCTCATTCCCGCCGCCCGAGTCCCCTCGCCCTCCGCCCACCCCGCATCCACTGCAGTTCGCGCGGCCTGGGGGCTCCTGGGCCCCCGCGGGCCACCGCGCCGGGAGGGAGCGTGCTCGGAGCTGCGGCCGCGCTCGGTGGGGCCCGGGCGAGTCTGGAAGCGGCTCCCGGGCGGCGGCCGCAGGGCGGGGGAGCGGAGACCCCGCGCCCCCTCCCCGTGCCTCGCTCCGCGCCTCCCGGAGGGGCCGCAGGGTTTTAGGAAGGCGGCGGGGGAATCGGTACATTATTGCTGGAGGCGGTGGGAGGAGGGATTTGTCACCGGAAGTGACCGAGCCTAGCCCGAATTGGGGACCCAGCGGAGGTGCGGGTGGGCAGCCGGGCGGTGCAGTCCCTGGCCGGCGCCCGAGGCGGCGGGCGCCCTGCCAGCCTCGCTCGTCGGGACGTTTGCTCCCGCTGCCCCGGCCTCCGGCGTCTGTAGTTGACATATTTAATTGCCCAAGAAATTGCCCCCTTGAAATTCAGCCGGGGTGGCCACATCTTGATGCAGAGTGAGATGGGAGGACACGAGCCATCTGAATGGAGCCTGGGCTCCAGCTTACACGCCCACTCTTCTCCCTTTCCATTTTAGAGGAATTTTAAAGCAAAACACACGTACACTCCGGGCTGGACAGAGCACCCCTGGCTGAGCCGGCGCGGGGCCGTCGTGCGGCTTGGGGCGCTTGCTCATCATCGCTTCCTCTAGTTTTGTTTCTAGGGCAAGGTAGGGGAGGCTTTTGTTTTCCCCAGAAAGGCAGGTTTATTTCCCCCGGAGGAGTGTTCTGAAGCAGGAGGATGAAATGGAGCGATTACCTTGTCCAAGTCTTGCAGAGCAATGCACTAGCCCTATGTTTTATGAGCTATTGATTGATGTAACCAAAGAAGGAGTAGAAAAGACCCATTTTGCTGGAAGGGAGGGTTGAGGCCCTCATCTGCGTCTCTTGGGTTTCGCAGCTGTGAACCTGCCCCATCGCGCCTGTACCTGGAGGTTCACTGGACTTGGGGTTGCAGCTGGCGTGATATTCTCAGAGTGAGCCCTGATGAATCTGTGTTGGCTGTATCCAAAGTGGAGCTGGAAGTCATTTGGACTTCCCAGGAGCCTCATGTCTGCCCATCAGCAGGTTTTTGTCGGCCCTGGTAGACTTTGGAAGTCTTTTTTAAGCTGGCTAGTTCCAACTTTCAAGAGGAGGAAGCAGTAAGGGTCGAAAGTGGACGGGCCAGCCAGTTGGCCCAGTGTGTTGGGGACAGTTTCAGAGACTGATGAAGAGGCCCGAGTGGGACTGGACAGGGGTCAGCAATGCGGTCAGGGTGGCGGTCAGTTGGCAGTGTGCAGGCTGAGGTCTGTGGGAAGTCCTGGGTACCAGTTCAAAAGCAGTGGGAAGGCTGCGAAACTACTGGGTGGCCAGACTGCATGTGCTTGCTCTTTCTGACATTTAAGGCAGTGGATTCAGCGTGCTTCCTTGAAATGGACCGCAGCCCCTCGGAGGTAAGTGCCTGTTCTGATGGAAGGGAAAGAGGGAGATTCCCCCTCCCGCAGAACTGTGGCAAAAAGCGGGCAGCCGTGAGGGACACGTCCCGCCGTTCAACTGCCCTCCTGTCCACTTCTTGGAAAATGATAGAATTTTAGGTGCCACGGACTTTCACACTTACTATGGTTCTGTTTGTTAGAATGACTTAAAAAAAATTGATTTGGGGCCGGTGCTGTGGCGTAGCAGGTAAAGCCGCCGCCTGCAGTGCCAGCATCCCATATGGGCACTGGTTCTGGTCTCAGCTGCTCCACTTCCCATCCAGCTCTCTGCTATGGCCTGGGAAAGCAGTAGAGGATGGCCCAACTGCTTGGGCCCTTTCACCCAGGTGGGAGACCTGGAAGAAGCTCCTGGCTCCTGGCTTCGGATCGGCGCAGCTCCGGCTGTTGTGGCCATTTAGGGAGTGAACCAGCGGATGGAAGACCTCTCTCTCTCTGTTTAACTCTGACTTTCAAGTAAAATAAATACATCTTAAAAAAAAAAAAAAAGGTTGATTTGCTGCAAAGTCAGAATTGTAGAGAGAGGGAGAAACAGAGAAGCAGAGATCTTCCATCTGCTGCTCTACCCCCTAAATGGCCACAAGGGCCGGGGCTGGGCCAGGATGAAGCCAGGAGCCTGGAGCTCCATCTGGGACTCCCGTGTGGGTGGCAGAGGCCCAAGCACTCAGGCCATCCTCTTCTGCTTTCCCAGGCACATTAGCGGAGAGCTGGATCAGAAGTCGAGCAGCCAAGATTCAAACCTGGAGTCCCAGGTGACAGCTTAATCCAGTGGACCACGATACTGTTCCCTGGACTCACTTTTTTAGCTTTAAAGAACTTTCCCAACATGTGTAAAATAGTGTTGCCAGAACTCGTGTACTCATCATTCAGCTTCTACAGTTACCTGCTGATGATCTCGCTGCTTCTAAAACCCTGGCCCCCACCCCCACCCCCACCCCAGCTTGGGTTACTCACAGCAGATCTCAGCTAGTGTGTCTTTCATATTGGATGGTCTCTAAAGGCTTCTATGTATAGCTCTAAAAGACTAGGACTTCTCTCTTGATTTTTCCCCCAGTTTTACAGTTCATTTGATGGCAATTGGTAAAATCACAAAATTTCTCGACTTAGGACCCCTTTAGACAGAAGTCTGCAAATTAGCACTGATCATTTGCAAAAGCCATTATACTAACTGTACTGTCATTATACTTAAGGTTGATCAAGGGTAACCTAGAATTAGTCATTATGTGATCATACAAAATCATATAATAAATATTTATTATGTAAATGATGTTATATAGCATAATGAATCACACCTGGTATATCACCCCAATTTATAAAATAAGACCTAGAGAAAGAACTAGATTTGGGGACACATATGACTCCTCTTTGGAAAAAAAAAAACAAAAAAAAAAGGCACAAGAAAGTTCTTAATATCATCAGATGTCCAGTCTCATTTCTCTAATTATCCTAAGATTTCTCTCTCTCTCTCTCTCTTAAAGATTCTATTTACTTATTTATTTGAGAGAGTTATAGAGAGAGGGAGAGACAGAGAGAAAGGTCTTCCATCTGCTGATTCACTCCCCAAATGGCCTCAGCTGCTGGAGCTGGGCCCATTGGAAGCCAGGAGCCAGGAGCTTCTTCTGGGTCTCCCATGCAGGTGGCAGGGAGCTGGACCAGCAATTGAGAAGCAAGGACTCAAACCAGTTCCGATTTGGGATGCCGTTGCCACAGGCTAAGGCTTAGCCTACTACACCACAGCGCAGGCCCTATGATTTCTCTTTTTTGAAGAGTTACTTTATTTATTTGAAGGTGGAGTAAAAGAGAAAGAGAAACAGAGAAAGAGATCTTCCATCCACTGGTTCACTCTCCAAAAGGCCACAACAGCCAGGGCTGGACCAGGCCAAAGCCAGGAGCCTGGAACTCCATCCAGGTCTTCCACGTGGGTGGCAGGGACCCAAGTACTTGGGCCATCCTCTGCTGCTTTCCTAGGTGCATTAGCAGAAGCTGGATTGGAAGTGGAGCAGCCAGGACTCGAACCAGTGCTCTGATATGGGATGCCAGCCTTGCAGGCAGCAGCTTAACCCACTGCTCTACAACTCTAGTCCCCGAGTTCTCTTTCTTTAAAAAGTCTTTTTATTTGAAAAAGAATCCAAACAATTCCACATTGTGTCCCTTAAATCACTTTTTTTAAAAAGATTTATTTTATTTATTTGAAAGACAGAGTTACAGAGCAAGAGAGAGAGAGAGAGAAAGAGGTCTTCCATCTGGTGGTTCACTCCCCAAATGACCGCAACGGCCAGAGCTGAGCTAATCCAAAGCCAGGAGCTTCTTCCAAGTCTCCCACACTGGTGCAGGGGCCCAAGTGCTTGGGCCATCTTCTACTGCTTTCTGAGGCCATAGCAGGGAGCTGGACCAGAAGTGGAGCAGCTGGGACTCGAACTGGCGCCCATATGGGATGCCGCTGCTGTAGGCTGTGGCTTTAATCCGCTGCACCACAGCGCCGGCCCCCCACCCTTAAATCACTGTTAATGTGTGGGTCCCCTCCTTTCTCAATTGTTTTGTTGAAGAAAGGATAATTTGTTCAGTAGAGTTTCCTACAGTCTAGATTTTGATGGTTGTTTTCCTATGTGGTGTTTGCCAGATTTTAAATATTTGTGGTATTGATTGGATCGTTTAATTTCATGAAGTGAATCTCATATTTGTAGTTACGTGTGCCAGGAAATAAATAATAAAATAGCAAAAGTGTTTAAGCAAAACAAAGCAGTCATTGGCTTTGGTTACGCTGCAAAGGAACTAAGCTTTCAGGAGTTCTATGCAGTTTCTCAGAGACCCCGTGTAGGTGGAAGATACCACCACACTCGGGCAAGTAAAACAGGTGCAGCCCCCATTTGCTAGGGGTTTGGTGCGGACGGAGGCATCGCCTCTTCGTGGTTCAGCAGGCCTTGGCTGTTCCTGCAGAGCTGTGTGTGTATCAGATGTTACCTTGCCCATCCTGCCTGGAAGGCTGACTTTGCTGGCACAGAGGCAGTGAAGGGCGACAGCTCTGAAGACCTGTGCTGGTGTTGAAACGGCTCCAGATTTGGCTGGGAAGCGGGGCAGGAGCCGCCTCCTCTTTCTGCTTTTGCCCCAGCTCTCTCCTCCCCCTCAGCCCTTTACCTTCTAGAACGTCTCTCACCATTGCACACTCAGTGTGTAGGGCAGGGGCTGTCACCTGTTTGTTTATCTAATATCTGTTTGTTCAGCCCTGACTGTGCCTCACACTAACCCAGGGAGGCCCTAGGGCTGCCAAAATAAAGACAGAGGTAGTCCCTGTCCGCCTTACGGGACCTAATCTGGGCAAATAATCACTCAGGCCTCCAAAGCTGTTAATGGTGACAGCTGACCGGTAGGTAGAAAACAGGAGCGTGGGGTCCCCCAGTCGTGAGGGGCTGACATTGCGGGGAAGGTCAGTACAGGCTTCGGAGGAGTTGGGGCTGAAGGTGGAGGGAGCAGTGGGAATGACAAGTCCCCTAGATGAACAGGCTTGTGGGAGTCCCTGGCAGCTACGGGGAGCTGAGTCCCACAGGAGCTGCAGGCAGAAGGAAGGGGCAGGATTTGGGTGATGAGCTAAGGACAAACACAGGTGACCCTGTTCTTTTTATAAAAAAGTTATTTTCATTTTATTTGAAGAGTGCAGAGAGAGAGAGAGAGAGAGAGAGAGAGAGACAGAGATCTTCCATCCAATGGTTCACGCCCCAAATTCCTGCCACAGCCAGGGTTGGGCCAGGCTGACGCCAGGACCCTGGAACATCACCCAGGTCTTCTACATGGGTGTGAGGGCCCAACTACTTGAGCCAGGAAGCGTTAGCAGGAAGCTGGATTGGGAGTCCAGTAGCTGGAACCTGAAAATGAACTCTACCCTGCTGTGCCGCACACCTGCCCTGCAGGCGACTGTCTGGAGAGGTTTGCCTGGGAAGGGAGAGTGGGAGTACCTGGGAGGTGGGAGGGAGCCAGTGAGGTGTTTCGGTTTTGTTTTTTCACAGTAAGGCTCGGGCACGTCTGAAGGCCCCTGGCTGCCATTGTGAGCAAAGCTTCGAGAGAGGAGAGAGAAGACGTACAGTGCACAATGTAAGTGTCCTGTAGTGGCTGCAGACGTGGGACCCAAAACACGGGCCCAAGGGGAGGGGCAGCTTCTCCACGGCAGTGTTGCTCTTTGAAACTTTTACTGTGAAAGTTTTCGCGTGTACGCAGATCTTTTGATGTCAACCTATAGTAACAGGTTGACATTATTGTCATAATTGGAATAGATGTTTATTTTATTTTATTTTATTTATTTGAAAGAGAGAGAGAGAGATCTTCCATCCGCTGGTTCCCTGCCCAAATGGCTGCAACAGCAGGACTTGAACTGGCACCCATATGAAATGCTGGTGTTGCAAGTGGCAGTTTAACCTGTTACCCTACAGTACTGGCCCCAACATTGTTCTTTTTTTTATTTATTTGAGGGACAGACAGACCTTCCATCTGCTGGTTCACTCCCCAGATGCCTGCAACCACAGGCCTCTCTGTGCTAGACCAGAGGGTTGAAGCTGGGAGTTGGGACTCAATCCAAGTATCCCAGTTACTTGAGCCGCTGCTGCTGCTTGCCAGGGGTCTGCATTGGCAGGAAACTAGAATCAGGAGTGAAACTGGGTATCAAGTCCAGACACTGATGTGGGATGCAGGTGACCCAACCATTAAGTTAAACATCCACTCAGAAAACAGTAGTTTTTGTTTTGTTTTGTTTTTTGATTATACTTTTTTTTAAAAAAGATTTATTTTATTTGAAAGGCAGAGTTATAGAGAGGCAGAGAGAGAGAGAGGTCTTCCATCCACTGGTTCACTCCCCAATTGGCCACAACAGCTGGAGCTGCGCTGATCCAAAGCCAGGAGCCAGGACCTTCTTCCAGGTCTCCCACACAGGTGCAGGGGCCCAAGGACTGCTTTCCCAGGCCATAGCAGAGAGCTGGATCAGAAGTGGAGCATCCGGGACTTGAACCAGCACCCATATGGGATGCCAGCACTGCAGGCGATGGTTTTACCCACTATGCCATAGCACCAGCCCCTGTTGTTTAAGATTTTATTTATTTGAAAAGCAGAGTTAGAGAGAGAAGAGACACAGAGAGACTCATCCATCTGCTGGTTCACTTCCCACATAGCTACAACACCTGGGGCTGGGCCAGGCTGAAGCCAGGAGCCTGGAACTCTATCCAGGTCTCTGACATGGGTGCAGGGGCCCAAGCACTTGGGCCATCTGCTGCTGCTCTCCCAGGTGCATTAGTGGGGAGCTGGATGGGAAGTGGAGCAGCCACAGTTGAAGATGCTCTCATATGGGCCACCGTGCACCACAATGCTGGCCCCAAAGGAAAACTTAAGAAACAGTAAATACTCTTACTCTGTGTGATAGACAATATATCATATTTATTGCATTTTTTAAAATATTTATTTATTTGAGAGACAGAGTTACAGAGAGAGGGAGAGACAGAAAGAGAGGTCTTTCATCCACTGCTTCACTCCCCAAAGGGCTGCAATGGCCAGAGCTGAGCTGATCCAAAGCCAGGAGTGGGGAGCGTCTTCCTGTCTCCTATGCAGGTGCAGGGTATTGTGGTGTAATGGGTTACAATTGCAGGGTACCGCCTGCAATACTGGTATCCCCTATGGACGCCAGTTCGAGTCCCGGCTGCTCTACTTCCAATCCAGCTCCCTGCTATAGCCTGGGAAAAGCACTAGAAGATGGCCCACATGCTTGGGTCCCTGCACTCACGTGGGAGACCTTAGAGGAAGCTCAGATCCTGGCTTTGGCATGGCCCAGCCCTGGCCGTTGCGGTCCTCTGGGGAGTGAACCAGCAGATGGAATATGTCTGTCTGTCTGTCTCTCTGTAACTCTGACTTTCAAATAAATAATCTTTTAAAAAAGAATTCGGCATTCCTTTGTGTCAGGCCGGGTGGGGCAGCTGCAGGGAGGTGACTTTGGGACTGGGCAGAGTGGGACCGGGCCTGTGTTCTCTGTCCAGTAGGCAGTGAGGTCCCTGCTGGGCGTGGGGGGTCTGAGACGTGTGCAGGGGTGCTGGATGGTGTGGATGCTCAGTGAGTGGTTGGAGAATGAGTGAGGGGCTGGATGGGGACCCCAGGGGCAGGCTCAGGAAGGAGAAGGTTTAGGAGAACAGCTCTTCTTGAGAGCCCCTCCCTGGGAGGTGGGGAATCCCCCTGCCACTCCCTGTCAGCCCTGGACCTCACTGCTCTTCACAGGGACCGCTAGGCGGAGCCTCCCTCACCTGTGCAGGCCAGTACTCTCCACCTGCGTGCTCTGTCCCCTCCCTCTCTGTCCCCTGGGACCGGTCCGCCTCTCTGTTCAGGATCTCCATTCTCTCTTTTCTTTGACTTTTTAACAGACTTATTTATTTATTTAAAAGGCAGAGTGACGCACAGAGAGAGACAGAGACAGAGAAACCAAGATCTTCCATCTGTTGATTCACTCCCCAAAGGCCCACAACAGCCGGGGGTTAGGACAGGCTGAAGCCAGGAGCCAGGAGCTCCATCCAGGCCTCCCAGGTGGGTGGCAGGAATCCAAGCCCTCGGGCCGTCATCCACTGCCTCCCAGCATTTAGCAGGATGCTGGGTGGAAAGGTGCAGTAGTCAGCACTCCACCTGGGATGCAGTCATCCTGAGTGGTGGCTCAGTCCTCTGCGCCACAGTGCCAGCCCTCGGCATGCTTGTGGCACCTCCCTCAGTAAGCAAATCCCTTCGTGTTGAACAGATTTCCTTTTGTCCTACGCTCCACCCAGCGAATGCTGCAGCTTTCTTCCTTCTGCCTACAGCAGACTTTTGAAAGCAGTGATCTCTGTTGTCCACCTGTCGTTCCCTCCCTGGCCCCTCCTCATCCAACTCTGCCCTTGCTGCTTTATTTGAAACTGAAATTGCCCTGTCTCCTCCCCTCCCAATCTTCAACTACTCTTTTTTTTTTTTTTTTGACAGATTTTATTTATTTATTTGAGAGGTAGAGATACAGAGAGACAGAGAGAGAGAGAGAGAGGTCTTCTATCTGCTGGTTCACTCCCCAGATGGCTAAAATGGCCAGAGCTGGGCAGATCTGAAGCCAGGAGCTTCCTCTGGGTCTCCCACACAAATGCAGAGGCCTAAGGACTTGGGCCATCTTCCACTGCTTTCCCAGGCCATAGCAGAGAGCTGGATCAGAAGAGGAGCAACTGGGACTGAAACCTGTGTCCATATGGGTTGCCGGTGCCATAGGCGGAAGCTTAGCCCACTACGCCACAGCGCCCACCCCTTCAGCTGCTCATTGTAGCTGTGAATTACATCTGCTCAAAGTAGGGGTTCAGCTCCCTGTTTTTTTTTTTTTTTTTTTTTTTTTTTTTTTTTTAGATTTTATTTATTTGAGAGAGAGAGTTACAGACAGTGAGATGAAGAGACAGAGAGAAAGGTCTTCCTTCCGTTGGTTCACTCCCCAAATGACCGCAACGGCCGGAGCTGCGCCGATCTGAAGCCAGGAGCCAGGAGTCTCTTCCCGGTCTCCCACACAGGTGCAGGGGCCCAAGCACATGGGCCATCTTCTACTGCTTTCCCAGGCCATAGCAGAGATCAGCTCCCTGGTTCTTTGTTGGTTCTTTGTCTCTGATCACTGCTTGTTCTGTCTTTAACAAACTTCTCTGTCTGTCCCTCAGATATCTGTGGGGCCAGATTTTCATCCTGGAACCTATTTTTTCTTTTATTAAATTTTTAAAATTTAGTTTAATTGAAAGCCAGAGAGAGATCTCCCATCTGCCGGTTCACACCTCAAATGCCTACAACAGCTGGCAGTGCCAGGCCAGGACAAACCCAGGAGCTGGGAACTCAATCCGCGTCTCCCACATGGGTGGCAGGGACCCAACTACCTGAGCAGTCTCCTGGCTGCCTCCCAGAGTGTGCGTTAGCAGGGAGCTGGAACTGGGAGTGCAGGCTGGACACGAACCCAGGCACTCCAGTATGGGATGTAGATGTACCGAGTAGGCAACTTAACCTCTGTGTCGTATGCCTGTCCCCGCGCCTTCCTTCCTTCGTCCTCTCACCTTCCTGTCTGGCAACTTCACCATCTCTACGGGTGCCAAGTCCTGTCCATGGCCAGTGACTCTGCAGTCCCTGCCTCCACCCTGTGCGTCTCTCCCGAGCCCTCACCAGGACTTGAGCTGCTTTCCAGGTGCTGCGTGTAACTATCTAACATCTGAAGCCTTCATATTTAAGGTGGCCTGGAAAGTCCTTCCTGCCCCAGTGACCCCCTTTCTCTTCTGCAGAGTCAGCTACTCACTGTTGTATAACAAATCATCCCGAAACTTACAGCTTAACACAGCGATAGTGCTGCTTCCAGATCTTGGGCTCAGCTGGGGCCAGAGCCTCTCGGATGGCTTCACTCACACGCCTGGGGCCTCGGTGCTGGCTCTTGGCTGGGACGCCTGGCACACCTCTCCCGTCTGTCTCTGCATCTCTTATTACGCATTGTCAAGCTCAACCTTCTTTATATGGTGGCTGGCTTCCAGCCCTCCTAAGACTTGGACTGGAATTGCTACAGTGTCATTTCTAGTGCATTCTTTGGGTAGAAGCAAATCACAAAGCCAGCTCAGGTACAAGGGGAGGGAAAACAGACTCTACTGCTCAGTAGGTGGAGCCACAGGCACTCAGTGGGATGGGAGGAATTGTTGACAGGCGTCTTGGCAGATAGCTACCACACAGCAGGCAGTGTGAATAGTTTTCCAACTCTTTTTTTTTTTTTTCGAAGATGGAGTGACAGAGGGTGAGACACAGAAAGATTTTCTGTTCTCCTGTTCATTCTCTGAATGACTTTAAAACCTGGGACTGGGCCAAGCCAAAGCCAGGAGCCAGGAAATCCATGTGGGTCTCCCATTGCTTTTATTCACTAATCTAGCTCAACCTTCCCTTTTTTAATATTTATTTTATTTATTTGAAAGGCATAGTTACTGATAGAGAGAGAGAGAGAATCTTCCAACTGCTGGTTCACTCCCCAAATGGCTACAATGGTCAGGGCTGGGTCAGACTGAAGCCAGGAGCCAGGCGTTTCTTCCAGATCTCCCAAGTGGGTGCAGGGGCCCAAGGGCCTAAGCCGTCCTCCACTGCTCTCATAGGCACATTAACAGGGAGCTGGATTGTAAGTGCAGCAGCCGGGACTCATTGGCACACATGTGGAATGCAGTGTTGCAGGCAGTGGCTTAACCCACAGGCCCCAGTAAATCTTTTAAGACAGGCAGAGTGAACAGTGAGAGAGAGAGAGAGGTCTTCCTTTACCGTTGGTTCACCCTCCAATGGCCACTGCGGCCAGCCCACCATGCTGATCCGAAGCCAGGAGCCAGGTGCTTCTCCTGGTCTCCCATTCGGGTGCAGGGCCCAAGCACTTGGGCCATCCTCCACTGCACTCCCAGGCCACAGCAGAGAGCTGGCCTGGAAGAGGGGCAACCGGGACAGAATCCGGTGCCCTGACTGGGACTAGAATCCGGTGTGCCGGCGCCGCAGGTGGAGGATTAGCCTAGTGAGCCGCGGCGCCGGCTCCCGGTAAATCTTAAACAAAGCTGCTTGCAGCCTAACATTGTTGAGACTCCTTCATGTGGCTCCAGGCCTTTCAGAGTCTGTCTCATCCCCACCTTGTTCGCTCCAGCCATCCCACGCTCTGCTATTGATCAATACACTGTGTCTGTTCACTTCCATGTATTTGTGTTGCGCTTTTTTTTTTTTTTTTAAAGATTTCTTTTATTTATTTGAAAGGCAAAGTTACAGAGAGAGAGGGAGAGACAGAAAGAGACCATCATCTTTGGTTCACTCCTCAAATGACCACTTTGGTAGAGGCTGAGCTGGGCCAAAGCCAGGAATCTGGACCTCCTGGGTCTCCCCATGGGTGCAGGGACCCAAGCACTTGGGCCATCCTCACTGCCTTCCCAGGTGTATTAGCAGGGAGCTGGATGGGAAGCAGAACAGTCAATACTTGAACTGACATCTGATTTAAGATCCACCTCGCTGGTGGTGGCTTAACCCACAGTGACAGCCCCTCATGCTGCACTTCCCAAATCAGCACTGACTGTGCACTGGACAGTGTGGGGTATTGGTGAATGCACTGGACAGTGTGGGGTATTGGTGAATGCACAGACAGCTCCCTTAGAGGCTGTTGACTAAGGGAGAGATACAGTTCAGTGTGACACATGCTACTCTAGTGGGGCAAATCTTGGCTGATAGGATCACATGCAGTGACTGACCTGGGGGTGTCTTTTGGGCAGTGACCTGTTTCATACCTGGGGACTTGGGGGTGTCATGGGAAATCTGAATAGGACTCGTCCTGAAGAATGAGCAGAGTCTAACCAGGTGAAGGGAGAGGCAGAGTCACTGATTCTTTCTTCAGATATTCGCAGAGCACCCACTATATTCAAAGCACTGTTTTAGGAGTTGGGAAGGCTGCACTGAACAGGACGGAAAAAAAAAAATCCCTGGCTGGGGCTGACGTTGTAGCACAGCAGGTTAAGCCACAGCCCAGGACACTGGCATCCCATATCAGAGTGCCCGTTCAAGTCCAGATCCAGCTCCCTGCTAATGAGCCTGGAAAGGCAGCGGAAGATGGCCCAAGTACGTGGGCTCCTGCCACCCATCCGAAAGACCCGGATGGAATTTCTGGCTCCTGACTTCAGCCTGGCCAAGCTCCAGCTGTTGCAGCTATTTGGAGAGTGAATCAGCAGATAGATGATCTCTCTCTGTCTGTCTCTCCTGCTCTCTGTCACTCTGCCTTTCAAATAAATAAATAAATCTTAAAAAAGAAAGCGGGGCGGGGGGGGAGGGGGGATGCTGAGGCTGGCGGCTGCAGGACAGAGCAGTGGTCAGCCGTGTCAGCTGTGTGAACTGCCCCCTGGATGTCGTTTCAGACCCCTCTCCTGTCCAGAGGAACTCAGGCTCTCGAGCCTGTTCTGCCTCCTCCCATCAGTGCCGCGTGGTGACAGGTAGTGAGTGGACAGGTCTAGGTTTAAATTCTGATGAGTGATGTGACACTCGCTATGTGACATGGGGATGATTCTTAACCCTCTGAGCTTAGTTTGCATCCACTATAAAGTACAGGTAAAGAAAGAAATACTGGATGATGTGAACGGAAGCACTGGGCCAGACCTGCCGTACATCCCCAAGGGCTGCCAGTTTGCTTCCCCCTTCCGGTCACTGGGACCTTCACTCCTAGGTACCCCAGCTTTCCAGGTCGGGGGTGGAGCCAGAATTCACTGTGCCTTCTGTGACTTTCTCAGAAAGGATTCTTTAATGATTCCTCTAGGCCAGGTCTCTGGCCTTTCTGCAATGCTGGGGAATATGCAGGCTGTGTTTATAAGTAAATAATGCCTTGGTGCAGTGGGTTAACGCCCTGGCCTAAAGCGCTGGCATCCCATATGGACACCGGTTTGAGACCCTGCTGCTCCACTTCCAGTCCAGCTCTCTGCTATAGCCTGGGAAAGCAGTAGAAGATGGCCCAGGTCCTTGGGCCCCTGTGCCCGCGTGGGAGACCCGACAGAAGCTCCTGGCTCCTGCCTTTGAATTGGCACAGCTTCAGCCATGGCAGCCATCTGGGGAGTGAACCATTGGATGTAAGACCTCTCTCTCTGCCTCTCCTCTCTCCATGTAACTCTGACTTTCAAATAAATAAATAAATCTTTAAAAAAAAATAATAAACAAGTAAATAATGCCCAAAAGAGAACAGAAGAATCCTAGAAAGACAGAGCTAGGCAAACCCTGAGGGGTCTTTTAATACCAGGACAAAATTTACCTGGCTGG
This sequence comes from Oryctolagus cuniculus, assembly GCF_964237555.1. Lineage (NCBI taxonomy): Eukaryota > Metazoa > Chordata > Mammalia > Lagomorpha > Leporidae > Oryctolagus > Oryctolagus cuniculus. The sequence goes on along the minus strand of NC_091436.1, from coordinate 127,211,977 downwards.
TAATAAAAGGGAAAAAAAAGGATATGTAGTGATTTTTTTAATAACAATGCATTTAAAGAGCTGTATTGTGAGGCCATGTCCTTCTTTTTTTTCCCTTTTTTAATGCATCTTTTTGTTTTGTTTAGGATTTCTTATAGGAAAGTTTTGCTGTCCATGAAAATTTCCATTTTAGTAACTATTGATGCACTCTTACCTCCCTTACAGATAAGGGCCTGGGAAATCCTCTTAAGTTGTGAGATAAAACTGTTCCTTTAACCATTTAAAACTATTTATTTATTTGTTTTATTTCTTTGAAAGGCAGAAACAGATAGACACAGAGAGACAAACAGCCATCATTGGCTCTCTCCTAAGATTCCCTTAACAGCCCAGTCTGGACTGGGCTGAAGCGAGGAGGTGGGACTTAAATCCGGGTCTTCCATGTGGCTGGCAGGGACCCAACTACTTGAGCTTCCACTGCTGCCTCCAGAGAGTGCCTTAGCGGGAAGCTGGATTCGGCAGTGGAGCTGGGACTCAAGCCCAGGCCCTGTTCTGTGGGGTGCAGATGCCCTGAGTGGCACCGCAGCTGCTCCATCAAGTGAGTGCCTGACCCAGGTTATGAAACCTTAGTTTCACAGATGCTAAGCTCTCACTTGACTGTGAGCTCTGAGGGCTGTGTGTATGTGTGTGTGTGTTAAAAATTTATTTTATTTATTTGAAAGGCAGAGTTACAGAGAGAGAGGGAAAGACTGACAGAAAAAGATCCTCCATCTGCTGATTTACTTCCCAAATGGCCACAACAGCCAGGACTGGGCCAGGCCAAAGCCAGGAGCCTGGAACTCTATCTGGGTCTCCCACATGGGTGCAGGAGCCTAGACACTTGGGCCGTCTTCCACTGCTTTCCCTGGCACATTAGCAGGGAGCTGGATCAGAAGTGGAGCAGCTGGGACATGTACCGGTGCCCATAAAGAATGCCAGAGTCACAAGGGAGGGCTTAACCCACTGTGCCACAATGCTGGCCCCTTACTTTCTTTTTTAAAGATTTGTTTATTTTAAAGGCCTAGTTACAGAGAAAGAGGGATATACAAATGGCTGCAATGGCTGGGGCTGGCTGGGCCAGGCTGAAGCCAGGAGCCTGGAACTCCATCTGCATCTCCTGTGTGGGTGGCAGGAGCCCAAGCACTTGGGCCATCTTCCACAGCTTTCCCAGGTGCATTAGCAGGGAGCCTGATCAGAAGTGGACGAGCCGAGGACTTGAACCTGGTGCTCATGTGGGATGCTAGCATTACAGACGGCAGCTTAACCTGCTGTGCCACAGTGCTGGCCTCAAGATGTATTTCTTTTTATGGGGTGTAGCAGAAAAGTTTGGGAAACAGTTTGCGAACGATGCCTTGCACAGTATGGCACTCAGAAGTGTTTGTTGAAACGGACAAAGGGGTTTCTGTGTCTCAGCAACATGTACATGGCTGTGGAGCCCTCCTCTGCAGGAACCGTGGGCTGCCAAGACTTCCCCTTTGTGAGACCACTGAGCATTTGCTTTTAAAAAGTGAAGGGTGCTGAGTAGGGTGAGGGCACAGTGGCACCGCAAGGCCGGGGATGCGGATGGGTGAGGGCTGTGCTCCAAGACACCGACGGCCCTAACATCTGTGAGTTCTGCAGTCCTCGTGTCAATGGCACGTGGTAACGTGAAGTCTGCTGATACAGACTCGGTCATCCTAGGGGCCTGTGGGGAGGGGGACAGTCATGTAGCTAGTGAGCAAGCCACACACACACACACACACACAGCCCTACCTCTGTCTGTAAACCTTGCATGCTACTTTCTCTGTCCTTTGTCTTAAGAGCTTGAATCAATTAAAGTACTACAACTCCATTTCTGTCTGAAGAATGACTGCAAAGGGAAAGGTGATGCATGAGTGAACCGTGGGAGGTGAAGAGAAGCTGAGAAGGTGAGCCCCTGAGAAGGGTGTGATGGCCCAGGACGCTGGAGCCCTGCAGGTGCTGCTGTGTCAGACCAGTGGGCACTTCCTGGCATTGGCTTGTAGCTAGCTCTGGAACCTGCACGACTCTGTGTAGTGTTCTTTGCTACTTTTTTTAAATAAATAAATTTTAATAAATAAATATAATAAATATTTATTTATTTGAGAGGTAGAGTTACAGACAGAGGAAGAGACAGAGAGAGAAGTCTTTCATCCCCAAATGGCTGCAATGGCCAGAGCTGAGCTGATCTGAAGCCAGGAGCCAGGAGCTTCTTCTGGATCTCCCATGTGGGTGCAGGGGCCCATGCACTTGGGCCATCTTCCCCTGCTTTCCCAGGCCATCAGCAAGGAGCTGGATCAGAAAAGGAGCAGTCGGGACTCAAACTGGTACCCATACCTGCTACATCATGGGGGCAGACCCCTTTGCAACTCTTTTAAGCATCAGTTTGAGGCAGCATTTGTTTATTATATAAGAGGCTCTGGAAGGGGTGGTGTTGGGCCCACTGGTTAAGCTGCCAGTTGGAACACCTGTGTCCCATGTCGGAGAGCATGGGTTCGAGTCTCAGCTTCTGCTGCTTACTCCAGCTTCTTACTAGTCCAGGTCCTGGAGGCAGCAGTGAGGGTCCACGTAATTGGGCTTCTGCCACCCATGGGAGAGACCATTGAGTTCCCTGCTTCTGGCTTTGAGTCCTGGTCATTATGGGTATTTGGGGAGTGAGTCAAAGCATGGGAGTGCTATTTGTATTTCTCTCTCTCTACTTCTTAATAATAATAATGTAAAAAAGGATCTGGAATATGAAAACTTAGTGTGTAGAAAAAAGAAGAGGAAATGTGTGTTTGGCTTTGGTTTTGCTTATTAATACCAATTTTTTTTTTAAGATTTATTGCTTTGAAAGGTGGAGCTACGGGGGGGGGGGGAGAGTTAGAGAGAGAGAGAGAGAAAGAGAGAGAGGTCTTCCATCCACTGTTTCACTCCCCAAATGGCCATAACAGCTGGGACTGGGCCAGGCTGAAGCCAGGAGCCAGGAGCTTCTTCCCAGTCTCCCACATGGGTGCAGGGGCCCAAGCACTTGGGCCATCTTCTGCTGCTTTTCCCAGGCACATTAGTAGGGAACTGGATTGGAAGTGGAGCAGCTGGGATTGGAACCAGTGCCCATATGGGATGCTGGCATTGCAGGCAGTAGCTTTGCCCACTACGCCACAGTGCCGGCCCCCACAATGCTTCTTGGTCAATTGCTTTAGGAGTGGCTTTGTAAAATCCTCTGATATTATCTGAGTTATCAAGCTCTTCAGGATTCTGTCTCAGGTTGACCTACAGCTAGGGCCATTTCACAACTCTGGGCACTGAGTATGGAGAGGGAAAGAGCGGGGGATAGGGCCTGGACTATTGATGGACAAATCAGGACAGGATTCTGCTTCCACCTCTGCATGTAGACGCCGGCTCTTTGGGAAGAACTACAGTAAAGTCACTTGTGGGTTGAGCCACGTGCCTTTCTTCTAAAACGTAAATGGGATGCCTGGGCGTTGGGGGTCCACCTCCACCATTCTCCTGTGTTTTGTAGCCTAAGCCTAGCACTCTCTATTATGCCTGCAAATCCTGATTGCAACAGACGGGAGGGAAACAGGAGGTAACTCATTCAGCAGGATCTGAGAAATTAAGCCTCATTTTTTTTTTATTAAAAAGAACAAAGGCTGAGATTAATTTATTGCTGCACCATAAATGCTGCCATGAATCTAATTCCGCCCTCTTGGCTCTGCACACACACAGGCTAAGGTGGGCGTCTCCCCTGAACATCCCTGGCACTAGGGAACCCCTGACTGTGCCTCCATAACCAGCACTAATAAATTCAGTGGCTGCTCAGTGTCTGCTACCTCCGCCAGCAGCCAGGTGCCTGGATAAAGCAAAGATTCAATGCAAGTTAGTTTAACATATTGATGCAAGGTGTGTAGTTGGTCCTGGGGGAGGAGAGGTTTGAAAATGAGCAAAGCTTAGGGGAGAGGCACGAAGACAACTCCATCAGTATGCAAGCCAGCTGCTGGGTGCATTCTCAAGGAAGTTCTGTGCAGTACAGATGAGAGAGGGTGAGGGACAAGTGGGCCCGCAGGGGAGGTGCCCAGAGGAAAGGAATGCCAGGCAAGAGGTAAAACGGGAGGTGTGCTGCACTGCGCAGGCGCCGGCTGTAGCTAAGAAGCGGGATAAGGCCCTGTGCATGAATGGTCAGCAGGAGCTAGGAAGAGGTGTGGCTGAAGATGGGGCTGGAGCCTGCAGTCATTCAGAAGCCCCAGGAGACCATCAGAGGGCTCTGAGCAGGGCGTGAGGCGTCAGCACTGTGTTAGGACAGGAGGGTGAAGTGGATGGATTGGAGTAGGGGCAGTGCCATTGGGAAGCTGTTGCCATGGTTCGTTGGATAAATGACAGGGCTTGACCGAGGGCAATGGCAATGAAGTGGAGTTTACTCAAGAATGATTTGTGCTCAAAAACCCATCTGTGAATTTATAATGGGCATGAACTTACCCAACCACTGGAGTGATGAGGTCAGCTGGCCAGAGCACAACTTTTGAAATGAAGTACATTAATAATCAAAGGATTACTCAGTGAAAACGGAGCCCAGGCGGAAGGAGTTGGATGGTCTGAAAGGAAGTTTCAGTGGCCCCTGGCAGTCCCCGCACAGCCGTGATGGTGAGGCTGGGTCCCCGGTGAGTTGTTACCACCTCTGGGAGGTGCGTGCTCTGCAGGGCGCATCAAGGAGTTGCTCCCCGGCCAGTGCTGGAGAGCAGCTGGCCAGAGGATCTTTGGGTTGCAAGGGGGACTCACTCAGAGATGAGCAGGTAGGCCAAGGAGGACTATAAGGGAAAGAACTTCCAACCCCAAAGCTCAAAAGGTGGGCGGGGGTGGGGAGAGAACTTAGACTATCAGGAGTTCTCTTCCTCTCCCCTCCCTCCACCCTGGGTGGAACTCTGCCTTCTCTGACACCTTGACCCTTCTGTTCCCACATACTTGCATAGGTCCTGTTACACCTGTTCCAAAGTCTTCCTCGTGTTCCGAGTCTTTCTCGCCTTAGTCCACGGCCCGCAGCTACGTGTGTCCCACATGCCCAGAAGAGAGGAGCCCATTGGTCCAGGTTGGGGCAGGTGTGCCTTCCCCTAATCTAGGCTGGCTGATGATGTGATGGGACTGACTCTCTGAGAAAAATGGTAGTACATTGTGGTAACTGTAGTCTAGACCTCATGTTTACTCAGTGTACTAGTTGTCTATTGCTCTATAACAAAGTATCGCCCAAGGCGTAGCAGCTGTGGGTCAGGAATCCAAGCGCAGCTCAGCTGGGAGTTCCTGCCTTGAGCTCTCATGAGGATGTGGCGGAGCTGGTCCCTGTGGTGGTGGTCATGTGATGGGGTGGTCTCTTTCCAAGACCACTCATTGTTGATGTCTAGCTGGTGGTGGGAAGCCAGGGCTCCTCACTGGCTGTTGGCTGGAGACCTAGGTCTCTCACCTTGGTGGTCTCACCACAGACTCAGTGTGCTTTCCCCAGAGTGATCCCAAAACAGCACCAGGGATGGCGGCTGGAGGATTTCTTAACCCAGCCTCAGAGGGAATAGAGCCACAGAGGGGGTGAACCAGGGTGGGAATGCCAGGTCTTGATGATTAGTGAGCCTATGCTGCCAGAAATGTTTATGTAGCGCCTGCTGTGCGCCAGGGACAGGGAAGGGCAAGCTGTGTGATGCAGTCTGGGGAAGCCTCCCCCCAGCACAGCAGGGCCCTCCCCCACTGTCCTGTCACCTTTCACACTGCCACCACCTCAGCTGCCCTCACAAATTCAGGTCTGTTAGCAGCTTTCCCTCATCAGATCTTCTTTGTGTGAAAGTGTAGGTCACGGCCACAGTAAGACACTTTGTATCACAGACCAGTATGTACAGGGGTACCATGAGAAGTCCATGGAAGATGACATTGAAAGCCAAGTCTATTTTGGTGCAAAAACAGTTCATGGAAAATGCATATTATGAAAACCCACATGTGGATTAAAAAGGTTTTGTATAAAATGAACTTTTTTAAAGAATACATTTTATTTTATTTATTCTTTCTTATTTGAAAAGCAAGCAGAATGAGAGAGATGGAGGGAGGGAGAGAGAACGAAAGATCTTCCATCAGCTGTTTCACTCCCCAAATTCCTGCAACAGCTAGGGCTGGGCCAGCCCAAAGCCAGGAGCCAGGAGCCAGTAACTGCATCCTGGTCTCCCTCATGGGTGGCAGGGACTTGAACCATCATTTGCTGCCTCCCCAGGATCCCATTAACAGGAAGCTAGATTGGAAGTAGAGAAGCCCAGCACTCTGATATGGAATGCAGGCATCCCAAGCAGTGATTTAACCTACTGGGCCACAATGCCCACTCCTAACTTATTTTAAAAATACTTTTTTAAAAATTAAAAAAAAATTATGTATTAATTTTATTAGAAAACTGAAGAGAAAGAGAGAGAGAGTGTGAGCTGCCATCTTCTGGTCTACTCCCCAAGTATTCAGAATAGCTAGGGCAGGTGGGGACAGGCTGAAGCAGGAGCCTGGCAGAGGCCCAGGTAACTGAGCCATCCCCTGCTGCTTCCCAGGGTGGAAATCGGCAGGAAGCTGGAATCGGATAATGAAGCCAAGACTCAAACCCAGCGCTCTGAATTGGCATACAGGGGTGGCAAGCAGTGTCTTTTTTTTTTTTAAAGATTTATTTAATATTTGAGAGGTGGAGACAGAGAGAGGTCTTCTATCCCCTGGTTCACTCCCCAGATAGCCACAATGGCCAGAGCTGTGCTGATCCGAAGCCAGGAGCCAGGAGCTTCTTCCCAGTCTCCCACGTGGGGGCAGGGGTCCAAAGGCTTGGACCATCTTCTTACTGCTTTCCCAGGCCATAGCAGAAAACTGTTTAGGAAGTGGAGCAGCTGGGACTCAAACTGGCATTCATATAGGATGATGGTGCTGCAGGGGCCGGCTTTTACCCGCTATGCCACAGCACCGGCCCCCAGGCAGTATCTTAACTGGTGTGCCAAGCACCTGCCCCCAAAATGAACTTCTTTTAATTCCTTTTTACACCAAGTTTTTGAAGTACCCAGGAATATTTGTGGACATGTTTATAACTGAAACAAATTTCCCAAGAGTTGACATCTTCACTCCCTCTTGTGTGTTCCGATATTTCCTAAGCTAGACCATTTCTGTGTTTATAAAAGCTGGTCTCGGCCTCAGGCGTCTCCCCGGCCGGCTGTTGCAGTGTGACGTGCCGTGTGGCAAGTGGGTAGCAAAGCATCACCCATTCTGCCCCCAGGACCCACGGAGCCCCTCCCCAGCCACCTGGCAGTGCTTCCCTGTGTGTCTGTCTATAGACTTCCCAGCGTATCCTCTCTTGGCTTCCTCTACTTGGAGCTCTCTTCTTTTTCCCACGTTGTCTGGAGAACCCTTACTCATCCTTTGACACCCAGTTTTAAGGTATTACCTCCTCCTTCCTTCTACCTGGACAGAAATGCCTGCTCTCTCCTCCGACTCCTAGAGTGTCTCACTGACACCTGGGGACAGCCTGGTGCCTCCTGGGAGCCTGTCCTAGGAGCACGCCCCCCAAGGCCACCCTATATTTTCATTGCATCTCTGTAAGAATGTTTACAAGGCCATTGAACAAATTAGCATCGCACAAATGACGGTGCCGCAAATGAGCAGTGTGCAGGGCTGGGGGTGCAGGTTTCCTGTCGGTGGAACCACGTGCACAGCGAGGCTCCCTCCCCCTGCGGGCCGTCGTCTCCCCGAGCGTTCATCCATCACAGGTACCCTCTGCACCGCGAGCTTGCCGCCACGTTCATGACTGCGGTTCGTCTGAGCTGCTCTGGCTTCTTTAGCTTTTTTCCTACTTTTCTGTATTGATGGAGACTGCGTAGGGAGAAATGGAGCCTTAGGCAGCACGGGGGGGGGGGGGGGGGGGGGGCTGTCTGCGCGCCCGCCCGGTGGGGCTTTCCTGTGTGAAGTGGTGCGGAAGGAGGGTTTTGAGGTTTCTGAATATTTGCTTCTAAGTATCTAAGTAAGAGATTTGTTTACCCACGTTTGCACTATCTTGGCAAGCTGGCAGCCTAACAAAATATTTTCTGGTTGGTTTTGCATGTATGTGGTTTTTGTTTTTGATGGGGAGAAGAATTTACACTTTGGTTAAATTGTATTGAAATACAATGGCTGATTTTAAAAATTGCTGTTAACTTAAGGGTTGAAGCTAATATAATTCCCCAGGCTCAGCCTCTTGGGGACTGCTCATAGACTGTGCTGTGAGATGTAATCAGAGAAGAAGAAGAAAAAAAGATGCAAGCAGAAGCAATTAAAGTATTTCTCCAGTATTCTCATTTCTGCATTTGTCAATAGCCAAGTAACTGCCCAAAGGCGTGTGTGCGTATCTGGGGGAGGTGAAGGGCGGTGAAGATGGACTGAACAGATAATGACTGTGGAGTGTAATGAATGGGCTAGAGACAGGCACGCATCAGATGCAAAGAGACAGGAGTCATTCATTCAGTTCAAGCATTGTTTTTCAAATGAGGGTCATCTCCATTAGTGGATCCCAGAATCCTTTTACAAGTGTCTAACAGCATCTTTAAAAAGAGATAGCTGGGAACGGGCCTTCAGCTTCCCAGCTGGGAAATCACAGGGAGGGAGGTTAAAGGGAGGGGGGAGGGAAAGGGAGGGGAAGAGAGAGAGAAAGGGCAGGGAGCGCACTCCCTTCCACAGGCTCACTTCTCAAACGCCTGCCACAGTCTATCTGGGAGCCGGGAGCTCCATCCGGGTCTGCCAAGTGGGCAACTGGGGCGCTATTACTTGAGCCAGCACCTGCTGCCTCCCAGGGTCTGCATCAGCAGAAGGCTTGGTGTCCAGTGCAGGTACTCTTACAGGCATCTTTTTTTTCCCTCTAAAGATGTATTTATTTATTTGAAAGACAGAATTGAGGTGGGAGGGCGGAGTGGTGCAGCAGGTTAACGCCCTGGCCTGTAGCACCGGCATCCCATATGGAGACCTGGCTGCTCCACTTCCCATCCAGCTCTCTGCTGTGCCCTGGGAACGCAGTAGAAGATGGCCCAAGCACTTGGGCCCCTGCACCCACGTGGGAGACTGGGAAGAAGCTCCTGGTTCCTGGGTTTGGACTAGAGCAGCTCTGGCCATTGCAGCCAATTGGGGAGTGAACCAGGGGATGGAAGACCTCTCTCTCTCTCTCTCTCTCTCTCTCTGCCTCTCCTCTCTCGTGTATAACTTTGACTTTCAAAATAATAAAAATTTTTTAAAAATAGGAAAAAAGAGATAACATCTTAGAGAGAGAGAGGTCTTCCATCTGCTGGTTCACTCCCCAAGCCGGAGCTGGGCCAGTCCGAAGCCAGGAGTTTCTTCCACGTCTTCCTCAGAACACAGGCATCTCAACTGGCATCTTATCTATAGCCATTAGGCCAGATGCCTCACACCCCTGAAATACATATTTTTTCTTTTTAAAATAATTTATTTACTTGTGTATGTGTGTGTTTTAAGATTCATTTTTATTGGTTTGGATGACAGAGAGGCAGAGACAGATCTATCCTCTTGTTCACGCCCCAAAATGGCGGCAATGGGGGAGGGAGGCTGGGCCAGGCTGAAGGTGGGAGCCTGGAGTTCCATCCGGGTCTCCCATGTAGGTAGCAGAGTCCCAAAGACTTGGACCGTCCTCTGCTGCTTTCCCAGCCACACTAACAGGGAGCTGGAGTGGAACAGCCAGGACTGGACGGGCTGATACACTGGTATGGGATGCTGGCATCTGGAACACCTTAACCCACTGCCCTGCACAGGGGCCCCAGGAATTGTATTTCTGAAAGCTCCCCCAGGCGGTGAGGTACTGATGAAGCTTTGGCCTTTCAGAGGGCAGTTTTTACAGTCATTTAGACAGGAGATTGTTGGGACGCCAAGCAAGAGATGAGGCCCTGAACTTAGGTGGTGGCAAATGGTGAAGAGGGGCCAGACTGGAAGATCTGGGGGGGCAGGTTCCATGGTTTGAAGGACAGGAGAGAAGGTGGAGGAATCACAGATGATCCTAAAATAAGCTAGGTGAACAGTGGGTGCTACAATCGCAGACACAAGAGAGAAAGGGCAAATTCAGAGGGAGAGACGAGGCCCTGGGTTTTGCTGGGTGCCTGTGGAGGCACAGAAAGAGCTCCTCAAGTTGTCACCAGGCCCAGAGTGAGCTGCCCCGCAGAGCACCGCGGCCCCCGCTCTGATCCGTCTCTGAACGGCCTCTTGATCGATGCATGCTTAGCTTTATGATTTATTTATTTGAAAGGTAGAGTTACAGAGCGAGAGAAGGAGAGACAGAGGGAGAGAGGTCTTCCATCCGCTGGTTTACTCTCCAAATGGCCACAATGGCTAGGGCTGCCTATGCTTGGCTGGAGCCAGGAGCTTCTTCCCAGTCTCCCACATGGGTAACAGGGACTCGGGCCATCCTCTGCTGCTTTCCCAGGCGCATTAGCAGGGAGCTGGGTTGGAAGTGGAGCAGCCAGGACTCCATATGGATGCTGGTACTGCATTGTAACAGGCATTTAAAAGTTAAGCATATTTATGGGGTGCTGTGTGATGTTTCATTCCATAGATACATTGTGTAATATCCAGTCAGGGCAATTATTTTTATCCTTTCAAGCACTGAACACTTTATCCTGAAAGCATCAACAATCTTGTCTTCCAGGCTTTTTAAAAATAAACATACAGGACATTGTCTATGGTCACTCACTCTACTGTACCATAGGATCCCAGAACTTCTCGTATCTGGTTGTACCCAAGTCTGTATCTCTCAGCCTCTCCCTGTCCCTCCCTCCCTCCCCAGTCATCCTATGCTTGACTTCTCTGAGAGACCTATTTTTTGGACTCCGTGTGTGAGTGAGCTCATGTGATGGTTGGCCCGTTTCACTGTTTAGGATCTCCAGGTCCAGCCATGTTGTTGCAGGTGACAAGATCTCAGCCTTTTGGTGGCTGAGTCATAGTCCCTGATTGTTTCAGTTCTGACTCTTTCTAACCTCACTCTTAAGGCACCCATAAATACATCTCACTGTAGATGACTGGTGTGATTTATCACAAGAGGGATATCTAAATGTTTGGGAGTATGGGAGTACTTGTACTTTTGCTGAGGGTGTCATCTTTACAGTATTAAGGTACCAAAAAAATAGAATGAGTATTTTGAAGATTTAGTAAGGAAAGAATTGTACGGTCTGGGGGTATTCTATGCAGTCTGTAAAGATGCCTGAATAACTCTCCTGTGCTCAGATAAGAATGTGGCTTTTTACTTATCAAAGTACTTGTGGTAACCCAGTGTCCCTACTTCAGTTAAAGATTTCTTAAAATATTACTATTGTTATTTTATTTCATCTGGGAGAGAGAGAGAGAGCAAGCACCCATCCTCTGACTCACTGCCCAAATGCCCATGATGGCCAGGGTTGTGGCAAAGCTGGGAGCCAGGAATTCAATTCAGGTCTCCCACATAAGTGCCAGGGACCCAATTACTTGAGCCATCACCTCCTTCCTACTTTGGTCTGCATTGGCGGGAAGCTGGAGTCAGGTATTGACCCCCATACAGGACGCAGACTATCTAACTGCTGGCCCAAATACCTGTCTCCTTTTTAGCATTTTTATTTGAGGGGAAGAGAGGCAAAAAAGAGAAAGAGAGAAAGAGGGAGAGGGAGATAGAGAGAGAGAGCACATGCGAGCAAACTCTCATTCACTGGTTTATTCTCCAAATAAACTGGGGCTGGGCCAGAGCTGAAGCCAAGAGACCGGAACTCAATGCAGGTCACCTACAATTGGCAGAAACCCAATTGTTTGAGCCATCACCTGCTGCCTCCCCAGGTGCACACTAGCAGGAAGCCAGACTAGGAAGCAGGAAGCAGGGGCATAGCCAGGAATTGAACCCAGGCACTCTCATGCGGGACACCCGTGTCTTAACCACTAGACCAAATATTTGCTCCTCTCAGCTTTTTTTCTATGGATTTTTTTGGTTGTTTATAGTTTATCTTGGTACCTGCTGTGTTATATTCTTTTTATTTTCCATCAGAATCCTATCTCTAGTTATTTTCTCGTCTTGAACGTGTGCTTGCAAGTCATTATAGGGGGAGACACCTTCTTTGGGTGTCTCACCTCTTGGTCATTTAATCTGCAGAAGGGACACTGGCGTGTGTAGAGTGCGCAGGTGGCTTCTCTCAGAGGCTGGATTTTCTCACCAAGTTCCAGTGGCGCTTTACCAGTGGCACCCCAAAGCCTCACTGCATGACCTTCACTCCACATCCTCTGCAAGCTGCTATCCCTCTGGGCAGGGTGGACTGGAAGAAATGCTGTGTTTAGGATCTCCGGGACAGTCCCGGAGGGCCTGGGAGCTGGTGAGTGACGGGTCCAAGCCATGACTCCCAGCAGCCTCTGGTGCCCTCACCTGCTGGCTGGCTCTCCTCCCCCTCACTACTCTGGGGAAACAGGCTAACTATGTAAGACCAGTGGGAGTGCTGAGTGCCTTTTTTTTTTTTTTTTTTAACAGCTCTACTATGCTGTATTAACTCCGTATCCTTGAACTAGAAGCTTGTAGGAGTTAAGCTTTTTTTAAAAGTCTTTCAAGGAAAATAACCAGCTTGAAATATCTTGAAATATGTCATGACTAGAATAGCCTTAGTCCCAACAAAGATGATTTAAAGTGTTTATATCCATATATCGAATAAAATAATGTAGGCAAGGTATCGAAAACATTTGTCATCACTCCAGTAAATTGCTTGTTTATTACTGCCTTACAAATGATCCCACATTACTTGTAGTGATAGTAAGAACCACAACTACAGCAGTACTGTTGAATATTTACTATGTATCGGTCACTAAAGCAACAGTTTTGTATATACCTAGTATCATTTAACTCTCCCCACCAACCTGAGACACTTAAGTGCACTTCATTAAGTTCCTGGGAAATGGAATTAAAAAACCAGTTTGGGAGCAGATCTGCAACCCACATAGTAGTACTTGAGTTTGATTCCTGATCTGGCTCCTGACTCCAGCTTCCTCCTAATGCAGACTGTGAGAGGCAGCAGTAATGGCTCAACTAATCAGTTCCTGCCACTCACAGAGGAGACCTGGATTCCATTCATGGCTCTGGCCTCTGCTCCACCCAGCCCACATAGGCATTTGCGGAGTGATCCAGCAGATGGGAGCTCTCCGTCTCTCTGATTCTCAAATAATAAAAGTACTGTTTTAAAAAGGATAAGTTTATTTTGGTGCAAAAAAACTTGAAATCCAAATATAGTTTGTTTTATAATTCGCATTTTCCACAAAATTTTTGAAGACCCCTTGTATGCTTGGATTTCATTTTCTTTTTCAAGAGGCAGAGAGATAGAAAGCTGGTTCATTCCCCGAAGGCCAAGGCTCTGAGTGGGGTGGAAGCCAAAGCCAGGAGCTGCGAACCCAATCACATGGGCAGCAGGTACCTAATTACCGAAGCCATCATGGTACCTCCCCAGAGCCGCATTAGCAAGAGGCTGGAGACAGGAGCCAGAGCAGGTGTCAAACCCAGGTTCTCTGTCATGGGACACACCGGTGTCTTGACTGTTAGGCCAAATACCTGTCCATTCACAAACTTTTCAAATACCTTTTAGGTATTGTTATCTCCATTTTATCGATGAAGAAACTGAGGTAAGAGAAGTTAAGACAAAGTAGGCCAAGATCATATGTCTTTAAAAGTAGCAAAGATAAAAACTAACTGGAGGGAGAACCCTATGCCTTGAGCTGCACTGCCTGTGGTCACCAGCTAGGCAATAGCTGTATGTGGGCTAGGGAGGCTGACTTTACCCCCTCACTATAAAAGTCTCTAGACAGAGAAACTCATTTCTTGCATTTGTACGGGTCTTGTGGACGGGGCTGTCTTCCCTTTATCCCAAAAGTACTAATTGTAAGCTAACTACACGCCAAGTCTTCTGCAAGGCCCTTGGAGAATATAAAGATGGAGGTAGTGATTTGGTGCCCTTGAGGCTGTCTGGGCCCAGGAGGGAAGATGAGAGAGATTCATTGCTCAGTGTATGTGGTTGTCCTTGGGTCTTCAGATGTGGCTCAACCTGACACCTAATTAAAATAAGGCACTTTAATGTTGACCGAATTAGTGACCCGTCATTATGTATCAGTCATCAAGCTAAATATTTTGCAGGCACTAGTTCCTGATTCCTTAAAATAACTCTCAGAGGTGAGTACTATAATTATCTTCATTTCATCAGTGAGGAAGTTGACGCTCTGATGGGTGAAATGACCTGCCCAAAGCCACAGCCCTGTGAATGACAGAGGTGGAATTTGAACCCAGATCAGTCTGAGTCCACAGTCACTACATGAATGTCTTAGAATATAAGTACCTCTGAAAGGCAGAAATACAGATGTGCACCTGACATATGCACACTGAGAATGTAAGCTTCTTTATCTCACCTACACTGTGAGGAGCACTTGCTCACGGATCTGCTGTGTTGGATATTTCTGTACTCTGCACACATCTGGCTGTGCATATCCTCACTTCGTCTCCACCACTTGCCTTCTCCCCTCTGAGAGTCGCTGACCAATCAAGGGGAACATTTGGAAGGAGAAAAAACATTACCACCTTCCCTTTTAATTGTTATGAGGACATTGGGCCTGTTTATTTGCTGGCCTGAGCCCCATACTAGAACATTTCAGTTCTAATTACATTGTCTTTTTTTTTTTAACCTGTGTCCAGTTGCCCTTCTTAGGGGATCAGAGAAATGACCATTTAATTGTTTGTCAATAAATGTTAATATAATTACAATTACTTGCAGAGAGTAAGGCCATTTTAAGAACTTTACTCTTAAAAAATTTCCTTAACTTACATTCAGATACCAAAACCCTGTGTATATGCACTATAATTGTACATTTTACATATGAAGGGACAGCCCTTACTTCATCACATGGGGGAAAAAAGAAGTCTTTTTGCTTTGCCACATTGTGAATGCCCACAACGGTACCTGGAGAATCTTAAATTCTCCCCTCACTGCTCTTAGTATTTTGCAAACCCCTCCCCCAGATTTAAAATTAGATTTGACAACTGGCATTCTCAAAGTAGGTCTTCACTAATTAGAGGGTTGTCCTCTCTGCCTCTGTCACACCACTGAACTCTTAATCTTGCACTGAGAAGGCAGGACTGCTTGTTCCCAAGATCCTTTTCGTGCATGGCTGAGGGTGAGTTTTGGAATCAACCAGACCTGGGTTCTGCTGTCTGCCCTTGTGACACTGGTGGCCCCGGGCAAAATACTTGTATTCACTGGGAGTGTCATTTGCAAAATCAGGATACTGAAACTTTATTCTACAGGTTTAAGTGTGGTTCCCGTGATAACGTATGTGTCTAACATAAGGCTGGGTGGACGTAGCAGTTCCTCAGAGTCAGTGCGGTTCCACTGGAGTGCTCTGTGGAAGGTCTGCGATGCCTTGGGCTCTTCTTGAGGATGTCAATTCAGCTGCTTTGGGTCACCTTTCAGTGACTTCATGGTTCCTTGGCGTTTTGGGCCGACTTGGGAGGCTTTCTTTCTGAAGTCCATTAATGTTTCATTGGAGCTGTGGAGCAACAGCTGTTAAGCTTGCTTGGTGGGCCCTAATTGCAACGAATAATCCATGGGCTCCTCCAAAATGTACTTCTTCAAGATGGGTGTTATTAAATTCCATCCAATCCAAAGACACTTTAAAACATGTTTAAAATTTTCCCGAACCAATCAGAAAACTGGTTGGTTCAGGGAGTAAATGTAGCAAAATATGCTAATTTATGCAAAGACTACTGTTGGAGGAAGGCCCTGGCTGAATTTGAAGTAAAACATCTTCTGAGAAAACACCTTGATGATACTATGTGATACTAAATGACTGAAGGTGTTTTCAAGTCATGTTTAAATACAAAGCAATTGCTAAAACAAGATAAGGTTTATTTTTAAAAAGATCTTCTATGCTGAATATGACAACATTGTATTCTAGCCTTGACATGCTTATTTTGTGCAATATAGTCTAGTTACAGGAGCCTTCTATAAATAGAAGCAAGGTGCACCACCATTAAGATTTTTACGCTAATAGAATATATAAACCACACAATAATTCCATTTAAATAATTTAAGTCTAGGGATAATTTTATTTAGAACTCCCCATAATTTCTAGGTTTGAGCACTTGTGTTTATCAGCAAGACCACTTACTATATGTGTTACAAACTAATTAATTTTGCAACAACTCTGAATTTTCCTTATGTCCTTCCTTAAACCCAATTTACATTCTTGTTCAGTTCATGTTTTATGTTTCTTTGAGTTTATTTGAAAACAAAAGACAACAACAAACCCCCACCCTGTTTTGGGGGCATCCGCTGTTAAACTGGACTACAGAGGAGCCCACTCCTACTCTGTGCTCTCCTAATTGACATTTATTGAAGCGCTTTGGATATTAGATATTAAGGGAGCGGTCCCAATAATTTGAGATTTGAGATTTAAAACAGGTGGCAATTATACTTGGACTAAAGAGTATTAAAAGGTAGCTCCCCTATTTAAAGAGGGGCGTATTTAACGAAAAATCGTAAGCCTAGAGGTCAGAGGAACCTGTCCAGAGAAAGCAGTGGGAATTGAGTGATTTGTTTAGCTCCTCACCTTCCCTTGGTCTCCAGTTTTGTTTTCCTTTTTAATGTTGACATACAAGGTTCACAGCTAAGGCTGCAAGCATTTGGGGAATGGGGAATGGAAAAAGAGGGTGTTGCAAAGTTTAGTACCTTTAAAAGTTAGGGTGAGCCAGTTAGTCACCAGATAACTAAGTTAAAAGTGGTGTTTTCGTTTTTAAAAAGCACATACAAAAAACTTTATTTACAGTGGCTCGCTTTAATAAGGTTTCAAACAAATGCCGTGTTTTTTCTTTAACCTCCCCCCCACCCCGATTCGAGCTAAAACCGGAGTGTGTGTGTGTGTGTCTGGCTGGCTCCATGTGTAATTCGCCTGCAGAGGATTGGCACGCCGTCTGTGGACCTTTATTTTAAAAGCTCCCCCCCCCCCAAAAAAAAAAAACTGTCTAATAAACCCCCAATACATTTCTGAAGTTCAAAAGAATCCCAAAGGAATCAAGAATTAACAATCTTGGAGCTTGATGTAAAAAAAAATTTTTTTTTTAATTAAATAAATCCTAATCTCCACATTTTTCGCCAGGCGAGAACCGAAGTTCGGAGGTAGAGGAGCAGGCGAGCGGTTTGCCCGGGCGCAGAGCATGAAGGCCGGGCGGGCGCGGGGAGCGGGCGCCCGCCGCCCGGCGCGGGGGTGAGCGAGAGAGAGAGCGGAGCGCGTGTGGCCGGCGCCGCTCGGCCGGGAGCTCCCGCGCCCGCGCCCCGCGCCCCGCGCCCCGCGCCCGCCGCCGCCGCCGCCGCCGCCGCCGCCGCCCCTGGTGCGATGGCGCAGAAACCCCGTTGACAAGGCACTGCTTTTTCATGACGGTGAGTTTCCCTTTGAGTGTATTATAATTTTGTGATAAAAATTTCAAGGAGAAAAAAAAAAAACACACAACCTCCTTCCTCTGCCTCTTTCCTTCGGGGAGGGGAAAAGCGAGGGAGGGGGGGCTGGAGATCTATCTCTAGACAGACAGAGAAGAAAGAGGAGCAAATTAAACACCGAGTTGCCAAAACCAGGATATTAGGTTTCAGCCCAGAGAGCTATTGGCTAAGGCTGTGTTTTTTTTTGGGGGGGGGGGTGGGTTTGTGGGTGGGTGATGGTGGTGGTGGGTGGATGTTTAATGGACACGGAGAAAAGGGGAATCGAGTGTTTATGCCTCTCCCAGCGCCGCCGGGGCCCGGGGAAGACCAAGTTCAGTGTCTCGGGCGCGCAGGGGGCGGCGGGGCCGGGCCGGGGGCGCCTCGGCGGGGTGGGGGCCCTGGCGCCTTTCTTTTTTCTTTCCTCTTTTTTTTTTTTTTTCCTTTTCCGCGGATGCAAATTTCTGGAGCGGGGAGAGGGAGAGCCTGGGAAGGGGGGTGGCGTGGCGGTTGGCGGTGGGGAGGGGAGGGGAGGGAAGCCTTTTAATGACTCATTGATTGAGCCGGTTTAAAATTAGTTGTGTGCGCGAGTGTGAGTGTGTTTTCCGCCCCCCGGAGCCACCGGGAGCCGGGAAGGAGGGAGCGGGGCTCGGCGAGGGGAGGACGGCGCGGCGGGGCCGCGAGCAGGGGGCAGGGAGGGCCTGGAGTGACGGCGGCCGAGGAAGAAAAATAAGCTTTTCCAATCTCCTCCCCTCTGTTTTCCCCCCCTCGTTCCTTTTCTCTCTCGGAAGCTCTTGGGTGTGAATCGCATTTTCTTTCTTCTCGGCAAAATGGACCCCGCGTCTGGGGAGGGGGAGGGGACAGGGTGGGGAGGGCGGCGGCGGCGGCGGCGGCTGGGACGGGGTTTATTTTTCATCCTGGCTTCCTCCTTCCCGCCGCTGCGGCAGGCGGCCGCGGCGGCCGGGAGAGCTCGGGGCCTGCGGCCGCTCCGGCCCCGACCCCGGCCCTCGGCGGCGGCGGCGCGCACCTGCTGGCGGGGCTCCCCTTCCCGGTGGCCGCTGCCTGGTTCCGGAGCGCCGCCGAGGACCCGCGGCCCGACCCGGACGAGCCCCGGGAGCCGCGCCGAGGACTCGAGGCCCAGCCTGGAGCCCCCCGCGAGGCCGGCGTCGGCCGGGAAGAAAAGAGAGACTGCGGCGGTGCTTTTCGTGTGCTGGGAGGGCGCGGGCCCGGCGCGGTTCGCGGCCCCCGAGCCGTCCCGAACGCTGGACCTCGGGTGGGGGGTGGGAGGGCGGCTGGAAGGCGCTAAGATGGCGCTGGGCCTGGCCCGTCGCCAGGGCTGGTGGCGCAGTTGCTCGACGGGCGCCATTTTCCCTCGCGGCGCGGGCGGCGCCTTCCGCGGACGCCGCGCCAGCCGAGGCGCCGCGAAGCCTGGGTCGAGGGGGAGCCGCGAGCGGGCGGCTGCGTTCTGTAGATGGAGTTGGGGCTGCGGGGGTCTTCCCCCTTTCTCGCGGCCCCCAGACTCAAAAAGGCGAGGCCGCCGGCTTGGAGAGGTTGGGAGCTGGGGCCGGCGTCTGGGTCCTCCCGCCATGTCCCTGGGGCAGCAGGTGGGCCGGGGTCGGGCCTCGCGGGCCATGGGGGCCCTCCCTGGCGCCGCACCCCCTGCTACCCGATGGCGGTGAGGCCGTCCTGGCGTCTTCTCTCCTACGACCTGAAGCCGGACGGCTCTGTCCTCCCTGGCTGGGCCGGGGACGGAGCCCTGGGTGTTTTCTTCATCCTCTTCCAGTTGTTGAGAACGGAGTCAAACCAGGATAACAAAAATTGCAGGAAAAGAGTCGAGGACAGTGTCTGCTCGCCCTCCAGTGACGTGGTTCTCCGTGGATCCCATATTTCGTTTGGTTGTATTTGTCCTGGGAAACCCTGGAGAGACATTTATCTGGTTGTCAGGTTGTGGGCGATTACAGTGATTGGAAACTGGGTTGCCTAGTAGTAGGTGATAAGGGTTTTTTAGAACTCTGATCTGCAAAAGTAAACTCTCTTTAAAGCACCCCTTCTTTCCCTTTCTAAAAAGCAGCCCTGCACTGTTTGCATAAAAACATTCGTGTAAGTATCTTTCTGCAGAGTGGCAGCTCTTAGAGACCTGGGGGGGGGGGGGTGTTGTTTAACTTTGTTTTAAGTTGTTACAGGAAAGGGAAGGGGAAGTGGCCTAAGGCTTTGATCTCCCTAGGAGTCCACAGAGATGGAAAGTAACTAGTTAATTTCTGGTGGATTAAGGTAATTTAGTGGTGCCAGTAGGGGGGCCCTTGTGTTTATAAGGGATGACTGTATATGGTGCATGTTTTGGACCCTTGAGTGAAACCTACCATGCTTTGAACAATCATTGCATGCCTGGAACTGTGCTTGGTGCTCTGTATAATTCCTGTCTGTCGTACTAGCCCTGCAGTGTTGATTTTATTGTCTTTACGGTGGAAGGAACTAATGTCCGTAGAAATTTGCTAATAGTTCAAGGTCTCGCAGTTTTATCTGATAAGGTTGGCCTTGGAGCCCAGAAGCCCTGTTCTTTTGCTTGACGCTTACGGTTTCCAAATGTGAGCCTCGGAATCAGCAGGGGAAATGTTTTGAACGTTTAAATAGAGATTTGTGACATCCCCTCTTCCTTCATTATTTTCTGGGGCCTTTTGGGTCATTTCCCAGTATGCGAAGCAAGCTCAGTGTTAAACTTTGACTTCCAACATCTTAAGGCCCTGACTTCCATGACTGAAGTTCTGACTTCCAAGGATAACCAAAATCTGACTATCACGGAGTCCATGCTATTCCAGAGCCTTCCAGGTGGTTCCAGTGTGGATATCCTGTCTTGCACTGTGCACTGTGCTGCTGGCTCTTCTATGAATTGCAAAGTGAGAATTAAGGCCCCTGTCATTTTGAAATCCAGCAGTTTGGTTGCTCGTGTCATTCTCAGTTTTATTTTTTTCCCCAATAACTGCCATTTATCAAATTAGCTGAGATTATTTTCTCACTGAAAGGTCTAGGTATCCTAAGACTTTAAAAAAAAAAAAAACTCATACATTTTAAAAATACATTGTCTCATTGGAGCGAGAAGTTCTTTTACAGGCTTCTTGTTCTAGCCCTGCTGACTCGTTTAAAGACAGCAGCTGTACAACAAAAATAGATTTGAATGCAGGCTTGATAGAGAAATCAGGGTGAGGGTAGAAAGGATCCTGAGATAAGAGAGCTAGAGATAAATCATTATAAGAAAGGATCTTTTCCTGAATTTTGAATTATGAACATACCTTCTGGATGTGAGGAGGTAGAATGGGCAAATTGTATTCAACATGAAAGAACAGATGATAAATAAGAACACAGACGGGAACACCTTGAGCAGATGGCTGAGTGGATGACCTGACAAATGAGAACCAAGGCAGTGATGAGATCATTCACATCTCTGGAGCAGGGATCATGTGTTGTAGTTGTTTGCTGTGCCTTCTTCTCAAGTCATCATCCTGTTTAGTGATTGCTAGGGGGAGTGATTAAAAACAGATTTCCGATGCAGATGTTAGTATTATACTGTCTTTGCATATGTCCACATTGCTCTTGCCTCCACATTGGAAATTTTTTGTAAGGAGTTGCTGTTGAATACCTATGAGCAGTCTGTCCCGTCTAGACCGCTGGGTGGGGTGAGGTGGAATAAGTTCCAGCTTTTGCATGTCTCTTGTGGTTTTTCTCCTCTTGTTTTTCATGGTGAATGCCCGTGTAATTATGATCTTTGACCAAAATCCAGTAAACCTTGAATGGAAGGGAAACCTCAAATATACCTTCTTAGAGGGAAAGAGTAGCTTCTTTATTTTAAATTTTATTTATTTTCATTTTGTTCGAAAGGCAGAGAGACACAGAAAGACAGATTGAGAAGTAGGTTTTAATGGAATTCAAAACAATTATCTACACTCAGAATTTATGGTAGATAGAAAATAAATACAATTATCAGGATAATTACGGATTAAGGAACACTCTGATGTGACTATTGGGTCTAGGAGAATGTGTTAGTTCGCTCATTTGGGCTAGGAAGAAGGGTCGGGGAAGAGGTGGTGTTTGAGCTGAGAATTGAAACGTTGAAACGTGAGCTTGTGCTAACCATGTGAAAAGCTGAGATGTTCCAGCCCTGGGAACAAGTGCATGGGCCTGGAAAGGCAGAGTGTGAGAGTGGTGAAAAGGCTCGTGTGAGCAAGGGGAGGATGGAGTGAGCTGGATCTGGAGAGATTCTGCTGGGCCTCTTGTGGTAGGCCACGAGGTGGGGGTGTGAATTGAAGTCTGGTGGCAATGAGAAGCTGTTGAAGGATTTTAAATAGGGAAAGGTCGCTACTACCTGGAGAAAGATGTAGCAGAAAGGGAGGCAGGAGGTGCTTACAATCATCAGCCCAAGACGGATGGCATTTTAGGTAAGTAGAATGGCAGCGCAGGTGGAAAAAAAGCAGCTGTCAAGTTAGAGATGTATTTTGGAGGTGGAATCAGAAAGATTTGAGTAGTAGATTGGCTGCAGAGGGAGAAGGGAGAATCCAGGATGCCTTCAGGCTTCTGGCCTAAGCTTTGGCTGGCTGCTGGTACCGTTTCCTGGGTGGAAAAGATTGGAAAAAAGAACAGGGAAGGGAGGGTAATGGACTTCCACGTGGAACCTGTTGTTTTTTGAAGTACTTGTGTGACATTGAAGTGAAAAATCGAGTAGGCAGTAAATATTCAAGCTAAGCTAGAGGAGTAGTCTAGACTGCACATAAACTGTGGGAGTCGCTGGCATGCAGATGGTGAGGCAAGAAGCTGGCTGAGATCATTTGCCATCAGAGGTCTTAAGGTCAAGTCCTGAGGCATTTTGAATGGCTAAAGCTTGGGTGGGGGAGACAGAAGGCCCGGCCTAATGGCAGTATTTTATCCTCTTCCAGACTGAGGGAGTGATCCCTTCCATCAAATGCTGCTAAGTTAAACAACTGTCTGTCTGGATCTGGCAACAGGGAGTGTGGCAAGTGGGGTAGACACCAGTTTGGAAAGCATTGGGGGAAAAGAATGGGAGAGGAGGTGAATGTTGTGAGGTGAAGAGAGAAACCACTCAGCAGTGGCTGGGGAAAGGGGTGAAGGAAGAGGGCTTAAGTAACAGGAGTTAGGAGAGCATTTGCAATAGGCCAATGAGAATATCGTGGAAGACTAATGCAGAAGAGAGGTCAGACTCAGAGGAGCAGAATTCATGAGACAGTGAGAAGAAATTGAAAACACAGAAGGTTTGCCTTTGATGGGAGCAAGAATGCTTGCTGTGTGGCAGGAGAGAAGGCCGAGAAGGTGGGCGCAGGTGCAAGGAGGTTTCTGAATCAGAGGTGATTTAGCATTGTCTTGGCTTTTGTTTTCTCAGTGATGTCTGAGGCAGGGCCAGCCACTTAAAGGTGGTGCATGGTTTCAGGAGAGGGGGAGTTAATTCGCCTTGGGTAGCAGGACTAGGAACTCAGTGGGAAACAAGGTAGGACTGCCGGGCATTGAGAGTTGGGATTGTGGTTTCACCTTCAGCTAGCCAGCTGGGCTCATGCGGTTTCCTGGCAGGAACATTCAGGGGACGTGAAAGCAGCAGAGATCAGGCAGGTAATCTGTTCAGCCAGGGTTGGAGTTTTGCCCACGAGTGTGACAGGAGCTAGGGAATTGAGGGTGGTTGCAAGGTGGAACTTGAGTGATGAATACTGGAATGCCAGGTCAGCAAGCAAGAGAAGATAATGGTGGTGGGAACCTTGACTTTAACCAGGAAAATAGTTAAAATGAGTTGGAGGGTACAGAGTTTAAATGTAGAACGATAAACTTGTGATGCTGGACTGTGGTGATGGATGCACAACAGTGTGAATGTATGTAATGCCACTGAAGTGCACGTGTAAAAATGGTTGAGATCAGTGTTCTGGTATATTTTACCATGAGTGGTGTTGAACACTTCACATTTGAACATTTGTGGCATGTACAATGTTATTCACATATTCCCTTGTACTGTTTGCATAGTACTGTAATTTCTGTGGAGAAGAGAGGTGCTTTATTTTTGCTTATTTATCTTTTAAGGTCTGATTTCATAAGTACAACTTTAGGAATATAGTTACTATTCTCACTATACCTGCCCTCCCACCCCTCTTCCTCCTCCTTCCTCTCCACTTCCCAGTCCCATTCTTCGTTAAGATTTATTTTCAGTTAACTTTGTACACAGAATGCCAATTCTATACTAAGTAAATATTTTGACAGTTTGCACACACACTAATAAAACAACTAGTTTTACAGTTAACTCTCATAATGCAACTCATTGAGGACAGAGGTCCTGCATGGGAAAGTTAGTGCATGGTGACTCCTGTTAATTTAACAATTAACACTCTTATGTATGACATCAGTGACCACCCACCCCACTCCCCAAGGCTCTTGAAATGAGCTGCCAAGGAAGCCTTTTGAGTCCACAAACTCCATCAGTATTTAGACAAGGCCATAAACAAAGTGGAAGTTCTCTCCTCCCTTTAGAGAAAAGTACATCCTTCTTTGATGGCCACTTTCCTCTGGGATCTCACTCACAGAGATCCTTCACGTAGAGCATTTTTGATCAATGTCTTGGCTTCCCAGCCAGACTAGGAAGCCTTTAAGGGCTGATTCTGAGGTCAGAGTGCTACTTAAAGCAGTTGTCATTCTGAGTCTGCTGTGTGGACTTCCATACGGGGACACAGAGAGGTGCTTTAGAAGTCACATGAAGCCACTTTGAGTAAAGAAAGCATCCTCCTATTGTCCCAAACCTGAGCGTGGTGAATGTGACCTTTAGACGCAGGTTCTGAGAGGGAGCTAAGTCTTAGGTGATGTGTTTCTGTGTTTCAGGATTTACTCTAAGCCTTTATAGTATGCATTTACAAAAGACTGGGCCCTCAGTAAGAATTTTTTGACTAAAAACCTGAAGAACCTAGGTAGAGTCAAGAGCTGGGAACCAAAAGAAGGCTGATTTTGAGATGGATGGAGGTCCGCAGTGTCACTCACTGGCACTCACTGAGAAAAGAAGAACCAGGAAGCCCAGGAGATGTGGCTGTTCTGATCTTGATGTTGGTGTTCTGATCTTCGCAAGGGATGAAAATAAGTCCCATCCCAGTGCAAGGAGGGAAAGGAGTGAGTGTTGGAAAATAATCTTTTAAAGATTTCAAGCAATGCCAAATGAAGGTATAAAGCACTCCCTTAACTTTGTTTCCTTTTTGAATCTGTGGCCATTCACTGTTCTGTTCCCAAATTGGCTACAGGGTAGGTAACAGGAAAGGAAGATCAGAGGCAAGAGAATAAGGTGGTGTTGGGATTCAGAAATGGCTGCCACAGTGTTCGCTGAGAAGGTAGCAAGGGTTTTGAGTTTAAGGAGAGAGTAGCAAATTTGTGAAATGTATCAGATGTGGGAAAAAACAGGTAAAGGGGGGGGGGGCGCAGAGCTGTGATGTGGCAGTTTAAAGCAAGCAGCGCACCAGCTGCTTCTGTGGGCCTCTGGAGAACTGATGTCCTGTATTAGACGTGGGAAGTGTGAGTGAAGGAGCTGGGAATCGGGGAGCAGGTGAATGAGTGTGGAAAAGTGAGAGCTTCCCTAAAAGGCATGGGATGTGGGCTTCACAGGAAAACCTTTTAAGGGGCGCCTGGCTGTGTGGGGGCTTGGGGGCGGTGTGCCCACTCCCAGTGCGATTCAGGAGACTTGGGCTGTCAGGGTGGCTACACGAGAAAGTGACAGAAGGGCGGAGCAGCTGGGGCCCTGGTCTTGGTTCCCCCTTTACCCCATGTGTCTCCCTGCTGGGGCAAACACCCTGAGACTTCACTGTACCAGATCTGCCAATCCCAGCTTCCCCTTATCCCAATCGGCTTTCATTTATGAAGTTGTGGTTGAATTATATACTTCTTTTTTAAATAAAGCTTCTTTTTAATAAAATTAAACATTACTGATTTTGTGGATTCTTTGGTTCTCTATCTTCCAAACACATTAAACACTTACATTACCTGAAATTAAAGCCCTGAACGTGAAGGCATTGTCTTTTTATGCTTTATTTATCTGAATGCAGAGTAATCAAGAGAAAGGGAGAGACAGAGACAGATCTTTCATCCACTGGTTTACTTCCCAAATACCTGCGAAAGCCAGGGCTTGACCAGACCAAAGTTAGGAGCCTCACACTCCATCTGGGCCTCAGGTGGGTGGCAAGGACCCAAGTATTTTTTGCCATCATTTACTTCCTACCAGCAGTAGCAGGAAGCTGGATTGGAAATGGAGGCAGGACTCAATCCCAGGCACTCTGATAGGGATGCAGACATCCAAGCGGTGGCTCAACCTGTGGGAAAGGTATTGCCTTTCTAGGATTGGCAATTTTGAATTCAGTCAAAATCCATGAGGCTTCCTTGTCTCATCATCAGTTAACCTTTGTGCCCTGGCTTGTTATTGAAACATTTTCACAAGGAGGGAGAAAAGAAATAATATTTTGTAAACCTTTACATTGTTTCACATCCTGATGGGTATTCTTTGAGATTTATTTACTCAAAAGGCAGAGTGACGGGGATTTAATCCCCAAACATGTACAAAAGCCTGGACTGGCCCAGGCTGAAGCCAGGAGCCAAGAACTTGATCCCAGTCCCCTATGTGGGTGGCAGGGTCCCAAATACTTGGGCCATCATCCAGGCACATTAGCAGGAAGCAGAATAGCTGGGACTGATATGGGATGTAGATGTCACAAGCCAGAATGACACGTGGTGGCTTAATCTGCTGTGCCACAATGCCACCCCTCCCCCAGCAGTGGCTGATAAGTATCATTAAATCCTCAAAACAACCCTATAGTGTAGGTTTTAGCTCCATTTAATAAGTTACATTATAGGTTACATTACTAATGAATGGAACTGAGATTTGAATCTATAACAGATTTGTGCACCATGCATTTTGCCATTCATGTATAAATTTAATCTACAAGTGACTGCCTAGAAGCTAATCATTTTGAGGTCTTACCAATTAAATTACCTTTATTTCAATAGGAGGGGTAGGGAAAAGTAGTGTTTTTACTGATAAACAGTCATTATGACTGGAAGACTTGCATCTGTTAAGCTGAACGTCAAAAGAAAACCAGGATCCAAACAGTTATCCTGCCCTGAAGTGGATGCTTCAGCTTTTATTTGCATGGTGACTTTGTGTCTGCTGCCTGTCAGGATTGAGTCATATCTTTCCCTTTAAAAATTCTTTTTTTTTTTTTTTTTTTTTTTAATTTTTGACAGTGGACAGTGAGAGAAAGGTCTTCCTTTTTGCACAGTTGGTTCACCCTCCAATGGCTGCTGTGGCCGGCACATCGCGCTGATCCGAAGCCAGGAGCCAGGTACTTCTCCTGGTCTCCCATGCAGGTACAGGGCCCAAGCACTTGGGCCATCCTCCACTGCACTCCCTGGCCACAGAAGAGAGCTGGCCTGGAAGAGGGGCAACCGGGACAGAATCCGGCGCCCCGACTGGGACTAGAACCTGGTGTGCCGGCGCCGCAAGGTGGAGGATTAGCCTATTGAGCCACGGCACCGGCCTAAAAATTCTTAATTTTTAGGAAAACATCTGAAATCTTTTGAATATGATGTCTTCTACTTCAAGTTGTTCTCTTATTGGTGTCAGTACAGAGCAGTTAAAGATTTTTGAAGGAAGATGTTTAAAATATGTAAGGTGTAATTTGCTTTCAAAAAAGATATTTAAAGGGCCATTCTGTAGGATGAATAAAGGCATACTTACCAGGATGTGGTCACTGAATAACATGTCAAAAGGAATTTTTTCCTTTTTGAGTCTACAAGAAGGCACAACAGATAACAGTAGTACAGGATGGTGGAACGTCTCGCCGTGGGTCTGACTGTGGGTGGTGAGCGCCCTGTGCATGGTAGCCATCAAGAACTGCCTTTGAGTTTTCCTTCTCACTACTCAGGAGAAAGAACTCTGATCTGGCTAGATGGAGAGTTTCAAAGTCTGGTGGCAAGTGTAATATGAGAGCAAATTTCCAAATGTGCAGACAGCCAATGTTTGCAGCACAGCCAAGTAGGATAGAGCCTGCTGGTGCATGTGGGAGAGTCTCACGGTTGCCTGCCGTGCACAGGACTCCTCTTACTGTGATTTTGTGAAAAAGGTAAATCAGCCTGATTATGTGGTTTCTTGGTTAGTGTTTTATTTGAGAGTAGGTATTCAGCACGCCTTAACAGGGGTCGGGTACATCCAGCCCACGGGCTGTATGAAGGCCCGTGAAATCATTTGTTTTGGTTTTGCCAAGGCAGCCACAGGCAGGATTCGAAATTCATCATGTCTACAGCAGGCTAACTTTTAAGTTGATAATTTTGTGTGACCAGCAGATGATGTGCTAAATATCCAAACGACCCTTGGCCGAAAGAAGGTCCCCTGTGCTTGTAGTGTTATGCCATCCCTGTCAGTGGATTTTTAGCAAGAGGTTTATGCCCTAAGCATAGCTCCTGAATTTTTTTCTATTTGAAGCCATGGTTGTTAAATTAGTGCAGTATGCTGGGCCGGCGCCGCGGCTCACTAGGCTAATCCTCTGCCTAGCAGCGCCAGCACACCGGGTTCTAGTCCCGGTCGGGGCGCCGGATTCTGTCCCGGTTGCCCCTCTTCCAGGCCAGCTCTCTGCTGTGGCCAGGGAGTGCAGTGGAGGATGGCCCAGGTGCTTGGACTCTGCACCCCATGGGAGACCAGGAAAAGCACCTGGCTCCTGACTCCTGCCATCGGATCAGCGTGGTACGCCGGCTGCAGTGCGCTGGCCGCAGCGCGCCGGCCGCGGCGGCCATTGGAGGGTGAACCAACAGCAAAGGAAGACCTTTCTCTCTCTCTCTCTCTCTCTCACTGTCCACTCTGCCTGTCAAAAAATAATAAAAAAATTAATAAAAAATAAATAAATAAAATTAGTGCAATATGCTTGCAAATTTTGTGAATGTGAAACAACTTAGAGTCATTTCAATTCTTTTTTTAAGATTTATTTTGTTTATTTGAAAGTCAGAGTTACAGAGAAGCAGAGGCAAAGAGAGAGAGAGGTCTTCCATCTGCTGGTTCACTCCCAGATGGCTGCAATGGCCAGAACTGTGCCAACCAAAGCCAGGAGCTTCTTCCAGTCTCCCACATGGGTGTAGGGACCCAAGGACCCAGGCCATCTTCTACTGCCTTCCCAGGCCATAGCAGAGAGCTGGGTTGGAACTAGAGCAGCCAGACTCAAACCAGCACTCATATGGGATGCAGGTGGTGGCTTTACCTGCTACGCCACAACACTGGCCCCAATTCATTTTTGCAGAAATTTCTCAATAAGTAAGAGAATCCTGGATGCCACTTTGAGATTAAATTTAAAATTTGTATTTGTGCTTGGCAAAGAAAAGTATTCTGTTTACTATGAAGTTAGAATTAATGTCAGAGAAAGTTTTCCAGAGCAGATTCTAGTAGTTTAACCTGGGAAGTAATAGATTTTTTTTTCAAATATGGAGAAATCTCTTAAAATTTAGAAGTACTTTTTTTCCATGTATAGACACTGTAATCCACCCACCAAAAACAAAACAAAACATTTTCTTTCATTTGACTACGGAGAGTAAAGTTTGTTTTTAATTGTGTGGTTTCTATTGGAAGTATTTTTCTTGGATTTCAAATGAAGTGAAGGTGTTAGATTTAGATTTCCTAGAGGTGCAAACAGATATATTTAAGAAATAGATTGGTTCATTCTTGCTTCCTGCTTGTCTGATTCTCCAGATCTGTGACAACGTTAAGCTTGGAGAAATCCCTGAGAGCCCGAGTGTGATCACACTTGAGAGATGGGATTCACGGCTGGAAGGTGGCAGAGCTCCCTCTGTCCAGACCTCAAGATGGAGTTTTTTTAATTTTCAAACTTCTTTCTTTCTTTTTTTTTTTTTTAATAAGATTTTCTTTATTTATTTGAGAGGCAGAGTTGCAGAAACTGGAAGAGACAATAGAGAGATGTCTTCCATCCCTGGTTCATTCCCCAAGTGCCTACAACGTCCGGAGCTGTGCCAGTCTGCAGCCAGGAGTCAGGAGCTTCATCCAGGTTTCCCACGTGGGTGCAGGGTCCCAAGCCATCTTGTACTGCTGTCCCAGGCCAGAAGCAGAAAGCATCCCATATGGGCATCGATTCTAGTTCTGGCTGCTCCTCTTCTGATCCAGCTCTCTGCTTTGGCCTGGGAAAGTAGTAGAAGATGGGCCAAGTGTGTAGGCCTCTGCACTCCCGTGGGCATCACCCCCTGAAATTCTTGTTACATTGTCTAGTAGCATATACAAGGGGTCTTCAGAAAATTCATGGAAAATGCAAACTATGAGAAATATGCATATATTTCAAATTTTTTGTGTCAAAGTAAACTTTTGCCTATTTTCCATGAACTTTTTGAAGTACCCTGGTTGCCCTTTTGGAGGTTTCCTGTATAGCATAGAAAAGATGCTAAGAAATTGAGCAGTAGACACTTGAGGTTACTTTAAAATCTGATTTTTTAAGAAAATTATTTAAGTTTCCAAAAATCAATTTCTTGCTAAACACTATTCTGCAGAATACAGATAAAAGAGTGTGGGCTTTGATTTCATTTGAATATAAAGGCATACTTATAAAAGTATGCTAAAGAAAAGAGTCCAAGAGTGAGTTGTGAGGTTATGAACACAGGTTGGAAGGTGGCTTAAACAATAGGAGTTTATTTTCTCAGAATTCTGCAGTCTGGGACATCCAAGGTCAAGGCGCCAGGCATTCGTTGATGCCTGAGCCTCCACCCTGGCCTGAAGACAGCTGTGCCTTCTTCTTTTTAAAGATTCATTTATTTATTCGAAAGGTAGAGTGATGGAGAGGAGAGACGGGGAGCGGGAGAGAGAGATACGTCTTCCATCTGGTGGTTCACCCCCCAAATGGCCGCCAGAGCCAGGAGCCAGAACTCCATCCTGGTCCCCCACATGGGTGGCAGGGGCCCAAGGACCTGGACTGTCTTCTGCTGCTTTCCCAGACTCATTATTAGCAGAAAGCTGGATCACAAGCAGAGCAGCTGAGGTTCAAACTGGCGTTCCAGTATGGGATGCTGGCTGCACCAGCTTTGACTTAGCCCCCGAGCCACAGCGTTGGCTTCACGGCCGCCTTCGTGATGCATCCTCACGTGGCAGAGAAAGGGAGCGCTGGCGTCTTTTCCTCTTGTGGATACACGAGATCTCTTGGCTTCGGCTCTACCCTTGTGACCCCTTTAACTTTGTTGCCTCCTAAAGGCTCTATCTTCAAATACAGGGACATGAGGGGTTAGGGCTTAGGTTTTGGGGAGGACACAGTTCAGTCCACTGCAGACAACCCTAAGCAGTAGAATCATAAGTAATCTTCATTTTCTTCTTTATACCTTTTTAAACTTTCCAACCTTTCTGTGATTGACAATGTTGGGTGAAAACCACTTCTAGACGTCACCTGCTTATATGTTTATAAGATACCCACGGTAGTCAAATGCATGGAGACAGAGGGTAGAATGGGGATTGCCAGGACTTAAGGAGGGTGTACAAGGGAGTTATTGTTTAATGGGCATAAGGTTTCAGTTTTGCAAATGTAGAGAGTTATGGAGACGGATGGTGGTCAGATTATACTCAGTATGAGCGCACGTAATACCCTTGAACTATACACTTAAGTATGTAGGTAAATATAGGTGGTAGGTACATTCCTTTTTTCTCTCTCTCTCTTTTTTTTTTTTTTTTTATTTGAAAACCAGAGTGACAGTAAGAGAGAGAGACAGAGAGAGAGATTGAGTTAGATCTTCCATCTGCTGGTTCACTCCCCAAATGGGCACAATAGCCAGGAATGGGGCAGGCTGAAGTCAGGGACCAGGAGCTGCATCCAGGTCTCCCATGTAGGTGACAGAGACCTAAGAAATCCTTGAGCTGTCACCTGCTACCTCCCAGGGTGTGCATTAGCAGGAAGCCGAAATCAGGAGGGGAGCCAAGACTCAAACCCTGACCCTACAGTATGGGATGTGGAAGTCACAAGCAGCTTGTTAACTGCAGTGCCAAACACCCATCACTGATTATACTTTTAAGTCCATTTTGTTGGCTTCTGGAAAATATAAGCTCACATACGGGGCTCCCACTTGTGACCCATATTCCTGTTGGACAGCAGCACTGCTCTAGACCTCCTGGGAGGTCATCCTTGTAGGGGTGGGGGTGGAGTTGGGGGACGTCTGGGGCCTTTGTGGTGGCGCAGTGGCTTAAGGAACCACTACAATGTTGACATCCTGTTTCAGAGCGCTGGTTCAAGTCCTGGCTGCTCTGCTTCAGATCCAGCTCCCTGCCAGTGTGCCTGGGAAAGCAGTGGAAGATGGCCCAAGTCCTTGGGGCCTTGCCACCCACATGGGAGACCTAGATGGAGTTCCAGGCTCCTGGCTTCAGCCTGGCCCAGCCCCAGCCATTACAGCCATTTGGGGAGTGAACTAGCAAATGGAAGATTCTCTCTCTCTCTCTCTCTTCCCCTGCTTCTCTCCCCCTCCCTCCGCTCTCCTTCTCTCTCCATCATTCTGCCCTGCCTGACACGCATGTGAATTACCGAGGAAGGGTGATGATATGTAGCGTTCCCAGGTTTATCTCGTCATAAGGACTCTTCCCACTGTCCTCCGTGGGCAGGGACCGTGCCGTGCTCCTCTCAGCCTTGGCGCTCCCAGAGCTCCTTTCCACAAGCCCACGTCAGCAGCCGCCAGCCCCTCCTTAGGCAAACCCTTTTAATAAAGTGACAGATTGGAACCACTGCACTTGGCTTTTCTCGGCAAAGGTACCTTATGTATGAGTTGACTTGAAATTCGTAGAATTTTCATTGACAGAGTAGTGAGTTGTGTTTTGTTTTGTTTTGCCACAGGAGAAAGTGTTTTAGGGTTCTCAGTTTACCATCTTTTGGCATGGGAAACGTTGACAGAAATCAAGCCCTTCCTAAAGCCGTGGTGTTTGTGCCAGAGGTGAATGGCAGCATAGACATGGGAGTGTGAGTTCTTGCTGCTTTCAGACTCTGCGGTGTTGAGCGTGTGTCATATTCTCCCTAAAAACGGGAGTAAAAACACAGGCCTGGCAGGACTCTTAGAAGGGTGAGAAGTGTGTGAAGTGCCTGGCAGGAGGAAGATACTTAGTAAATATGAGCGATTATTAAAATGTTTATCACTTTGTGTACTTTAATAGTGAAAGGGCCTTAATTAATGCTACTATAAATATCCACACTAGTATATGTTTATTTTTGTGCACACTGATAATAACTTCAGATCACAAGTCTTGCCTTTCCATTAAGATTAGCTACTTGAGAGCTGCATGTATTATATACTTGTGTTTATTTTGCGTTTCTTTAATCCTTTATTATCATACAAAGGTTAAGGGCCCAGCACTGTGGTTTAGTAGGTTAAGCATCTGCCTGAGGTGCCGGCATCCCACATGGGAGCCGGTTCAAGTCCCAGCTGCTCCACTTCCGATTCAGCTCCCTGCTGATGGTCTGGGAAAGCAACAGAAGATGGCCCACCCACATGGGGGAACTGGAGGAAGCTCCTGGTTCCTTGCTTTGGGTCAGACCAGTTCTGGCTGTTGCGGCCATTTGGGAAGTGAATCAGCAGATGGTTCTCTCTCTATAACTCTACCTCTCAAGTAAATATATAAATCTTTAAAAAAAAATACAAATGTTATGAGAATAGTTAATAAAAGTTACAAGTTGACTTTGTGACACTACAGGTTAAACTGCTGCCTGTGACACCAGCGTCCCATATGAGTGCTAGTTGCAGTCCTGGCTGCTTCACTTCCAGTCCAAGGGCTTTCTGGATGGAGTTCCAGCCTCCTGACTTTGGCCTGGCCCAGCCCTAGCCATTGTGGTCATCTGCAGAGTGGACCAGCGGATAGAAGGTTCTCTCTCTCTTTTTGCCTTTCAAATAAATAAATACTTAAAAAAAAAAAAAGTCAAAGTACCCAATTGTTTAAAAAAAGGAAAAAGTTTACTAATAACAAACTCTCATAGAAAAATAATTTTACTAAGTAAGGAAAAACATCTAAGGATATGACTATTTAGAGAGGAAAAATTAGGCCTTCTTAAGGCAAGGCTATGGAGACATGATGAAGCAAAAGAAAGTTATTCTAATTTGTGAAAAAAAAAAGGTAAAAATAGAACTACAAGTCTATCCTACTGAATTTACTTATTAAAATGTTTAAAATTGTATTTATTTTTTTGAAAGACAGAGACCTCCCATTTGCTGGTCCATTCCTCAAACTCCCATGAGCAGGGACCTAACTACTTGAGCCATCACCTGCTGCCTCCCAAGTTGCACGATAGCAGGAAGCTGGAACTGGGAGCAGCGCCAGGATTTGAACCCAGGCCCTCTGATAAGTGATTTAGAGTTCCCATTTGGTGTCTTAACTGCTGCACCAAATGCTTGACAGACAAAGAAACAAAGAGACAGAGACAAAACTCCTGTACAGGGGTTTATTCCCTAAATGCCCACAATAGATAGGGCTGGGTGAGGGCCAAAGTCAGAAGCCAGGAACTCAATCCAGGTCTCCCACGTGGGTGGCAGGAACCCAAGTACTTGAGCCCTCAGCTGCCTTCCAGGGTCTTCTAGCAGGAAGCTGGACTCAAGAGCTAGAGGCAGGAATCAAACTCAGGTACTGCAACGTGGGGCCTGGGTGGCCTAGCTGGCAGTTTAAGCCTTAGGCTAGCAACTTGTAACCCTTCTATTTTAAGTGATGTAACTGTTAAAGTACAAAGCTGTGGGGCCAGCACTGCGGCGCAGCAGGTTAATGCCCTGGCCAGAAGCGCCGGCATCCCATATGGGCGCTGGTTCGAGACCCAGCTGCTCCACTTCCAATCCAGCTCTCTGCTATGGCCTGGGAAGGCAGTAGAGGATGGCCCAAGTCCTTGGGCCCCTGCATCCATGTGGGAGACCAGGAAGAAGCTCCTGGCTCCTGCTATTGCATCGGCACAGCTCTGGTCGCTGTGGCCAATTGGGGAGTGAACCATCGGATGGAAGACCCCCCCCCCCCCGCCTCTCCTCTCTCTGTGTGACTCTTTCAAATAAATAAATAAATCTTTAAAAAACGCTTAATTAAAAAAAAATACAAAGCTGTTATCTCTTTCCTAAGAGAAAGCTGTGTAGCATAGGGACAGATCTCTCAGAAGTTGACACTGTGTTGAATCAGTTCTACAATTTCCCCTAACACCATCCTATTTTAGTCCATGTGGCTGCCACCATCAGACTGATGTTAAGTTAGTTTGCCTTAAAGGAAGAAATTTAGTATTCTTACACCATGCTATAATTTCATGATTTGCTTCCCCAGCTCATGCGGACTTCTAAACCCCAAAGTCTCGAGTTAACAATTAGTACACTGACGTTAATGGTTGGCAGGTTAAGGGTGGAGGCTTGATCCAGTTATGGCATACAGGAGGGGGACCTAGGGGAGGCCTCTTGGTCTGGAGGGCTTCCCTTTAGAAGGTAGTTCTTTCGAGAGCTGTCTCAGTCACATAAGCCGAGTTCAGCCTAGTCTGTCTGGCTGGCTTTCCGGCTCGCCGTAGGGTCATCCGTCCGCCATCCCCGGCCTCAGCAGTAACTTTGAGCCAGAATAAACCTCCTTTCCTGAGGACCTCCGCTGGGTGTTTTGTTGTGGTGACAAGAAGCTGACTAGCACAGATTACTTGGAGGCTATTTTCAAATTACTTGACTCTCCTAGGAGGGTTCTACGATCTATAGTGCAATAGCCCCGGAGTGAGTGTAGAAAAAGTTTTTAATTTAGATGCATATTCAGTGTCAGACGTTCATATAAAACCCGGAGGCATATGTGACTTAGGTGGTCCTGGGTATTGGGAGAATGAAGAAGTGAACTTCGCCTGCGCTTTCCAGGAAGAGCTGTGAGATGTTTGTCCCGTCAGGTGAAATCTGCCTTTGTGCACGGCTCTGGCCAAAGGCTGGCATTTCAGTAGGCTTTCCACTGCAGGCTTAGTCTGTGGATTATAACATGTGTCCTTATTGCTCTTACCAAGCTTACTGGAAAATAATTTACTGACCCTTGCACAGGCATGGGATTCTTTTGGTAGCTTTCATTGTTATTGAAGAAAGTCCTTTCCATCCTTTCTACACTGTTGCAATTGACAGCGTACGGCTGCCATCGTGGGCAAACTGGCAGTATCTCAGCACCTTTACATTGCGAGAAAGGGACATCAAAGCAGTGTGTGGCAGTGACCATGGTGTGCTTAGCAAGTATACAAATACCTTGTGAATTATGTCGCATTACTCAGTTTTTCATGGCTGCAAAAAAGTTCCTGAGGCAGGCTAACTTTATAGGAGAAGGAGATTGATTTTGGCTCACAGTTCTGGAGGTGCACAGTCCAAGATCGGCAGGCCCCATCCGTCTGGCCTCTGGGGATGGGCTTCCTGCCAGCAGTCTGGGTGGTGTAGAGTATCACCCCTGTTTGGGCCTGGGTGGTTCCCTCCCCCTCCTTATAGAGCCACAAGGATTCAGCCATGGGGACTCCATCCCAGTGACCTAACTAATGTAATCATTTCCCATCAGGCTCCACCTCTAAACACTATCATCGGATTCAGTTTTCACTCTATTAGTACCATTAATGAGAGAATTTGGTGGCTAAACTCCTGTGTAAGTTCATGTATAAGCCATACATTTAAATGTATATATTTTTTAAATATTTATTTAAGTGGTAGATTTATAGACAGAGGGAGAGACAGAGAGAAAGATCTTCCATCTGCTGGTTCACTCCCCAAATGGCCATAATGGCTGGAGCCAAGCCAGTCCAAAGCCAGGAGCCAGGAGCTTCTTCTGGGTCTCCCACGCAGGTGCAGGGGCCCAAGGACTTGGGCCATCTTCTACTGCTTTCTTAGTCCAGAGGATCAGAAGTGGAGCAGCTGGGACTCAAACTGCTACCTATATGGGATGCCGACACTGCAGGCAGAGGATTAACCTACTGTGCCACAGTGCTGGCCCTGGGGCCAGACTCTTTTTTTTTTTTTTTTTTTTTTTTGACAGGCAGAGTGGACAGTGAGAGAGAGAGACAGATAGAAAGGTCTTCCTTTTGCCGTTGTTTCGCCCTCCAATGGCTGCCGCGGCCGGCACGCTGCGGCCGGCGCACCACACTGATCCGAAGCCAGGAGCCAGGTGCTTCTCCTGGTCTCCCATGGGGTGCAGGGCCCAAGTACTTGGGCCATCCTCCACTGCACTCCCGGGCCACAGCAGAGAGCTGGCCTGGAAGAGGGGCAACCGGGACAGAATCCGGCGCCCCGACCAGGACTAGAACCCAGTGTGCCGGCGCCGCAAGGCGGAGGATTAGCCTATTGAGTCGTGGCGCCAGCCCCATTTTTTTTTTAGAAGATTTATTTATTTATTTGAAAGTCAGAGTTACACAGAGAGAGGAGAGGCAGAGAGAGAGAGGTCTTCCATCCACTGGTTCACTCTCCAATTGGCCACAACGGCCAGAGCTGTGCCGATCAGAAGCCAGGAACCAGGAGCTTCTTCCAGGTCTCCCACACGGTTGCAGGGGCCCAAGGACCTGGGCCATCTTCTACTGCTTTCCAAGGCCATAGCAGAGAGCTGGATTGGAAGTGGAGCAGCGGGGACTTGAACTGACACCCACATGGGATGCCGGCACTGCAGGCAGCAGCTTTACCTGCTAGGCCACAGTGCTGTCCCCCAGGAGCCAGACATTTAAACCGTAGCATCTTGCCTCTGGGCCCCTGAACTTCGTATCCATTTTACATACAATCATTCCATGCCTCATGGTTTCAAAGTCTCAGTCCAGCATCAACTCCAAAGTCCAAAGTCTTGTCTAAAGCTCACAGCAAACTCCTCTAGCTGTGAGCCTATAAAACTGCAAATGGCATACTTCCAAGACACAATGATGGGACAAGCACAAGCTATACGAGTGCATTCCCATTCCAGAAGGGGAGAATAGTTAAGTAGAAAGGAGGAATCCGCCCAAAGCAAGACCAAAACTCAGCAGAACAGTCCCTAAACCCCCAAACCCCAAATCTGGCATCCTATGCTTACTTAGATGGGGGAGATGCCCCCAAGACCTTGGGCAGCTCCAGCCCTATGGCTTCCCTTGGCTTACCCCATGCTTGCTTGCTTGCTTGCTTGCTTGCTTGCTTTTTTTTTTTTTTTTTTTAAGATTTATGTATTTATTTGAAAGGCAGAGTTACAGAGAGACAGAGGCAGAGAGAGAGAGAGGTCTTCCATCCGTTGGTTCACTCCCCAGATGGCCACAACAGCCAAAGCTGTGCTGGTCCGAAGCCAGAAGCGAGGAGCTTCCTCTGGGTCTTCCCGTGCAGGTGCAGGGGCCCAAGGACTTGGGCCATCTTCTACTGCTTCCCCAGACCATCGCAGAGAGCTGGATCAGAAGTGGAGCAGCTGGGACTTGAACCAGTGCCCATATGGGATGTCGGCACTGCAGGTGGCTGCTTTACCCACTGCGCCACAATGCCAGCCCCCTCCCATGCTTCCTTTCACACCAGTTGGAGTTTCGTGTCTGTAGCTCTCCCCGGCTTATGCTGCACGCTGGTACCTTCAGTTGTATGGTCTCAGTGTGGTCCCACCCGTAGCGTTGTTGGCACAGGTGGCTGCTCTTATGTGCCGCATGCTGAAGTCAGAGCTTTCCAAGGCTTGCATAGCACAGTGTTTGCAGCTTTCCCTGGTGGGTGTTTCTCTACCTTTCTGGAGTTTCCACTGCGACATAACTCTACAAGGCATGGCTCCATGGGGTACTCTCTTCAGGGGCTCCAGCCCTGAGGCCTTCCTTTGAAATCTCAGTGGAATCCACCACGACCCTTAACTCTTGCATTTTGTGTGCCTGCACAGTCAGCATCACAGGGACATCAAGGTCTGTCCCCAGCACCAGCTGCACCTGAGTCCGTGGGAGCCCCAGCCAGGACAGCCAGGGAGCAGTGCACTGAAATCCAGAGCGCAGAGTCCCAAGGCAGCTGTGGACAGTGAGCCTTTGGCGGTGCCCAGGCCTGTCCCCTAACCCATTCAGCCTTTCTGGAGCCCTGGGCCTCTGATGGGAGGAGCAGCCTGGAGGACCTCTGAGATGCCTTCTGGGTCTTTCTCCCATTGTCTGCATAATCCCTGCTTTTTCCTTAGCAAACCTCGATGGACTACACCGTTTCCTGTCCTGAAAATCCTTCTTCACTCCACCATGTAGCCACACTGAGAACTTTCCAAACCTTTCCACTCTGTTTCCCCTTTAATGATCGGTTCTGTCTTTCAGCCCCTTCTCTCTCATCTCACTGTAAGCAGTTAGGAACAACCACGCAGCAGCCTCGGTGCCTTGTTGCCGAGTCCCTCCTCCAGATCCCCAGTTCTTAGTCGATGTGGTCTGCCTGGCCCGGACATGATGCAGCCCGGTTCTTTGTCACTGTGTCACAAGGGTGACCTGTGGCCACATTCCAGTAGGCCCCTCGCTTGCACCAGCAGTCTGGTCCCAACCAGTAAATCCAATCTCTAGAACATCCCAGTCCTTCCTAGTCTGTTGTTTCCTGAGCCTTCATCAGCATCTGCCTGCAGCCCGCGCCTCCATACTCTTCCTCCTCTTGCTCTTGCCCAATTCCAGGGTGGCAGTCCCAGCCTTCCCACCAGCTTTTCTGCATTCATCAGCTTTTTGTCACAAAAACCCCGATGCCCGAGGAGGACTAACTTTATAACGGAAGGAGGCCTATGTGGGCTCGAGTTCTGGAGGCACACGGTGCAGGACTGGGCAGCCCTGGTCCAGCCTTGCTGATGGCGTTCTTGCTAGCAGCATCACACAGCAGGAGAGGGGGGTGCCTGTGCGGTCTCTCTCCTTAGAGCCACCAGGATTCAGTCACGGCCACTCTGCCCTGATGACCTAATCCAACCTCGTCGTTTCTCAAAGGCCTGGCTTTTGAACACCATCACTGGGTTAAGTTTTCACCCTCTTGTGCCACTAATGTGAAATCTTGGGAACTAAACTCCTGTATGAGTTGCGGGGAGGAAGAGTAGCAAACATATAACCCATCAGAGATGTTTAGAGTCTGTCATGTGTATTGCCGGCCGGCATCTATTCACTTCATGTGTTGAACAAATGCCCAGGACCCCAACAGCGCAGGGGCTTCAAAACTGACGCCTGAGGGACCTCTGGATAGAATTCAGGGAGAGCAGAGGATCTATGACCATAGATTCACAAAAAAAGGATCTTCGTTTTCACCAGTCTCCAGCTGAAATTTTTCATTTCCTGCACCTGTGAATGCTAGGGAAAACCCAGAGTAACCTAGGAATTTCTTGCTGAGTAGAAACACTGTTCTATCACATTAAATTTGCAGATAACTTGAAAGAGTACTATCTCCCAAATTATTATAGTTATTAGACTCACCACTAAATCTTACATTTTTTTCTTTTTGTAAAGAGCTAGCATTTATTTTATTTGAAAGGCAGTTACAGAGAGAGAGAGAGAGGAGAGACACAGAAAAAGATCTTCTATCCACTGGTTCACTCCCCAAATGGCTGCAATGACCAGGCCAAAGCCAGGAGCCAAAAGCTTCATCCAGGTCTTCCACATGGGTGCAGGGACCCAAGCACTTGGGCCATCTTCCACTGCTTTCCCAGGCCACAGCAGAGAACTGGATTGGAAGTGGAGCAGCCGGGACTTGAACTGGCACCCATAAGGGGTGCTGAGGTTGTAGGCTGCAGCTTTAACCTTCTATACTACAATGCTGGCCCCCCTAAGTCTTATATTTTAATGCACTGATGAAAAAAAAAATCACATTTGTAACTAAATCATAGGTTTGTTTTTTTTTTTTGTTTTTTTGTTTTTTTTTTTTGACAGGCAGAGTGGACAGTGAGAGAGAGAGACAGAGAGAGAAAGGTCTTCCTTTGCTGTTGGTTCACCCTCCAATGGCCGCCGCTGCAGCCGGCGCACCGCGCTGATCCGATGACAGGAGCCAGGATCCAGGTGCTTTTCCTGGTCTCCCATGGGGTGCAGGGCCCAAGCACCTGGGCCATCCTCCACTGCACTCCCTGGCCATAGCAGAGAGCTGGCCTGGAAGAGGGGCAACCGGGACAGAATCCGGTGCCCCGACCGGGACTAGAACCCGGTGTGCCGGCGCCGCAAGGTGGAGGATTAGCCTATTGAGCCACGGCACCGGCCTACTAAATCATAGTTTTAAACACTTTTATATGTGTATTTCAGTATTTCCCATGTATATATTATGCAACTTGAAATACTATTCTGAGAAGGGATCCATAGGCTTTACCAGGTAGCAAAAGGCACAGAAAGAGCAGAGAACCCTTCTTGTGGGCAGGTGTTTGGTACACGGCTGAAGACACTACTTGGGACACCTGTATCCCACATCGGAGAGCTGGGGTACAAGTACCAGCTCTTCCACTTCCAATCCAGTTTCCTGCTAATGTGCACCCTGGGAGGCGGCAGGTGATGACACAAGTACTTGGGACTCTGCTGCCCACATGGGAGACCTGGATGAAGTTATAGGCTCCTGGCATCATCCTGGCCCAGCCCTGGCTGTTGGAGGCATTTGAGAGTGAAGCAGAAGATGGGATTGCTCTCTGTGTCTGTCTTGATCTCTGTATCTCTCTCTGCCTTTAAATAAATAAAAAATAAATCTAAAAATAGTTTTGAGAAGGAACCTGTCTCCCTCATCAGAGTGATTTCTAACCACAGCTGCATATTTTGTGTGTTGGCAGATTGTGGGGTGGTGTGCCTCAAGTTCTTTCCCCGTGTTGTTCACTGGGGTTGATTTTAACTTGTGGGCCACGGGTCCCTCATCTTTTCCTCTTTTTTTTTTTTTTTTAATTTTTAAAAAGATTTATTTATTTTAAAGTCAGAGTTACACAGAGAAGGAGAGGCAGAGTGAGAGAGAAAGGTCTTCCAACCACTGGTTCACTCCCCAGTTGGCCACATTGGCCGAAGCTGCGCCAATCCAAATCCAGGAGCTAGGAGCTTCTTCTGGGTCTCCCACGTGGATGCAGGGACCCAAGGACTTGGGCCATCTGCTACTGCCTCCCCAGGCCATAGCAGAGCTGGATTGGAAGTGGAATAGCCGGGACTCAAACCGGCACCCATATGGGATGCTGGCACTGAAGCGGCGGCTTTACCCACTATGCCAAAGTGCCAGCCCCATCTTTTGCTCTTTGAAAGAGAAGAATACTTTCTCAGAAATAGACTTTAAATTTATTTATTTTCATCTTTTTTAAAATTCAAATAAAGAAACAAGAGGCAGACAAATGTAGAGAAATCTTCCATCTGCTTGTCTGTAACAGCCAGGGCTAGGCCAGGTCGAAACTAGGTCTCTCACATGGGTGGCAGGGACCCAGTTTCTTGAGACATCACCTGCTACCTTCCAGGATACGCATTAGCGGGCAACTGGATCGGGAGTGGAGGAGCCAGGACTTGACCCAGACACTCCAGTATGGGATGCGCTCCCAAGCTATGACTTAACTGCTGTGACGAACGCCTGTCCCCAGATACAGATCTTTTAACAAAGATGCATGATCAGTTATGTAGACGAGTTCCTATGGCCTTTTTTATCTTTAACTAGAATATTCTCAGCAGCTTTGTTCTTGTTTTATTGTGGTAAAATGTACCCAACATAAAATTTACCATTTTTAAGTATGCAGTTCTTTTACAGTAAGTCCATTAAGGTTACTGTGCAACCGTCACCCCCATCCCTTCCAGAACATTTTCATCTTCAACTGAAATTCTGTATCTAATGACAGAAATAAATACAGTTAATGAGTTCCCATTCACATAGCGTATCTTAGTGTTTATGAAAGGCTTCATGGGGCCAGTGTTGGCACAGTGGGTTCAGCATCCATATCAGAATGCTGGTTCAAGTCCTGGCAACTCCACTTCACATCCAGCTCCCTGCTATTGCGCGTGGGAAGGCAGCAAGGACGGTCCAAGTGCTTGGGCCCCTGCCACCCACGTGGGAGACCTAGATGGAGTTGTTGGCTCTGGCTTCAGCCCAGCCAGCCCCAGGAGTTACGGCCATTTGGGCAGTGAACCAACAGATGATCTCTCTGTCCCTCTCTTTTTCCCTCTCTGCCACTCTACATTTCAAATATGTAAAATAAATCTTTTTTTAAAAATATTTCACATTAGATAGAAATGTATGTCTCTTAAAGAGAGTTTGGAGAGATGAGCTTTTAAAAAAAAAAAAAAAGATTTATTTATTTATTTGAAAGT
This sequence comes from Oryctolagus cuniculus, assembly GCF_964237555.1. Lineage (NCBI taxonomy): Eukaryota > Metazoa > Chordata > Mammalia > Lagomorpha > Leporidae > Oryctolagus > Oryctolagus cuniculus. Next base: position 127,169,334 of record NC_091436.1, on the reverse strand, counting down.
CAGAGTTACACAGAGAGAGAAGGAGAGGCAGAGAGAGAGAGAGGTCTTCCATTCTCTGGGTCACCCCCAAGTCGGCTGCAATGCCCAGAGCTGAGCCAGTCTGAAGCCAGGAGCCAGGAGCCTCCTCCAAGTTCCCCATGCAGGTACAGGGGCCCAAGGAACTGGGCCATCCTCCACCACGCTCCCAGGCCACAGCAGAGAGCTTGACCTGAACCAACACCCACATGGGATGCCAGCACCGCAGGCAACAGCTTCACTCACTACGGCATAGCTCCGGCCCTGAGAGATGAGATTCATTCAGCTTCTTTTTTTTTTTTTTTTTTTTTTTTTGACAGGCAGAGTGGACAGTGAGAGAGAGAGACAGAGAGAGAAAGGTCTTCCTTTGCCGCTGGTTCACCCTCCAATGGCCGCCGCTGCAGCCGGCGCACCGCGCTGATCCTGGCAGGAGCCAGGAGCCAGGTGCTTTTTCCTGGTCTCCCCTGGGGTGCAGGGCCCAAGCACCTGGGCCATCCTCCACTGCACTCCCTGGCCATAGCAGAGAGCTGGCCTGGAAGAGGGGCAACCGGGACAGAATCCGGCGCCCCAACCGGGACTAGAACCCGGTGTGCCGGCGCCGCAAGGTGGAGGATTAGCCTATTGAGCCACGGCGCCGGCTTCATTCAGCTTCTTTAAAATCCGTATAGATACTCATTGTGACATCTTGCTTGGAATAACCTGCTGCATCTGTATTTGTCAGTATTCTTAAATTATTGGAATTTTGTTATGTTTTACTTTTTATTTGAAAGGCAGAGAAAGAGAAAGAAAGATCTTCCATCCACTGGTTTACCCCAAAATGCCCACAGCAGCCAGGACTGGGCCAGGCTGAAACCTGCTGCCCAAAACTCCATCTGTGTCTCCCACATGGGTGGCAGGGACCCAAATACTTGAGCCATCACCTGCTGCCTCCTGGGGTGCACATTAGCAAACTGCTGGATCAGAAGCAGAGGAGCTGGGCCCTCAGATATGGGATGTGGGGGTCCCAGGCAGCAACTCAACTGCTGTAGGAAATGTCTACCCCTTAAATAATTTTTAAAATAAGGACTTGTTTATTTGAAAGTTAGAGTGACAGAAAGAGGGGGAAAGACACAAAGAGAGACATATTCCATCCACTGGTTCACTCCCCAAATGGCCACAACAGCCAGGTCTGGGCCAGGCTGGAGCCAGGAGCCAGGAACTCTATCCTGGTTTTCCACGTGGGTGGCGGGGCCCAAATACTTGAGGTCGTCTTCTGCTGCCTTCCCTGGTGCGTCACCAGGAAGCTGCGTTGAGAGTGGAACAGCCAGGCCTCAAAACTGTCATTCCGATGTGGGATGCCGGCGTTGCAAGTGGTGCCTCAACCCACTGCGCCACGGTGCCAGCCCCCTCTTCAGTCATTTTTAAGCTTAACAATGTTTGTGTGTGTCCCCACATCTTCCTTTCCCATCGGCCTTTCCAAAGGGCATCCTCAGCAGCATCTCCCAGAGTAACGTCACTGACTCTGTCACATGGAATTTTGTTTGTTAACGTGGATGGTTGTTTTCACAGGGCTTGTTTTTCTTGGAATGTGCCAGAAAACCAAAATATTTTGAATGTTAGTCATTGAAAGAAAGCAACAAGAGTTGCATAATAACTTTAACCAGATTGCTAATACTAATGCTTAATGAGAGAAAAACATATTTTTTATAATTACTGCCATTCCAAATTTTTTAAGCAGTTACATACACAGGGACAATAATATATACAAGCTATACTAACACTGAACAACATTGTTCTACTAAGTGTTAAGAGAGATTCGTTTTGATTTTAATAATTTAGCTTTTACCATACTGTATTTTGATGAATTTTGTGACTGTTGTATGGGAATGCAACAGCGGTTTCTTCTCATCTTTATTACTTACTACTGGCATCATACAAAAATGTTTGTTGTTCTAAAAGTAGAAAAAGTCAGGATTATTGCCTTTACTTCATTGAAAATGTTCTCTAAAATAAATCCCCTTTATATAAGAAAAAAACATAAATAACTTAGTGAACTTTCCGTTTCACTTAATAGAAGATACATTTTTCTGAAGCGTCAGAGCAGTCTAACGTCCGGCAGTTTGTTTTCGTGGGGATGACACAAGTCAGACGGACTCCCGAGCCTTCTGGCCTTTCATTCCTGTCCCTGGAGTGCTCGCTGCCGTGCCGTTGGTGATCCGGGGCCGGGCTCTGTGGCACTGCCTGCTTCCCATGCTGATACTGCTTCCCTTTGCCGCCCAAGCCAGCTTGTCACGAAGAGCTGATTCTCTGATTATTTTTAGTGGAAGAAAGTAGTAAGGACCGCAGCACCCTGGGAGGGTAATGCCGGTAGCTCGAGTAGCTGGGCCCCTGCCACCCGTGTGGGAGACCTGGGTGAATCTCCTGGCCTGGCTGGGCACATTGGAGAGTGGGCAGAAGCTCGATATTCCCCCCTCCCCTCCCCTCCCCTCCCCTCCCCTCCCCTCCCCTCCCCTCCCCTCTTCTTCTTTCCCTCTCACTCTCTCTCCCCCTCTCCCTCTCTCCCTCTCTCCCTCTCTCTTTCCCTTTGAAGTAAGTCTTTTTTGAAAAACCACACATGACTGTGCCTGAAATGCCTCAGCTTAGATATTTGCTTCTGAGCCTTTTGATGAACACACTATTATTAATACAGCAACTGCTGTGGAGACCTGCAAGGGTTATTTGATAAATAAGCTCAATATGTAAGTCCTTGTTTCGAGGTGACTTACTACTAAATATTAAATGGATTATGGTGGAAGGATTAATGATTTTTGTCCTGTGGGTCTGAGAAAATGGTCTTCGTGGGGCCAGCGCTGTGATGCAGTGGGGTACGCCGCCGCTAGTAAAGCCAGCAGCCCTTGTGAGCGCTGGTTCAAGTCCCAGCTGCCCCACTTCTGATTGCGCTTCCTGCTGATGAGCCTGGAAAAGCAGCGGAAGATGGCTCAAGTGCTTGGGCCCCTGCCGCCCATATGGGAGACCCAGATGGAGTTCTGGGTTCTTGGCATCAGTCTGGCTCAGCTCTGACCACTGAGGCCATTTGAGGTGTGAACCAATAGATGGAAGCTATCTTTGTCTCTTTTTCATCCTGCTTTTCAAATAAATAAATAAATCCTTTTATAAAAACAACTATTCTTCAATTTTTTAAAAGGCATGTTCCTTTTTTCTTTCTTTTTTTAAAGATTTATCTATATATTTGAGAAGCAGAGTTCCAAAGAGAGGGAGAGACACAGAGAGTTCTTTCATTTGCTGGTTCACTCCTCAAATGCCCCAATAGCCAGAGCAAGACCAATCCAAAACCAGGAGCCAGGAGCCTCTTCTGGGTCTCCCATGTGGGTGCAGAGGCCCAAGGACTTGGGCCATCTTCCACTGCTTTCCCAGGCACATTAGCAGAGAGCTGGATTGGAGGTGGAGCAGCCAGGACTTGAACTGGCACCCATATGGGATGCTGGCATAGCAGGCAGTGGCTTTACCTGCTAGGCCACAGCTCCAGCCCCTATTCTTTGATCTTAAAGTGGGTTTTTTAAAACCTTAAAAATGACTGTAGGGCCATTATGGACTAAAAGGGACTGGATTTATCTTCCTATATTATAAATGTTAAAAATAAGACAAAATAGGCCGGCGCTGCGGCTCACTAGGCTAATCCTCCGCCTAGCGGCGCCCGCACACCAGGCTCTAGTCCTGGTCGGGGCGCCGGATTCTGTCCCAGTTGCCCCTCTTCCAGGCCAGCTCTCTGCTGTGGCCCGGGAGTGCAGTGGAGGATGGCCCAAGTGCTTGGGCCCTGCACCCCATGAGAGACCAGGAGGAAGCACCTGGCTCCTGCCATTGGATCAGTGCGGTGCGCCGGCCGCAGCGCACTGGTCGCTGCGGCCATTGGAGGATGAACCAACGGCAAAGGAAGACCTTTCTCTCTGTCTCTCTCTCTCACTGTCCACTCTGCCTGTCCAAAAAAAAAAAAAAAAAGACAAAATATGTGAAACAATTGTTTCCAGATTTTGAACATCAAGCAGACAGAACAGTACTTCTGAGAGTGGAAAATGAGTGAGAGGACCCTGGATCTGCCCCAGGACACTTTCCAGGTGTGACTCTGGGAGGGTGGAACGGGTGGAGGCTGGTTGTCTTCCTGAGCTGAGGTGATGTGGCCGGGAGATGAACAGAGCTAAAGCACAGGCAGAGTACAGAGGGCGGGGAGCTGCTCAGAGAGAAAACTCTAGACCTCTGCAGAGTGTCTCGTTGAAGTCTTCAGCGGACAGTCGGTCAGTCCTAGGTTCTGGGAGGAGCCGAGAGGTTGGAAGAGACAATGGCGGCTGCCCCACAGCACAGAGCACCGTTTGTGTCCCCACTGCAAGAGTGGAGAAATCCTTGTCATTCCTGGAGTCCCCAGGAGGGCGTTTTCTCAGTCTAGGGCCAAATTAACCCTGAGATTAAAGATTGGTGAAACTTGGGCCAGTGCTGGGGCATAGCCCATAAATCCACTGCAGTGAGGAATCCCATATGGGCGTGGGTTCAAGTCCCAGCTGCTCCACTTCCCAGCCAGCTCTCTGCTTTGGCCTGGGAAAGCAGTGGAAATTGCCCAAGTGGTTGGTCCCCTGCACCTGCATGGGAGACACAGAGGAAGCTCCTGGCTCCTGGCTTTGGATCGGCCCAGCTCTGGTCGTTGCAGCCATCTGGGGAGTGAACCAGAGGATGGAAGATCTCTCTCTCTCTCTCTCTCTCTCTCTTTCTCTCTCTCCCTGCATTGGTCTCTTTGTAACTCTTCCTTTCAAATAAATAAATCTTTAAAAAAAAAAAAGATGGGGGGCCAAGGTGTGGCACAGCGGGTTAAAGCCCCAGCCTGCAGTGCCAGCATTCCGTATGGGTGCCGGTTCAAGTCCCAGGTGCTCCTCTTCCGATCCAGCTCTCTGCTATGGCCTGGGAAAGTAGTAGAAGATGGCCCAAGTTCTTGGACCCCTGCACCACGTGGGAGACCCAGAAGAGGCTCCTGGCTTCTGGCTTCAGATCAGCTCAGAGCTGATCTGCGCTCATTTGGGGAGTGAACCAGTGGAATGGAAGACCTCTCTCTCTCTGGCTCGACCTCTCTCTGTAACTCTGTCTTTCAAATAAATAAAATAAGTCTTTTAAAAAATTGGTGAAACTTAAAATCAACCTATTTACAGTAATTTGTGTCCTAGACAAAGCTCAAAAATACCTATATGAATAAAAAAATACCCAGCACCTGATAATGTAAAATTAGTGTTTAATAATTGTCCAGAGCCCAACATTGTGGCTCCATGGGTTAACACACTGCTTGGGATGCCAGCATCCTATATGAGTGCTGGTTGGAGTCCCAGCTGCTGGACTTCCAATCCAGCTCCCTGCTAATGCACTTTGGAAAGCAGTGGAAGATGGCCCAACTCCTTGGGCCCCTACCACTCATTTGGGAGACCCAGATGAAGCTCCTGGCTTTGGCCTGGCTCAGCCTGGCCATTGCAGCCATTTGGAGAGTGAACCAATGGATGAAAGATCTCTCTCTCTCTCTCTCTCCCTCCCTTCCTTCCTCCCCCTCCTTCCTCCCTCCCTCCCTCTATCCCTCCCTCTCTAACTCTGCCTTTCAAATAAATGAATAAAATCTTAAACGCACACATACAAATGTCTAGCATCTAATAAAAAATGGCCAGGGATGCAAAACAGCAGGAAAATGCCACTCATAATAAAGCAAAGAAAAATCAGTCAGTAGATGACAGACGCAGAAATGGGTAGAGTTAGTGTGGAAAGGCATTAAAAGTTACCACTATTTTGCATAAGTCCAAAGAGGTAGAGGAAAGATTGAGCATATGAAATAAAGACATGAAAGATATTTTTTAAAAAACACCCAAATTGAACTTCTAGGGATGAAAACTGCCAAGTGGAAATATACTGGGTAGAATTAATGGCACATTAGACCCTACAGAAGGAAGGATTAAGGAGCTTGAAGACACAGCAGTAGGAAATATCCCAAATGAAAGGCAAAGAAAGAAAAAGACCAAAACAACAGCAGCATCAAGGAGCCATGGGACGGCTGCAGGCAGCCTAATAATGTAATTGTCATCAGGGTCCTTGAAAGAGAAGGAGCACAAAATATGTGGAAACTTAATGGCTGGAATGTTTCTAAATTGGAGGAAAATTATAAACCTGCAAATTCTATCAGTTTACAGACCCTAAGAGGAAGAAGTACGATGAAAACCATATAAAGAACCATCATAATCACACTGCCTAAGACCAGTACTAAAAAGAAAAAAAAATAAAGCATGTAGAGAAACAAGGACACATGATGAAAGAAACAAAGAATGACAACAGACTTCTCCTTGGAAAGAATGCAAATAAGAAACAGTGTGCAATGTATTTAGAGACCTGAAAGAGAAAAAAGCCTGCCAGTCCTGAACTATATGCCCAGTGAAAACGTATTTCAGAAACAAAGGCGAACTGTATACTTTTTATGGAAAGAATTCATCCCCAGCAACAGAGAACTACAAAAACTATGACAGGAAGTCCTATAGGAGAAGGAAAATGATACCAGATGAGATCTGGACTTATTCAAAGGAATGAAAAACACTGGACGTGGTAAATAGTGGGTGAAAATAAAAAGGACTGCAGTTCGTGTACCTTCCGCAGTTCCCGCAGAGGCAGCAGATTTCTGAAGACTGCAGCCATTTCAGAGTCAGGACCCCTGGACAGTCTCCCGTGACCCTCTGCTCACCTCAGCCCCTTTAGAGGTAATTTGTAAATCACTGGGAAAATACAGCACGTACTGATGCTACCCCAAATTAATACAGCTAAAGCAGATGTCAGCCATTTTCCATTTTTGGTAAGATTGACTCCATCTTTTAAAGTTTCAGCTCATTAGTCATCAGCCTCATGAGGTTGTATTTTTGGAAGAAAAAAGAAAACGGAAGCAGATAAGGGAGAAAGCGAACACTTTTTAGGGGGGATCACATACCAAATTTCAGTTTGTGAAGTAACCGAAGTCCTGTTTCTGACTTTCACAGGGCAAGCTTAGTTGTTGTCTCACTGCCACTAGCTTAGAGTATTGGAAACAGGCAAAGCTGATGTGCACAGCCGACTTCCTAAAACACTTCTTCTTGGGGCAGCTGTTTGGTGCAATGATTTAGATGTCACATGGGACACTCACTTCTTCTGTCACAGTGCCTGGTTCTACTCTCAGCTCTGCTTCCAAAGCCAGCTTCCTGCTAACCCACACTCTGGGAGGCAGCAGGTGATGGCTCAAGTCCCTCCACCCATGTAGGGAAACCAGATGGAGTTCCTGGATCCTGGCTTCAGCCTAGTTCAGCCCCAGCTGTTGCAGGCATTTGGGCAGTGACCTAGTAGATAGAAGACGCTCTCCCTCCCTTCCTCCCTCCCTTTTTTCCTCTCCCTCTCTCTCCATCTCTCCTTTTTCCTCTCCCCCTCCCTTTCTCTCACTCTGCCTTTCAAATAGATGAAAAAAAATTTTTTTAAATAAGTTTCTTCTGATGCCAAAATACTTGAGAGGCAAGCATGTGGATCAGCAGTTGGATTGAAGCTTGGGACAGCTGCATCCAATGTTGGAGTACCTGCTTCAAGTCCCAGCTTCTCTGCTTCCAATCCAGCTTCCTGCTGGTGTGCATTCTGGGAAACAGCAGAAGATAACTCAAATACTTGGGTCCCTGCCACTCATGTGGGAGACCCAAAGAGGGTTCCAAACCCCTAGCTTTGTATTTCTCTTACTATAAGTGAGAGTGATAATTTTATGTGTTTAGGAACTATTTGAGCTTCCTTAATTTTTTTTTTTCATTTTATTTGAAAGGCAGAGATAGAGAGATCTTCCATCCATTGGTTCACCCCCAAAATGCCCACAACAGCAGAGCTGGGTCAGAACAAAGCAAGGGGTCCAGACCTCAATCCAAGTCTTCCACCTGGGTGGCAAGGACATCATATTCTGCTTTGTTGGGTGCTCATTAGCAAGAAACTGGAATCAGAAGTGGAGCCAGGGAGCCAGCATTATGGTATAAAGGATAAAGCCTCTGCCTGTGATGCTGGCATCCCATGTGGGTGCTGGCTCATGTCCTGGCTGCTCCATTTCTGATCCAACTCCCTGCCAATGGCCTGGGAGAAGTAGTGGAAGATGGCCCAAGTGTTTGGGCCTCTGCCACCCACATGGGAGACCTGGGTGAAGCTGCCGGCTCTTGGCTTCAGCTTGGCCCAGCACTGGCCATTGCAGCCATCTGGGAAGTGAACCAGGGGATGGAAAATCTCTCCCTCTTTGTCTCTCTCTCTAACTCTGACTTTCAAAATGAATAAATAAATCTTAAGAAGAAGAGGAGGAGGAGGAGAAGCCAGGTTTTGAACTCAGGTTCTACAATATGGGATGTAAGTGTCCTAAGTGGGTTTTTTTTTTTTTTTTTTAATTTTTTGACAGGCAGAGTGGACAGAGAGAGAGAGACAGAGAGAGAAAGGTCTTCCTTTGCTGTTGGTTCACCCTCCAATGGCCACTGCAGCCGGTGCGCTGCAGCCGGAGCACAGCACTGATCCGATGGCAGGAGCCAGGTGCTTCTCCTGGTCTCCCATGGGGTGCAGGGCCCAAGCACTTGGGCCATCCTCCACTGCACTCCCGGGCCACAGCAGAGAGCTGGCCCGGAAGAGGGGCAACCAGGACAGAATCCGGTGCCCTGACTGGGACTAGAACCCGGTGTGCTGGCACCGCAAGGCGGAGGATTAGCCTAGTGAGCCACGGCGCCGGCCACTAAGTGGGGTCTTAACTGCTGTGCCAGACACCTGCCCCTGTCTTTTTTTAAATTTTTTTTAATGAACTGGTTATTCAGACCCTTTGGTTTTCTTCAAGAACCATGGTTAATTTGTTTCTTTATTTAGAAACTCATATCAGAAAGAAAAGCTCTCTGGTATGAATTGGAAATATTTTTCCCAGTTATTTTTGTTTGCTTTCTTTTTTTTTTAAGTTTTTGGCTTTGTTTATGGTGTGTTTTTTTTTTTCCATCATGTAAAATTTTGAAACTTTTGTTCAGAATTAAAATTATCATTTGTTCATTTGCTTTATTTGAAAAAGAGAGAGGCCAGCGCTGCGGCTTACTAGGCTAATCCTCCACCTGCAGCGCCGGCACCCCGGGTTCTAGTCCCGGTTAGGGCGCCGGATTCTGTCCCAGTTGCTCCTCTTCCAGTCCAGCTGTCTGCTGTGGCCCGGGAGTGCAGTGGAGGATGGCCCAAGTGCTTGGGCCCTGCACCCGCATGGGAGACCAGGAGAAGCACCTGGCTCCCGGCTTTGGATCAGCGCGGTGCGCCGGCCACAGCGGCCATTTGGGGGGCTGAACCAACGGAAGGAAGACCTTTCTCTCTGTCTCTCTCTCTCACTGTCTAACTCTGCTTGTCAAAAAAAAAAAAAGAGAGAGACAGAGATTCTCCATCCACTGGCTCACTCCCCAGATGCCTGCAACAGCTGTGGCTGGGCCAGGCTGAAGCCAGGGGTCTTGAACTCAATTTGGATCTCCCACATGGGTGGCAGAGACCCAGGGACTGGAACCCTCATCTGCTGCCTCCCAGGGTGCACATTAGCAGGAGGCTGTATTGGAAGCAGAGTTGGACCGCAAATTCAGAGCCTCTGCTATGGGAGGCGGACATCCCAAGCTATTACTTTACTGCTGGGTCAAACCCCTACCCCAGAAGTTTGAAATTTTATGCTGCAAAATTTGCCGGTGTTTTCCTATGGGTTGTGATATACTTGGAATTTCCACACTCTATGATTATTGTTTAAAAACTACTCTCCCATATTTTCTTGTACTTTAAGATTCTTCTCCCTTCCCCCTTTTAACTCTTAGCTCCACCTGGAGTTTATTTTTGTTTATGATGCGTGTATGGATCGACCTGCTCTTCTCCCATGGCTGCCGTCTTTCTCCCACTGCTTTGAAATGTTGCCTTACACCACATCTCCCTGGCTAGAAGCTGTTACTCGGGGTGTTTGTTGGCTCAGTTAAGAATAATTTGTAATATTGCCTTTAATTTCTTTTTTTTTGACAGAGTTAGACAGTGAGAGAGAGAGAGAGAGACAGAGAGAAAGGTTTTCCTTCCGTTGGTTCACCCCCCAAATGGCTGCTACGGCCGGAGCTGCGCCGATCCGAAGCCAGGAGCCAGGTGCTTCTCCTGGTCTCCCATGCGGGTACAGGGCCCAAGCACTTGGGCCATCCTCCACTGCCTTCCCGGGTCACAGCAGAGAGCTGGACTGGAAGAGGAGCAACCAGGACTAGAACCCAGTGCCCATATGGGATGCTGGTGCCACAGGCGGAGGATTAACCTAGTGAGCCAAGGTGCCAACCCCCAGCCTTTAATTTCTTAAGACAGCAGTCAAGTGCCTGTCAGAGCTCTGTGAGCACAGGGCCCCTCCCCTCCACCCCTGATCCACTGCACCCCGCTGCTGCCAGGCCCATCCATCTCACTCTGAAGTGTTGGGCCGGGAAACGGTTTCTGACCCCTGGCCTGGGAACGTCCCTTAGAGGACGACTCATCTCGCATGCAGCGTCATTCAGCAGCCCTGGTGCCAGCCACCTGTCTACAGATTCCAGGGTTGGTACTCGAATGAGAAAAGAGGCTTAGTAGGACTCCAAAGAAAATGGGGCCTCTCACCAGCATCTAGTCCTCAGGTTGTCCTCCTATCCAGAATCATAGTTACTTTTTACAATTTCAAAAGTTTTTCTTTATTATTTGAGAGGTAGAAAGAGAGAGAGCGAGCTCCCATGGGCTGGTTCACTTTCCAAGTGTCTGTAATGACCGGGGCTGGACCATGCCAAAGCCGGGAGCCTGGAACTCAACCCAGGCCCCCCACATGGGTGGCAGGAATCCAGATTCTTGATGTAAGACGTGGCCGTCTCAACCCCTGTCCCACAGTCTGACTCTGGCAAGCTTACTTGTGTCCTCCTGAAAGAAGTGGCTGGGTCAGACCAGGTTCTGGCAGTACTTAACGCTGGGGATGCGGGGGTAGAGGTCGGCTCTTGTCACCTGAAACTGTGTAAGGTCAGAGAAGAGTGTGGCCTTTTAAAAGAATTCTCTGAAAGGTTCACGGAGTTCCACATGGGGGTTGGGGTTGCTGGAGGCGGCGGCGTGTGTGGGGTTCCTGGTGCTGCACCCAGGGCCAGGTGTTTGCCCAGCCCGCGTGGCTCAGCGTGGCAGGGGCTGCCGGAGGCTTTCCATCTCATCCAGTCTTATAAAAAAAAAATTTTTTTTTTTAATTTGGACTGCTCAGGGAGTAGTTGTCACTTTCCACTTTGGGATAGTAAATGTTCTCGGTGTTTGAAAGAACTGGTGGCAGTGACACCCCAGTGGAGTGGTGGTGTTGACCTTGGGGCACCCAGGACGGAGCGTAAAGAGGGCAGCGAGGCCGGGAGAGTCAGTTTCTTTGTTGTAAGCTGGTTTTCACCTACATTTTTATTAACTGGTTTTTCCAGACAACTAAGTACTTCAAAAACATAGATTTACAAAGGACACAGTAGAATTCCTTTGAAATGGTCACGCTGAAGTAAAGAAATAATACCCACGTAACAGGCTTCCTTATTCCGAACGGTTGTGATGTCTGGCAGAGCGGCACAGGGCAGAACAACAACGCACTGTGGCCGGTGTGCCCCCGCCTCGCTCGGTGACATTCGGGTCGACAGGAAGCCCTTCCCAGAGATGGCAGCGGATCTCGCCCATGAGAGCTCCCCTGATTGCCCTTCCTGTCCCATTTTTTAGGCCCAAAAGTCGGGTTGTTCTAGTACATTCATGCGTGCCCAGAGTTCCCATGGCTGGCTGCTCCTTGTAGGGTCAGCTGAGGATGCTGCCTTTTGGTGAGCTCCCCCCACCCACTCCTCTCCCACCCATCACCCGTCCTCTGCACCGGGGCCCACTTGGGTGGTAGCCTCCCCCTCCCTACTCCCACCCCATCACTCAGTAGCTGAGCAAACTCAACCACCGACAGGAAGGTCCCATGCTGAGGGGTACTTACCCCTTCCAGACTTCCCCGGGAAGAGCAGGTGACCTTCCACATGGCAGGAGCACGTTCTACGTGGGTTTGGCCTTGTGGCTGCCAGAGTGGGGCGTTTCAGGGAGCGGAGGGGAGATGGCAGTTTTAACAGAAAAAACGTTGCGTGGAGATGATCCCGCCTGGCTGCCTCGGGCGTGTCCCTCTTCTGGGCATCTCTTCAAGATTTCATTCCTCCGTCCAACTGCCGCTCACAACTGCCCTTTCCAACCGCTCCAGAACTCTTGGCCCTGGCATTCCGTGATGTAAATTATTCCACGCATGGCTCGAAATGGGTACGAAGCAGTGTTGCCAGGTGTCGGATCACTAGTGTAAGTTGAGTGGTTCTCGGGGGAGAACCGCTCGTGGAGCGCGTCCGCTTGTTGTTTCCCAGCCAGAGTGCAGACGCTGCGCTCCCCGAGCCTGGGCCTGGAGCGGGAGGGAACTTTTGGTTGTGATTTTCTACTTTAAACATTCCGGGGTCGGGATACAGATTATTTGCAACGGGCCAAGGGCAGCGCTGCTGCAGAGGGAAGAACACAGGCCTGGGGTGGGGGGCCGGGGGCCAGAGCCTGCAGCCAGGCTTCCTGGAGCCAAGTGCCTGCTCTCCCGCCTCAGCATGCGGGGAGAAGCCGCGTTGCCGTCCTGTCCTGAAGACGGCCAGCATGCGGCAGGCGGCCTGGATTGCTCCCCACGCTGAGTGCCCTCCGGTCGGTCGCACAGGGAGAAGAGCTCTGGCTCTCTGAGATCTTTTCTAAAACAGAAAATGTTTCTCCCCGCTGACGCTGACGGGGTGTTGGGAGGAAGTTGCGGGTCGTGGCTGCCGGCCTCTCTGGGGAATCTGCATGTCAGGGAGGTGGCTGGTGGCTCGCTTTGATTTGTCTGGATTCTTTCATGACTTGTAAGTTACAGATTTGTTTTCAATAAAGACAATTCAAAGGGAATACTTTGCCTCTCAAAACCTCATTGATAATGAACAAGCCGAGGAAAACGGTGGCCTGCCAGCAGAGCGCCAGCTGTGTCTCGATGTCGCGTCGGCGCTGCCGGCCTCAGTCTGCTCCTCTGACCCACGTTTCCTCTTCTTCCTCTCCGTAGTTGTCATGGATGATGATGATGACTCGTGTCTCCTTGATCTTATTGGGTAAGATGCTCGCTCCACACCCAGGCTCAGTCGAGTGCGGGAGGTTTGCCAAACTGAAACCCAGAACCAGGGTAAACCTGGTGGGGTTTTTACATAGATGAACTAATCAGCATAGGTGTGGTAGGGAGACAGAGGGCTGACTTGGGAGCCACAATTCAATAACCCCTTGGTAATTTACTTTCTGACAAAGGCCAGGAGGCAGGGAGTGATAATAGGAAAGGGAACGGCATCAAAATAAAAACAAAGCCAAGCACTATTACGTGAAACTGTTTTGAAATACAGAGAGGATTTTACCCAGGCTGTTTTCACTGGAGTAAAACAAAATCCTAAATATAGGTGACATTGCTTCCCCTCTTCTCTTTTCTAGAGACCCACAAGCTTTGAACTATTTTCTACATGGACCGAGTAATAAATCTGTAAGTACGACCCCCAACAGCCCAGCCACGCGTGTTTGCTTCTTCTCTCCGGCTGAAGTAACCACTCTCTTGACTTTGTACCTTGCAGAGCAGCGATGACTTGACTAACGCAGGATACTCTGCAGCCAATTCAAATTCAATATTCGCCAACTCTAGTGTGAGTATTGGAAACCGAATGCCATGACCAGGTGTTTCTGTCTTGTGTCCAGTGCCTTGAACTTGAGGCTTTCCTTGCCTTTGTATCACACTGAGACTCCTTGTCTTGTCTTTTGCAATTTACACAAAGCAAAACTCTGTTGAATTATAGTGACATTTTCTGCTTTGAACTTAGTCGTTATGAGCTTTACTTTGTCATTTTCCTGAGTGTTCAGCTTGCTTTCTTATGACACAGAAATGTTATAACCTGAGAAAGTATATTAGAATGTTTTGAGCCTTGATACTATTGAGCTTTAAAGAAAAAAAAAAAATTAAGCCGGCACTGCGGCTCACTAGGCTAATCCTCCGCCTGTGGTACCAGCACATTAGGCTCTAGTCCCAGTCAGGGCGCCGGATTCTGTCCCGGTTGCTCCTCTTCCAGGCCAGCTCTTTGCTGTGGCCCGGGAGTGCAGTGGAGGATGGCCCAAGTGCTTGGGCCCTGCACCCGCATGGGAGACCAGGAGAAGCACCTGGCTCCTGGCTTCGGATCAGCGCGGTGTGCCGGCCGCAGCGGCCATTGGGGGGTGAACTGACAGAAAAAGGAAGACCTTTCTCTCTGTCTCTCTCTCTCACTGTCAAAAAAAAAAAATTTTTTTAATCTTAGTTACTTACAAATCACTTTCATCTTAAATGAGAAAGATAAGAGCTGACATTGATTATTTACTGTGTGCTTAGCACTAAGGACTTAATATTCATTAACCTCATTTAATTCTAAAGTTAAAAAATTCTGTGAAGTTAGTTCTGTTATTATCCAGAGTTTTTGGATAAGGAAACAAACGCACAGAGAGGTTAAACAGGCCCAGGATTATACAGTCATGAGTTGCAGAGGTAGGATTCTAACCTGGGCTCCTAGGCGCTGGAGCCACATATATTTTTTTTGAAAATCAGAGTTACAGGGAGAGAGGGAGAGACAGAGAGAGAGAGAGAGAGAGAGATCTCCCATCTGCTGATTCACTCCTCAGATGGCCGCAAAAGCCAAGACTGGGCCAGGCGGAAGCCAGGAGCCAGGATTGTCACCCAGGTCTCCCACGTAGGTATCAGAGGCCTAGACACATGGGCCATCATCCTCTGCTGCTTTTTCCAGGCCATCAGCAGGGAGCTGGGTCAGAAGTGGAGGAGCTGGGACTCCAACCAGTGCCCCTACAGCATACTGGTGTCACGGGCAGTGGCTTAACCCACATCGCCAACACCAGGCCTCGGAGCCATGCTCTTAAACTCGAGAGCATCTAGAGGAGAAACCTGGCCCAAGGGATAGGCGAGTCCAGCCTGGAGACTGTGTCAAGATTACTGTTAACAAAACAAAACAAAACAAAACAAAACAAAACAAAGGTTAGTAGACCAGTCTGGAAATCACTTGGCACAGCACACAGTAGCTGTTAGCTTGCCATCATCACTGGGGTCTTTGCTTTCTTTATCTGTAAAGTGGAGCAGTATTCAGAAAGTCCTTGGGAATGCACAATTCTTGCAAGTATTTGAGTGTGTATGAAGTGTGCCAGATGGTATCCTGCAAGACGCTATTGCGAAAGTGGCCTTAAAGTCACAGCACTGATTTCTGGTAAGGTTTGTGAGTCGAGAGCGTTTCTGACTTGCACTTTGAACAAGTAGTAACAGCGCGTGATGCCCCTGAGCCCAGAAGCAGGTACTTAGCCCGTCCCTCAGCAGTCACAATTCTTGCTTATCAGCTCTCCTCCTGCCATGGGAGTGTTAATTCCAACTTTTCAGGCTGCTTTTTTCAATGTGCATTTATTGGGAACTTTTATTGCATCATGTCCAATGTAATGAAAACGTTAAAGTTTCTCTGAAGCCCGTGCACGTGTAAACCCGTGGCCTGTTCATTCATACTTAACCATCATCCCAAGGAGAAATCTGTCATCGCCTTGATTGCTCTCTGCAAAAAGCAAAAACAAACAAAAAATCCTCACTTGCTTTTAGTGGCTCTCTGCACTTCCTTTCAAAGAGTCTTCCACCCTTAACCTGACGCCCTCTGATCCCAGCTGCCCTTGTCTTCCCCACCTAGCTCGCCCCAGCATGTAGCCCCGGGCCTTCGTAGCTTAGGGCTGGCAGTCTGTGATTTTGCATGTGGGAGTACTCATTCTTGATTAATCTGTTTTTAATTTTGTTCTCCACCTTTCTTCTTTTTAGTTGTGGTGAACTACACATAACAAAGTCTCCCATCTTAACTCTTTCTAAGTGCCCACTTCAGTGGGGTTAAGTGTGTGCATGTTGTCTCCATCTTGTTTTAAATGGCTGCTGAGTCCATCTCATTCGCTTTTATAATCTCCATGCGCCCCGTGGGTGACTGCGGGCCCGTGAAGTGTCTCTGATGTCTCATCGGCTTGCTCTGGTCTCTTTTTCTGCCTGTGTTCTTGTCTCCAGTAGGAATACCTGTTCCTCAAGACAGAGACTGACGCGCAAGTGGGTGCTTGCTAAGCCTTGGTTGACTTTCAACTTTCGAATAAGACACTTAAATGGTTCTTTTTAAAAAGATGTTTCTTAAGAATATGTTGTTAAATATTGGAGTGGTTTTGGAAGCATGTTAATAAGCTGGTTGTTTCTAGAAGGCAAATGGCCAATCATGCAGGTTTTGTGGGAGCCGTGTTCATCTGGACCGGCCTTGCCTGGGGGTGGGGGGCGGGGTAGAGCGGATGCCTTCTGCACCTCTAGTAGAACAGCCCCCAGAGCTCCCTGGAGTCACACAGACTCCCGGGCAACAGAGAACTGGCCACAGCCCTCCTGCTACACCCTCTGTGGGCTGAGTTCCACACGAGCCTCAGACCAGGAATAATCCCAAAATCAAGTCTGTGCCAGTATCTCAACAAAACGAAGCGAAGCTCTAGGTAGTCCTCCAAATGTTCGTGTTACTGATCTGACAAGCACAGTGAGTGCGTGTACTCACAAACGTAATGTTAAGCTTCACTGCTAAGGAAATAAAATACCAGAGTAAGGTGAGCAGGTTGCAGAGTCGTGCGGGAGAGGCAGACGCATGCTTCCATCGTGCTCCAAAGTGCGATGAACTTGGCAATGCAGCTCTTCCACAGGTTGGCTCTGCTGTGTAACACGCTGCTGCTTTTTTCAGAATGCTGACCCTAAGTCGTCCCTCAAAGGTGTGAGCAACCAGCTCGGAGAAGGGCCCAGTGATGGACTGCCACTGTCAAGTAGCCTTCAGTTTCTCGAAGATGAACTTGAGTCTTCTCCGCTTCCTGATCTCAGTGAGGACCAACCTTTTGACATTCTGCAGAAGTCCCTGCAGGAGGCCAATATCACTGAACAGACGCTGGCGGAAGAGGCATACTTGGATGCCAGTATAGGCGCAAGCCAGCAGTTTGCACAAGCTCAGCTTCATCCTTCTTCATCAGCATCCTTTACTCAGGCTTCTAATGTTTCTAATTACTCAGGTCAGACGCTGCAGCCTATAGGAGTGACTCACGTGCCTGTTGGAGCATCGTTTGCAAGCAATACAGTGGGTGTGCAACATGGCTTTATGCAACACGTGGGGATCAGTGTTCCCAGCCAGCATTTGTCTAATAGCAGTCAGATTAGCGGTTCTGGTCAAATACAGTTAATCGGGTCGTTTGCTAATCAACCTTCCATGATGACTATTAATAACCTAGATGGATCTCAAATCATATTAAAGGGCAGTGGGCAGCAGGCCCCCTCCAATGTGAGTGGTGGGCTTCTGGTTCATAGACAGACTCCTAATGGCAACTCCTTGTTTGGGAACTCGAGTTCCAGTCCAGTAGCACAGCCTGTTACCGTTCCATTTAACAGCACAAATTTTCAAACATCTTTACCTGTGCATAACATCATCATACAAAGGGGTCTTGCACCAAACTCGAATAAAGTCCCAGTTAACATCCAGCCAAAGCCGATCCAGATGGGCCAGCAAAACACATACAACGTGAACAATCTGGGAATTCAGCAGCACCACGTACAACAGGGCATCTCTTTCGCCTCCGCAAGCTCACCGCAGGGCTCGGGGGTCGGTCCCCACATGGCTGTGAACATCGTCAACCAACAGAACACGAGAAAGCCCGTCACCTCACAGGCCGTGAGCAGCGCGGGGGGCAGCATCGTGATCCATTCCCCCATGGGCCAGCCTCATGCACCCCAAAGTCAGTTCCTCATACCTACAAGCCTTTCCGTCAGTTCCAACTCGGTCCACCACGTCCAGACCATAAATGGGCAGCTTCTTCAGACTCAGCCCTCTCAGCTCGTTTCTGGCCAGGTGGCCTCGGAGCATGTCATGTTGAACAGGGGCTCTTCGAACATGCTCAGGACCAACCAGCCGTACTCTGGACACATGCTCAACAGCCAGAGCACGGCGGTCCAGTTAGTGTCCGGGCAGACGTTCGCTGCCTCTGCAAGTCCAGTCGTGGTCAATCATGCCTCTCCTCAGATCGTCGGGGGACAGATGCCCTTGCAGCAGGCGTCGCCGACTGTGTTGCACCTGTCGCCCGGGCAGAGCAGCGTTTCCCAAGGAAGACCCGCCTTCACCACCATGCCCTCGGCGACAAGCCTGTCGGGACCCAGTCGCTTCCCTGCCGTGAGCTCAGCCAGCACCGCCCATCCTAGTCTTGGGTCTGCGGTTCAGTCTGCGGCATCGGGATCGAACTTTGCGGGTGATCAGCTGAGCCAGCCAAACAGGACTCCGGTAGCGGCCAGTGTGTCTCATCGTCTTCCAGTTTCTTCTTCCAAATCTCCCAGCGCCTTGAGTAACACGCCAGGAGCAGGAGCCCAGCAGCAGTTCTTCTGTCAGGTAATGCTCTTCTTCAGATAAATGTTTGACTGATGGCAGAGGGGGAAATGCAGTGTATATTGACTAGAATATCGTTTTCATCCTCGGCTCCCGGTTTATTAACTTGAATATTTCGGTTTGTGATTAATTGCCTTTTTTCCTTAATTAGAATTAAAAAAAAAAAAATAACCAGCACCGTGCTGTGACTTGGAGGAGCCTGGAGTCGCGCTCCTGGGTCTGGGTCTAAGCTTCGTATCGCAGAGCTGCCGACCTGCTGTTCTGCACTTGGCGCTGCTCGTCAGAATGCCGAATGCCGTGGGCTGATGGGGAGGGCCCGGGGAGGCAGTCTGCACGGAGCACTGAGTGCATTCTCTGCCAGGTAGCGAACGTTCCATCCGAGCCAGTATCAATGTGCATACGAGGGCGTCTTCTGGAAGTTCCTGGAAAAATGCAAACTATGTAACTACTTTGCATGGCTTTCGAATTCTTTTGTGTGCCAAAGTAAACTTACCTTTTAATTCCGTTTTTCCTACAAACTTTTTTGGGTGCTCTCATACACACTTACCTACTTGACAAAGTGTGTTATGAGTGGGGAAAATGAAAACTTCTTTTATGGTTATTCGTTGACATCATGTGCAAGCCACTAGGTCATGTGACCATGGACCACATGGCGATGTCGTGGCTGCTGCTTTGGGGGATTCAGTGTGACTCACAGTGGATAACTGGCCCGCACCAGAAGGAGACATACACAAGGGTACTTTAGAAGGGTGTGGATGGGGCAGCTGGTGTGGTATACAGTAGGCTAAGCTGTCACTTGGGACACCGTGTGCCACAGAGGAGTGCCTGGCTGAAGTCTGGCTACTCTGTGATCCCATCAGCTTCCCACTGATGTGCCTGGAAGGACACATATGGGACACATATGGGACACCCAGATGGGAGAGCCAGATGGAGTTCCTGGCTCCTGGCTTCAAGAAGTTAACCAGTGGATGGAAGATCTCTCTCTCTCTCTCTCTCTCTCTCTCTCTCTCTCTCTCTGTGTCACTCTGCCTTTCAATAAAAAATTTAAAAGGTCATGTGAAAATAGAATTAAAAGATATTTCTTTTGATACAAAACATGTTTGAAATTCATGCACAGTTTTTTTCATAACATATGTTTTCAATGAATTTTCTGAAGGTCTCTCACATGCATAGATTTCACACTTTCGGTACTAGAATAAACTTGTCTTTTAATTTCCTTCCCCATGAACTTTGTGATGTTCCCTGGTAGAGGGGGGATTCAGGGCGCTCTATCTGATCAAGTACCCGAGCTTGCTGTCGCCATGCTGTTGTGCAGGTGGATTGCTGGGTGCGTGGCTAAGACCATGGGCAGATTCCGTTTCTGGAAAGGGTCTCCAGTGATCAACGGCTTCGGCCCTTGACTCCTTCCACTCCGTCTCGTCCCTAGCACATGGCACAGTTCAGCTACTCTTCTTCCCACCCAGGAGGACCCATTGCGCTCCCTACCCCCACCCCACTTCTCCCTGTCCACTGCCTCTGCCTTTCTCCTCCACATCAGAAGCTTCACAAACTCCTCTGTTTTGCATGTGTCAGTGTATTTCAATATAAACCTTTTAAGTCTGTCTGTGTCAATCTCACGAAAACTGTATACTTTTGACTAAGTAATTCTACTAAGTATCCTCTGGAAACAGATGATTAAAAATCGTCCTTTGTCTTTGGTGATCCCAACATGTGTGAGGGCACACGCAATGCCTTTGTGCAGGGTGCCTAGGGTTGGGCTTCCCTGATCTTTCCTCCTGATCAGATTGAGGGCGCACATTTTTGGCAGGGGAAGAGCTGTGTCCTCGGGGCTCAGTGATGCAGCTTTGTCCCTCTGGGGATGTCGCACTGGTGTTGACTGGTGACATCAGCTTGGAGCACTTACTGAAGATGGGGTCTGCCAGAGTTCTCCACTCAGCTTCCTCCTGTTGTTAGTGAGAGTCTTCTGGGAGATACTTGGAGGCTTGTGTTGATAATCCAGTTTGTCATCGGACTTGTACACGCTGCTTTAAGCTTCCACTGATAATCCCTGGCTCAATCAGTTATTATGAAGCTATTACTGTGATGATGTGCGAATAGAGACGTTTTAATTCCATCATGTTTTGTGCACTTATTTTTGGTATTCTACTCTGCGGAAGAGCTTTACCTCTGCTCCCTGTACGTATTCATTTACATCAGTACGTACTCTCAGATTCTTATTTTTCCAGTGGGTTACAGACCGTTTCAGTCACTTATTTGGTGCTCAGATTGACCCAGATTTGGCCAGTTGGCACCCCTCCAAATTGGCCGCTGGCCCCTCTGACTTGTTTCTATCATACTTTAAGCATTTCCTTTAATTTCTGGCAAAACAACATGTTCCATGTTCATCTTTCAAGTTCCCCGCCCCTGCCCCAGAAACAAGATTTTTTTCAAGGAGCCCTTTCCCTTCTACTGGAGAACTATGTGTAGTCATTGCTACTGAGGTCATCCCAGCCAAGAAATACGTATATTTACGTGTACCTAATGTTTGTAGCTATTAAGACATCTCTGAGTTCATGTGGATACTTCTAATTCTGACCTACAGCTGCTGGATCCATCCAAGCCTCCCCCTTTCCCATACTTGTAACTGCGTGTTCAATATGTTGACTGACTTTACTCAGTCCTAGAATATGGAGAAAGTAGTTTCAAAATTGCCAACTCGCAACTATGAAAAACAAACCTACTAATTAGACTTCTGCATTGGTTTATAGTTCCATCCCTCGCCTAAAGATTTACAGTCAAAATACAGTATCGAGGGACTTGGGTTTGTTTAAGTGATTAAGTGATTAAGCCACTGCTTGGGACGTCTGCACCCTGTATGGTTGCAGGCCTGGTTGGAGCCCCAGCTGCTCTACTTCCAGTCCGGCTTCCTGCTAACGCAGACCCTGGGATGGAGCAGGTGATGGTTCAAGTACCTGAGTCCCTGCCACCCATGAGGGAGACCTGGATGGAGTTCCTGGCTCCTGGTGCAGCCTGGCCCAGCCCCTGGCTATGCAGGCCTTTGTGGAGTGAACCAGCAGACAGAACATCTCTCTCTTTCTCTCTCTCTCTCCCTCTCTATCTCTCTCTCCCCCTCTCCTCCTTTCTCTTCCCCTCTCTCTCAACCTCACTCCTTTCTTCTGCCTTTCAAATAAATAAACCTTTAAAAAAAGTTACCTCTTTTTTCTTCCCTTGGTATGGTTGTGCTCTTTGTTGAAGGTGTAGTTTTGTTTATTTTTATTTGTGTTTCAGTGCAGGCTTCTCTCCCCGCCTTTCTGACTGATTGTGTCTTTTTATAACTTCTTTGGGACATTGGAACCATTTGCGGAGCCCACAGTCAGGGTGCATGGGAAATAGACCTGGAGCAGGCCTGCTCCTCCCCAGCCTGCTCCTTGTGCCCCCTGCTCCTTGCTTTGCTGCTACTTCACACCCGTCCCCTATGTCCATCCATCTCTTCAGTTCCTAGTTTATTTTTCCTGTGTTTGTTTTCACACAAATGAACACATGCATACATATTTTTTTATTTCCCATCCTTTCTTACTCAAAACGTAGTGTCCTATAGATACTCTTCTTCACCTTGGTTGAAAAAATTTTCTGAAAACCCAAATGTCTTATATTAGCAAAATGATTATTTATGACAAAGTGCTATATAGGCATTTAAAATTTTTTCATGGGCTGGCATAGCAGGTTAGGCTGCCACCTGCAACACCAGCATCCTACGTGGGTGCTGGTTCATGTCTCTGCTGCTCCACTTCTGATCCAACTCCCTACTAATGGCCTGGGAAAAGCAGTGGAAGATGGCCCCAGTATTTGGGGCCTTGCCATCCATGTGGGAGACCTGAATGAAGCTCCTGGTGCCCGGCTTCAACCTGGTCCAGCACTGGCCATTGCAGCCACTCCCTCTGAAACTCTGACTTTCAAAATAAAGAGACCTTTTTTTTTTTTTAAAGATCTATTTATTTATTTGAAAGACAGAGTTACAGAGAGGCAGAGGCAGAGAGAGAGAAGTTTTCCATCTACTATTTCACTCCCCAGATGGCCGCAACGGCTGGAGCTGTGCTGATCCGAAGCCAGGAGCGAGGAGCTTCTTCTGGGTCTCCCATATGGGCCATCTTCTACTGCTTTCCCAGGCCATAGCAGAGAGCGGGATCGGAAGTGGAGCAGCCTGGTCCCATATAGGATGCCGGCACTGCAGGCGGTGGCTTTCTACACCACAGTGCCAGTCCCAGAAATAAATCTTTTTTTAAATTTTTCAAAAATAATTAAAGATTTAGAGAAAGGTTTACAAAATCATTTTCAGTGATTAAGTACAATGGCTTAATTGTTGTACCAAGCACAAGCTCCTTGAATAGTAGCATTTTGACTCTAAGCCTTCAGGCTAATGACAGAAATGTTTAAGAAATGCTAAACTATTTAATAAACAAATGATTTACACTTTCAGAAAAATCATGGGAGAAACAACATGATGTATTAGATACTGAAAACTGGGCCGGTGCCCCGGCTCACTAGGCTAATCCTCCGCCTTGCGGTGCCGGCACACCGGGTTCTAGTCCCGGTTGGGGCGCCGGATTCTGTCCCAGTTGCCCCTCTTCCAGGCCAGCTCTCTGCTGTGGCCAGGGAGTGCAGTGGAGGATGGCCCAAGTCCTTGGGCCCTGTACCCCATGGGAGACCAGGATAAGTACCTGGCTCCTGCCATCGGATCAGTGCGGTGCACTGGCCGCAGTGTGCTGGCCACGGCGGCCATTGGAGGGTGAACCAACGGCAAAGGAAGACCTTTCTCTCTGTCTCTCTCTCTCACTGTCCACTCTGCCTGTAAAAAAAAAAAAAAAAAAAAAAAAAAAAACTGAAAACTGTCTTGCTTAGGAAGCACTCAGAAACTTGATTAGGAGGGAATGCACTATGGTACTACCCCCTTATCTGTAGCTTCGCTTTCTGCTGTTTCCATTTCCTGCAGTCAACAGTAGTCTAGAAATAGTGAATGAAAATTTCTAGAGGGAATTCATAGGTTTTCAGTGGCACACCATTCTGAGCAGCCTGAGGAAACCTCATCCCGTGTGCACATTGCCCAGTGTGTGACTGATCCTTTTGTCCTTTGTATCCAGTCTGTGCGTGCTGTCCACCTGCTAGTCACTTAGTATCCGTCTTGATTATCAGATCAACTGTTGCTGTGTCACAGTGCTTGTGTTCAAGGAACTCTTAACTCTATAATGGCCTCAAAACACAACAGTGGCAATGCTGGCCGCTTATTATGGTGTATGATTGCCATTATTGTGTTTTATTAGCACCTAGGCCGTCGCTGCTGCCTTCCTGGGTCTTCTGGCAGGAAGCTACAGTAAGGAGCTGAAGATGTGCATCAGGCCCAGACACTCTGGTGTGGGATACAATGTTATGTGTTGTTGATAATCTCTTCCAATAGCAGGGCCTGCGCTGTGGCGTAGCAGGTTAAGCCTCCACCTATGATGCTGACATACCATATGGGAGCCAGTTCAAGACCCGGCTGCTCCACTTCCAATCCAGTTCCCTGCTAATGTGCCTCGGAAAGCAGTGGAAGATGGCTCAAGTGGTTGGGCCCCTGCACCCATGTGGGAGACTCGAAGAAGCTCCAGGTTCCTAGCTTCAGCCTGGCCCAGCCCTGGGCATTGAGGCCATTTGGGGAGTGAACCACCAGATGGAAGATATCTTTGCCTCTCCTACTCTCTCTGTAACTCAGCCTTTCCAACAAATAATAATTTTTTTAAATCTTTCCAAAAAATATTTTAGGAAATCTCTTACTATGCCTAATTTATAAATTAAGCTTTAGCATAGATGTGTCTGTACAAGAAAAAATATAGATTATAAGGTTGGGTACTGTCTGGTTTCAGACATCCACAGGGGTCTGGAACATACCCCTGTGGATAAGGGGGTCTAGTGTGTAACTCTGACAGCAGTTCTCTGGGTGGCAGAATTATTACAGGTTATTCACACCTCCTTCTCACCATTCAGACTTGCCCCTCACAGAAGAGGTGATGCCAGGACAGCGTTTATCAAAGCACATTTATGCATTTCTTAGCAGTAAGTAAGACATGCCACAGGCAAAAATATAAAGCAGTTCCAAAATGGATCAGAGGCAAAAGTCTGCCTCCCAGGCCCCGAGTTTCCTCCCAGAGGCCCCACTGCTGCTAAGTCTTTCTGTCGCCCCAGAGATGATCTCTGCATATGCCAGCATGGAGCACGCGTGCACAGGAGGTCTTCCAAAAGTATGTGGAAAATGCGTGATACAATAAAACCGTGTGTGGAATTTTAAATTTTTTGGCACCAAACTCAACTTACCTTTTAATTCTGTTTTTCCACAAACTTATTTAAAAAAAAAAAAGATTATTTTATTTGTTTGAAAGGCAGAATTACAGAGAAAGGGAGAGAGGGAGAGATGGAGAGAGAGAGATCTTCCATCTGCTAGTTTACTTCCCAAGTGGTCACAACGGCCAGGTCTGGGCCAGTGTGAAGCCAGGAGCCAGGAACTTCCTCCAAGTCTCCCACATCAGTGCAGGAACCCAACCACTTGGGCCATCTTCCACTGCATTCCCAGGCACATTAGCAGTGGGACTTGAACCAGCGCCCACATGGGCCTAACCTGCTACACCAGGATGCTGGCTCCATCCACAAACTTTTTGAAGTCCCCCTGTAAACTTACTTCTGCAACGCACAGACACTCACTGAATTTGATAGCCTGAGGATCATTTTATATCTCTATTTATTGATCTACTTTATTTTAATTAATAATGCACAAATCCTCCGCCTTGCAGCACTGGCACACCAGGTTCTACTCCCAGTCGGGGTGCCGGATTCTGTCCCGGTTGCCCCTCTTCCAGGCCAGCTCTCTGCTGTGGCCCGGGAGTGCAATGGAGGATGGCCCAGGTGCTTGGGCCCTGCACCCGCATGGGAGACCAGGATAGCACCTGGCTCCTGCCTTTGGATCAGCGCAGTGCGCCAGCTGCAGCGCGCCAGCCATGGCGGCCATTGGAGGGTGAACCAACGGCAAAGGAAGACCTTTCTCTCTGTCTCTCTCTCTCACTGTCCACTCTGCCTGTCCAAAAAAAAAAAAAAAAAAAAAGAGAGAGAGAGAGAAATTAATAATGCACAGCTTTTTATTTGATTGCTTCTTTTGACTGTATAATAAACAGTGCTGTGATGTGGAAACAAACAACCCTTCCGTCCCTAAGTTCCGGAGATTCCAAAGTAGCAAGAAGCCTACACTGGCAGCATCAAAGTAATTTTTTATGACTTCCCTGCCCCCCAACCCATTTTTTTGAGTGGGAGATAAAAGGTGAGCATACAGACTCCTATCTGCTGGTTCACTCTGCACATTACCGGCACAGCCTGCTGGACTGGACCAGGCCAAAGCCAGGAACTGGACACTCAATCCAGCTTTCCCACATGGGTGACAAAAAAACAGTTACTTTTTTTTCTAATATGGCAGCTTTCTCAACTTTAACATTTATTTACTTATGTATTTATTTATTTGAGAGGTAGCATTACAGAGAGAGATAAGGAGAGACAGAGAGAGAGATCTTCTGTCTGCCGTTTTATTCTCCAAATGGCCACAGTGATCTGGGCTAAACCAGGGCTGGGCCAGGCCAAAGCAGGAACCAGGAGCTTCTTCCAGGTCTCCCACATGTGTGGCAGGGGCCCAAGTGCTTAGGCCATCTTCCACTGCTTCCCCAGGCCAATAGTAGGGAGCTGCATTGGAAGTAGAGGAGCTGGGACTCAAACTAGTGCCCATATGGGAGGTCAGTAATGAACAAAAATACCTTTATCAGAGAGAGGCCCTTGGCATTTGTCTGTTAGAGAAATATGATTCAGCAAGTCTTGATACAATAAAGGGTTAATATCATGGAAGATTTAAGTTTTTAAATGTACATAGTATTTGTTGTCAGTATACATAATGCATTCACTTGGTTCAGAGAGCCAATGGCATAGAAAGGTTGTACCATGGCCCAAGGGCTCCCTGCTGTCCCCCAGCTGCCCCCTTGCTTACCAGCTTCCTGTGGTGGGGACTGAAGCCGCCACCCCGCCTCTTGTACCGGGGAAACTTCCTCCCTGCAGAGAAGCTGAGGAGTACAGGGAGCCTGTTCCCCGACACCACCAGCCGTCTCTGTGCTGCGTCTTTGCTTTATCTGTGCCAAGTGTCCATGTTTGTGTGCACACATGCTTTTCTCTAACGCACCTGTGAGTACTTTGCCAACATTGTGACTCTTCACCCCTAGAACTTCCGTGGGTGTCTCCTAAGAACAAGAACCTTCTTTGTTCTTCTGCACAACCACAGTGTCCCCATCATCCCCGAGAACAGGAACACGACAGAATTGTGTCACATTCCTTCCCGTTGGCCCACTTGTGTCCTTTACAGCAGTTCTTCACGGTCAACTCCAGTCAGAGGGCACAGCTTTTGTTTACCTGTCATGTCTCTAGTCCACAGCAATCCTGAGGGATGGTCTTGTAGAGTGACCCTTGACCCGGAATTGTTTGTTTCCTCATCATTAATATCAGGCTAAACGCTTCGAGCAAAGCACGTACTATCACATGGTCCCGTTATTGAGCGTGAGTGTGAGCGTGAGCACCGGGTCAGCTGGCCTCGCCAAGTTTGTCCCCAGGGTGCTCACACATTCTTCATTTCCTTAGTGGAGAAGAAATGGTCTCCAGGGGTCTGAGAACTCGGGCCTGGCCTGCGTCTCAGCCTGGCGGTGGTTTGAGAGCCTTTGCTGGCCCTCACTTGAACATCTGAAACTGGCAGTTGCAGAATGGCGACTTTCTAATCGGATTATCCTGTGCACATTTATTGGCAGGGATTTTTTTCATAAAAAAAAGTTTTTTCCTTTTTTTCACCCAACATTTTTTAGCCTATGAACTCATCTTTTTAAGGATTTTTGCATTTATTTTTTATTTTTTAAAGATTTATTATTTATTTTAAAGAGTGAAAGAGGGCCGGCACCGCGGCTCACTAGGCTAATCCTCCGCCTTGTGGTGCTGGCACACCGGGTTCTAGTCCCCGTCGGGGCGCCGGATTCTGTCCCGGTTGCCCCTCTTCCAGGCCAGCTCTCTGCTGTGGCCCGGGAGTGCAGTGGAGGATGGCCCAAGTGCTTGGGCCCTGCACCCCATGGGAGACCAGGAGAAGCACCTGGCTGCTGCCATCGGATCAGCGCAGTGCGCCGGCCGCATTGCGCCAGCCGTGGCGGCCATTGGAGGGTGAACCAATGGCAAAAGGAAGACCTTTCTCTCTGTCTCTCTCTCTCTCTCTCTCTCTCTCTCTCTCACTATCCACTCTGCCTGTAAAAAAAAAAAAAAAAAAAAAAAAAAAACCTTTATTATGATGGGGGATTTTAAGCATGAACAAAGGTAACCAATGAGCGCCCACAACGGCAGCTTCAGTACCTCCCGGCTCAGGGCTCCTTTTTCATCAACTCTTGCCCTGCACAGTTATTTTGAAGCTAATCCAGAGCTATCAGCTCATCTGTAATATTTTCGATGCTCCCACTGTTCCATGTTGGGTCAGCAGAGACCTGTCCGAGCCGGCGTCTCCACCTTCCCGGAGCGCACCTCACTTTGTGCCTCAGGGTGGTGTAGGCTTGCCTGCAGATGGCCCTGCCTCAGACCTAAGATCAGCCGTTCTCCAAAGAACCCCCTGAGCACAGATCTCCTAGTGTAGAAGAACTTAGAGGACTTACGCTTTCTAATAAATGGATTTTTTAAAGATACATTATTTATTCAAAAGGCAGAGTTACAGAGAGAGGGAGAGACAGAGAAATCTTCCATCTGCTGGTTCACTCCCCAAAGGGCCGCAATGACCAGAGCAGGGCCAGACCAAAGCCAGGAGCTTCTTCCGGGTCTCCCATGTAGGTGCAGGGGCCCAAGCACTTGGGCCATCTTGCGCTGCATTTCCCAGGCCATAGCAAAGAGCTGGATCCCTAGAGGAGCAGCTGGGACACAAACCAGTGCCCATATGGGATGCCAGTGCTGCAGGCGAGGCTTAACCTACAATACCACAGTGCCAATCCTATAAATGGATTAAAATCCAAAAGCCAGTGATTTTAGCCTGTCAAACAAGAGTGAACAAATTATTTTAGGTCCAGATGTCCTTAGCTCTCAGAAGATTTAGTAGATTTAGAATCCCTTGGTTGCGGCGGAGCCTGTACGTCTGGAGCACCTCCCGTGCTTAGGGTACACACATGAGTGATCGAAACTGAGTCCCCGCTTCCAGCTTCAGCCCCACCCTGAGACCCCCAGGTCTCATCCCCTCCAGCTCAGCCTGTCTGCCTCACTGTAGAACCGTTGTATTTTCAGCCATCCAGGTTTCAAAACCTGCATTCCCTATTTTCTCCTTCTCCTTCTATACCTTTAATGTTACCAAATCCTCTAAAATCTAATTTGAAAATGTCACATGTTGGGGCCAGCGTTGTGGTGCAGTGGGTTAAGCCCCTGCTTATAACCCCATATGAGTGCCAATTTGAGTCCCTGCTGCTCCACTTCCTAGCCAGCTCTCTGCTAATGTGCCCGGGAAGGCAGCAGAAGGTAGCCTAAGTGCTTGGGCCCCTGCCACCCACATGGGAGACCTGGATGAAGCTCCAGGCTCCTGGCCTCAGCCTGGCCTAGCCCTGGCCGTTGCAACCATTTGGGAAGTGAGCCAGCAGATGAAAGATCTCTCTTTCTGTCCTCTCTCTCTCTGTAACTCTGCCTTTCAAATAAATAGTTTTTAAATATCTCATATTTCTAATAATAAAAAATTGTATTATTAACAACAGGGATGGTGCCGTGGGTTGTACACATGTATACTTTAAGATTTGTTTATTTATTTATTTGAAAGGCAGAGCAACAGCAAGGGGAGAGAGAGAGAGAGAAAGAGAGAGAGATGTTCCATCCACTGTGTCACTCCACAGATGGCTGCAAAAGCCAGGAACCCAGAATTCCATCTGTATCTCCCATGTGGGAGGCAGGGGCCCATCCTCTGCGGCTTTCCCAGGCACATTAGCTGAGAGCTGGATCGGAAGTGGAGCAGCCAGGACTTGAACCAGCTCCAATATGGGATGTCAGTGTGCAAGAGCATCTTAACCTGCCATGTCACAATACTGGCCCTGACAACATTTCTAATCCCTGCCTTTGGGCTATAATAGCATTATTATCCCATTTCTCAGAAGAGGAAGTGGAGGTTCAGAGTGTGGACAAATTGCTTGTAAAGGCAACTTTACGTGCCAGCTCTCTCTGTTCTGTTGCTTCCCACATCTCTCCTTTTCTGCATCCGTGCCCTAAAACAGACTTTTAAGACGGACTGAGTTATAATGGAGATACAAGCAGGATCAGCAGGCAGAGCTGTAGGTGCGTGGTTTCATCTAAGCTCTCTGAGCCCTCTTTCTCGTCTTTAGAATGAGGAACTCTAGCTGTGCAATTAGAACCACCCGGGGAGCTTTTAAAAAATATTGATGCCTAGACCTCACCCCCATAAATTCCGATTTAAACGCTCTGGAGAGAGCGCTGTAGACATCAGCGTTTTTCAAAAGCTCCCCAGGTGACGCTAAAGTGCAGCCAGGATGGAGACTCACTGGGGTGGATGATTTCCGCAGCCCATTCCCACGGAGCGCCTCCTAATTACACGACTGGAGCCATCGCCTCAGTGATTAATCTGCCGGCAGCCTCTCTTAAAGGCAGGTTTCCACCACATTAATCCTCCTAAAACATTTGCTCGGCAACCTAAACCAAATCATCTGCTACTTCCCACGCTTACAGGAGAAAGTACAAAGTCCTGCCGGGGCAGTCAGGCTCCCCCAGGGAGAAGCCCACCCTGACGCTGGGGGGTCCCCGTCTGGCCCTGCGTGGGCTGGATGCGTCATGAGTCCGGGCCTTCTCTAGTGGTGGTCAGTGATGTCCTCTCCCATCCTGTCCAAATGCTTCCCCTCCTTCAGGGCCCGCCCAGCAACCCCAGAACAAAACCTGTGCAGCCCCTCCCCGATCCTTCTCTGCCTGTCCACTCGGTACACAAGAGGACTTCAGTAAGCTCATGGGAAAATGGAAGAGATAAGTCTAGGGGTGGGGATTTGGCCTTATGGTTTGAATACAAGTCGGGGTGCCCACACCCCATATCAGAGTGCCTGACTTCAAGTCCCGGCTCTGCTCCTCGGTTCTAGCTTCCCACCCGTGTGCACCCTGGCGGGCAGCGAGTGATGGCTCCAGCAGCTGGGTCCCTGCTACCCAGGTGGGAAACCTGGATTAAGATCCAGGTGCTGGCTTCATCCTGACCCAGCTTGGGTCTTGGGGATATTTGGGAAATGAACCAATAGATGGGAGGTCTCTCTCTCGGCCTTTCAAATAAATAAATGAATTTTAAAAGAATGAAGAAGATAAGCTTATTTTGGTGCAAATTTGAAAGACATGCATACTTTTTTGTAATATGCATTTTTCATGAACTTTTTGAAGACCCTTTGATCACTTCACTGTGCTGAAGGTTTTCTTCATTGATCCACTCATTCAGTAGCATGGGTACCGACCACATGGCAGTCCCAGGGACATGACTGTCTATCCTTGGGTGGAAGCCTGCAGTCACCAAGGAGGTTTTTTTCCCATATTTATTCATTTTTATTTGTGAAACAGAAAGAGAAAGATCCACTGGTTCACTCCCCAATTGCCTGCAACAGCCAGCGTTGGACTAGGCTAAAGCGAGGAGTGATCCTGGAACTCCAACCTGGTCTCCTACATGGGTGTCAGGAACTCAAGTTCTTGGGCCATCATCTGCGGCCTCCCGGGATGCACATTAGCAGGAAGCTGGATCAGAAGCAGAGTGACTGGGACTCAAACCTGGCACTCTGATGTAGGGTGTGAATGTCTCAAGCTATGGCTTAACTCACTGCACCCCAGGGCTTGCCCCACCACGTGGTATTTTATTTTATTTTCAAAGCCAGGAACCTGAGAGGAACCAGGGTGTTTTGAGAGTACCAGACTGGAAGAAGCAGCTTGTAACCCGGATGGGATGGGCTGGGAAGTTCTCACTGAGCCGTGTCTTCCCAGTTGAGATCTGTTGAGGGAGAGGCAATTATCCTGGCAGAGGGGCTCTGGGTGAAGAACATTCCAGGGAGTGGAAAAAGCAGGCGCAAAGCCCCCGGAGAGGAGACGGTGGTGTTGTCGAGGAAGGAAAGAGTGTTCCGGTGGGCGAGGAAGGTGTTCAGATGCCAGGGTGAGCAGGACGGCATGCCGGGAGCCAGTGCGGTGGCCTCGGCAGGAAGCAGTGCAGGCCCACGCTGGCGTGCTGGGAGCGGAGATGGTGACACGTGCAAGCCTTGAGACGACCGGGTTAGGTAGAACCTGTGGTTGACTGGCCACAGAGGAGGAATAAGGAATAAGCCAGGTTCACAGAGATAGAGACGTGGGGAGGGATTTGTCGCTCCCCCTCTTCGTGGAGGAACGACACTAAACCCTGCCTAGGCTTCATATCCGAGTCACGGCACCATTATGTCGCTCCCCCTCTTCGTGGAGGAACGACACAGGACCCTGCGCTGTTCTTTGGTCTGCTCGGCCCTCCCCGGGTTTGCTGCTGGTTCTTCCCGGGTTGGCTACCGACCCTTCCACCTCCGTGGAAGGGCGGTTCCCCCTAGCCACTTTCCCCACTTCCGCGGGGGAGCGGCACACCGCCGGCCGGCTCTCTTGGAGGCTGCACAGGTGTTCCTTCAGATAGATGTTCCCTGGTGCATGTTGTCTCTCTCCTCCTTTATAGTCCTCTTCCACCAATCCCAACTCTGCTACCCACACGCCGAGTACGCTGCTCTCCTCCAATCAGGAGCAGCTCCTGCAGCTTGTCAAGTTGGTGAGAGGCAGCTATGTAGAAGCTGTTTTCTCCTCTCCCAGCGCCATATTGTGGGAGAGCAGATGTATAGAATAAGTCTTAATTCCAGTAACAGTATAGTCCGAGTTGCTCCCCACAGGGATTCCCATGCGAAGAGAAGCGACTGAGTGTAGCAAAGGATACGTTTGTCAAGGCTGAGTTACTTGTAGACCAACCAAGCTGTTGTATGACAAACAGCAGTACAAGCGTGCGTGGGAAAATTAAAAGATAAGTTTATTTTGGTGCAAAACATGTTTTGAAATCCGCGCATATTTTTCTCTTAATTGTCACTTCTTATGAACTTTTTCAAGACCCCCTTACATATACGGAGACTTAGAAGTAGGGGCTGAAGTGGGATCCACGGATGAGCACTTGCGTTGTAACTGACGCAGAGAGGGCGAATGAAGTGGATCCCGGAGAAGGTAGACCGTGTAAATAGAGAAGACCAGGCAGCTGGGAGAGGCCCCGGTGTCTCAGCAGGTAGGTGGTGGGCCAGGCACAGGAGTCCACGGTGGGCATGTGGAATTAGAGAGGAAGAGTAAGGCCTGCAGGACTCCGCGTCTTAGAGGCGGAGAAAGAGAACGTCGCAGACAGGAGGCGACGGACTGTGGAGGGGAGGGCCGCCGGGCAGGTGATGGAGGGGAGGGCCAGGAGGCCCTGGGAGATGTAGCAAGTAGGAGGCTGCTGGTGACCTTGGCAAGACTGGTGTCTGTGGGATGATGGGTGCAGAAGACACATTGCAATAGACGGGGGAGACCGTGGGAAGCACAACAGTGACCACAGACAGCTTCCAGAAACTGACAGTGACTGGTGTGCTGGTAGCTGTGAGGATCTGCGGGGCCAAGGGAGTGACTGAGACCAGCTTTTTTTGCTTTTTTTTTTTTTTTAAGATTTATTTATTGGGGTCAGAGCTGTGGCACAGCAGGTTAACGCCCTGGCCTGAAGTGCCATTATCCCATATGGGTGCCGGTTCGTATCCTGGCTGCTCCACTTCCAATCCAGCTCTCTGCTATGGCCTGGGAAAGCAGTAGAAGATGGCCCAAGTCCTTGGGCCCCTGCACCCATGTGGAAGACCCAGAGGAAGCTCCTGGCTCCTGGCTTCAGATCAGTGCAGCTCTGGCCATTACAGCCAATTGGGGAATGAACCATCAGATGGAAGACCTCTCTCTTTCTGCCTCTCCTCTCTGTGTGTAACTCTGACTTTCAAATAAATAAATAAATCTTTATTTTAAAAAAGATTTATTTATTTATTTATTTATTTATTTGAAAGTCGGAGTTACACAGGGAGAGGCAGAGAGAGAACAGTCTTCCATCCACTGGTTCACTCCCCAACTGGCTGGAGCTGCGCCTATCCAAAGCCAGGAGCCAGGAGCTTCTTCCCGGTCTCCCATGCAAGTACAGGGCCCCAAGGACTTGGGCCATCTTCTACTGCTTTCCCAGGCCATAGCAGAGAGCTGCATCGGAAGTGGAGCAGCCAGGTCTCGAACCGGTGCCATATAGGATGCCAGCACTGCAGGCGGCGCTTTACCCACTATGCCACAGCGCCGGCCCCTGTCATGTTTCTGTAGGCCTGTGTGTTCTCTGGATGTAAACCTCAGATAAGGACTGTGCTGGGTATCTTTCAGCTCCCTTCTCTGTGGTTCCCATGGTGCTGTGGGTGTGGGAGACACCCATGTGTCTTGTCAGAGTACTTCAGGCTGCTGCGGTCAGGAGCACAGCCTGAGCAGGTTTTGTCATGTATTTTGCAAATGAGCCTAAGTCCTTGGGTGGAGGGCAGCCCCTTAGGAAGGTCAGCAGCCAAGCTCCCTGCTGCTCTCTGGCTTCTTTATAACACGACCTCTCACTTCTCCCTTGTTCTCTCTCACTGTTCTCCTGGACCAGAATGACCACCCCAGATCATCTCTGTATGATTCCAAGTCAAGCATGTAACCATGACTAACAAGTGCAGTGGTTTGCAAATGATCAATTCATCTGAATCAGCTGGATAGCTCTCTCAAACCATAGAGGGGCCAGTGTTGCACAGTGGCTTAAACAGCTGCCTGCATTACCACATCCCATCTGAGTGCCGGTTCAAGTCCCTGCTGCTCTGCTTCCAATCCGGTTCCCTGCTAATGCACCTGGGAGAGCAGCAAAGACAGCCCAGGTGTTTGGGCCACTGCCTGCCGCCTCTCAGGATGTGCATTAGCAGGAAGCTGGATTGGAGGCAGAGCAGCAGGGACTCAAGCCAGCAGCCCAATATAGAGTGCTGGCATTGCAAGCAGCAGGTTAACCTGCTGAGCCATAACACTGACCTTTAGCTCTTCAATTCCCTCTGGAAGATAATACACTTTGCGATTTCTTTATTTTTTATTAAAGTTTATATTTTTTGTTTTGTTTTTATCTTTTAATTCCATTTGTCCATGAATTCTTTTTAAAAAGTTTTATTTATTTTTCATTTTTTTGAAAGGCAGAGATCTTCCAACCATTGGTTCACTCCTCAAATTTCTGCAACAGCTAGGGATGGGCTTGGACAAAGCCAGGAGCCCAGAACTCAATCCAGGTCTCCTATATGATTGGCCAGGACGCAAGTACTTGAGCCATCACCTGCTGCTCCTCAGGGTGTGTGTTAACAGGAAGCTGGAGGCCGGCGCCGCGGCTCACTAGGCTAATCCTCCGCCTAGCGGCGCCGGCACACCGGGTTCTAGTCCCGGTCGGGGCGCCGGATTCTGTCCCGGTTGCCCCTCTTCCAGGCCAGCCCTCTGCTGTGGCCAGGGAGTGCAGTGGAGGATGGCCCAGGTGCTTGGGCCCTGCACCCCATGGGAGACCAGGAAAAGCACCTGGCTCCTGGCTCCTGCCATCGGATCAGCGCGGTGCGCCGGCCGCAGCGCGCCAGCCGCGGCGGCCATTGGAGGGTGAACCAACGGCAAAAGGAAGACCTTTCTCTCTGTCTCTCTCTCTCTCACTGTCCACTCTGTCACAAAAAAAAAAAAAAAAAAAAAAAAAAAAAAACAGGAAGCTGGAATAGGAGCTAAGATAACCAGGCTCACTGATATGGGATGCAGGGGTCCCACTGATGTGCGGTGGTGACTGATCTCTTTTCTTACTGCAATAGCTAAGACTATGTAATGTTGAAATGCAGTAGCAAAAGAGGATGTCCTGTCTTGTTCCTAATCTTAATGGGAGAGCTTCAAGTTTCTCCCAGTTAATTATTATGTTAATTGCTTGTGTGTTTTTTTTTTCCAGTGGATACTGTTTATCAAATTCAGCAAATTCCCCTCCATAGTTAGTCTGCTAAAAGCTTTTTTCATGAATGGTTGTTGTATATTGTAAAATACTTTTCTGTGTAATGTGATTTTTCTTTGTTGATCTGTTGATGTGATAGGGTACATTAATTGATTTTTGAGTGTTGTACCAGCCTTGCATACTTGTCATAAAATCACCTGGTCATGGGAAAGTATATAATTCTTTTTATATACTATCAGGTTTGATTTGCCTGTATTTCATTGGGGGTTTTTGCATCTGTGTCAATGGGAGATATTAGGCTATAGTTTCTGGTAATATCCTTGTGTGGTTTGAATATTGGGGTATTGCCAGCCTCACAGAATGAGTTAGGAATATCCTTTTGCTTCTACCTTCTGGAAGAGATTGTAAAGTGATCTGATTTCTTCTAATTTCTTAGTGGAACTTGCCTGAGACCCCGTCTAAGCCTGATGCTTTCAGTTTGGGAAGGTTATTATTGATTCAATTTGTAATGACTGTAAGACCATTCAGATAGTCTATTTCTTCATTGTATAGATTTTGACAGATTGTATTATTCAAGGACTCAGTCCATTTGATCTAGGTCATCAAATTTGTAGGCAGCATTGTTCATAATTTTCTCTTATTGTTCTCTTACTTTTTTAAAGATTTATTTATTTGAAAGGCAGAGAGAGAGAGAGAGATATCTTCCATCCGTTTATTCACTCTCCAAATCTCCAAATGGCCACAATAGCCAGAGCTGGGCTAGGCTGAAACCAGGAGCCAGGAACTCCATCTGGGTCTCTCATACGGGTGGCAGGGACCCAAGCACTTGAGCCATCATCTGCTGCCTCCCAGGTGCATTAGCAGGAAGCTGGATCCGAAATGGAGCAGCCAAGATTCAAGCCAGGCACTCCAACATGGGCTGCAGGTGTCCCAAGCCGTAGCTTAACTCCCTGAGCCATACTGCCCTTCCCCATTTTTCTTTTCTAATACATGAATTGATTGCTATAAATTCTCCCTCAGCACTGCTTTTTTTTATATCTCACAGATTTTGATGTTATATTTTATTTTTATTTATTTATTTTTTTTTTTTGACAGGCAGAGTGGACAGTGAGAGAGAGAGACAGAGAGAAAGGTCTTCCTTTGCCGTTGATTCACCCTCCAATGGCCGCCGCGGCCGGCGCACTGCGGCCGGCGCACCGCGCTGATCCGATGGCAGGAGCCAGGAGCCAGGTGCTTTTCCTGGTCTCCCATGGGGTGCAGGGCCCAAGCACCTGGGCCATCCTCCACTGCGCTCCCTGGCCACAGCAGAGGGCTGGCCTGGAAGAGGGGCAAC
This sequence comes from Oryctolagus cuniculus, assembly GCF_964237555.1. Taxonomy (NCBI): domain Eukaryota; kingdom Metazoa; phylum Chordata; class Mammalia; order Lagomorpha; family Leporidae; genus Oryctolagus; species Oryctolagus cuniculus. The sequence goes on along the minus strand of NC_091436.1, from coordinate 127,132,400 downwards.
CGGGACAGAATCCGGCGCCCCGACCGGGACTAGAACCCGGGGTGCCGGTGCCGCAAGGCGGAGGATTAGCCTAGTGAGCCGCGGCGCCGGCCTATTTTTAAAAATTTCTTATTTAGCCGGCGCCGCGGCTCACTAGGCTAATCCTCCGCCTAGCGGCGCCGGCACACCGGGTTCTAGTCCCGGTCGGGGCACCGGATTCTGTCCCGGTTGCCCCTCTTCCAGGCCAGCCCTCTGCTGTGGCCAGGGAGCGCAGTGGAGGATGGCCCAAGTGCTTGGGCCCTGCACCCCATGGGAGACCAGGAGAAGCACCTGGCTACTGCCTTCGGTTTAGTGTGGTGCGCCGGCTGCAGTGCGCTGGCCGCAGTGGCCATTGGAGGGTGAACCAACGGCAAAAGGAAGGCCTTTCTTCTCTCTGTCTCTCTCTCTCCCTGTCCACTCTGCCTGTAAAAAAAAAAAAAAAAAAAAAAAAAAAAAAAAAAAAAAAAAAAAATTCTTATTTAAAAGGCAGAGAGACAGAAAACAGGGAGATGGTCAGAGAGAAATCTCCCATCTGCTGGATCTGCTGGTTCACTCCGAAATGCATACAACAGCCAGGACTGAGCGAGGCCAATGCTAGGAGCCTGGAACCCTATCCAGTTCTCCCACACGGGTGGCAGGAATACAGCTCCCTGAGCCATCACCTGCTATCTACAGGGTGCACATTAGCAGGAATCTGAAATCCAGTGGGGAGCCAGGACTTGAACCCAAGCACTGTGACATGGGAGGCAGGCGTCTCAGGCAGCGTCTTAACCACGGCACCAACTCCCTGCCCCTGTAAGTTGTGTTTTACTTAGATTTCTCTCAAGATTTCTTCTTTGACTCATGTGTCATTTAGAACCGTGTTGCCTAATCTTTCCATGTTTGGGGTTTTTTAGGCTTTGTTATAAATTTCTATTTTAATTCCTTTGCAGTCCGAGAACAGTGCGTGGTTTCTGTTCTTTTAATTGTGTTCATGTGTGCCTGGTGGCCCAGAATGTGGTCTCCTTTGCTGAATGTTCCATAAGAGCTTCCGAAGGCTGAGCGAGCGGCTCTTGCCGGACACAGCAGCCTACAGATGTCCGTTCCTTCAAGCTGAGTCCAGCTCTAGCCCTGTGGTTTTCCAGCTGCGAGCTCTGCCCATCCTGATAGAGGGTGTCACAGCCCCTGACTAGAATAGTGGACCCAGGGGAGGCCACTTGGCAGAGCAGTCAAGATGCCACCTGAGACAGCCCCATGGGAGTGCCTGGGTTCCAGGGCCGTCCACTTCCAGTTCCAGCTTCCTGCGAGTGTGCACCCAGAGAGGCAGCAGACAGGGGCTCGAGTACCTGGGCCATCTTCGGCCTTCAAGATCCTAACAACCAGACCTCGATTTCAGCACAGTTACTCCTGGTCCTCCTTTCTCCGTCTTTGCTGGGGCCCGTTGCTGAAGCCGTAGAAGAAGCCGGAGACACCAGCTGTCTTGAGTGTTCTCAGCTTTGCAGGCATTTGCGTTTGTGTGGGGAAGTGGGCGGGGCAACTTTAAAGGGGATCCCCGGTCAGGCTTTGCCCTGAAAACCTTGTGCTACTGGGGCTAAGCCGGAGCCTCGGCGTCCAAAAGTTCCTAAAAAGTTAACAGGGTGGTTTCTTAGTTGTTTCCCACAAAATGGGAGTGAATTGATAATTCTTCTCTGAAAAATGGACCCTGGAATTTCTAGTTGCTGGTTAGAAAAAGGCCCAATGTGGTAAGAAGGCTGATATTTGACTCGGTAATGTTGCCGAGTTGCCGAATTCACAAAGCACATGAAATAGGAAGAAGGAGACTCTGGCCTGCGACGCTAGGAAGTCAGCACTGTTGAGTTATAATCAGGGGATTGCTGAGGAGTCTTTTCTGTTAGATTCATGTTTCATCTCCCGGTGAATACTCAGATAGTACTTAGGTATCAAATAGTCAACCAAATATTAAACTCTTATCTCTGGGGAATAAAAGTTTGAAAAATGTGTTCAATATCTCTAGTATTGAAATGGAGAGAGATTTAATGTAGAAATAAAAATTTTAAAGCATATTAATTAGCTGATCAACGTCCCCATGGTGAGAAATACTATATTAAATATGGATAAACCCATTATAAGTTGAAAAAGAAAAAAAAATGAAAATTCGCTGTATTACAAAGTGGTAAGAGCTGAGAGGATTAAAAATTGAGGGTCATTTAAAAGCTCTGTGTCATTGTACTTCAAAAGCACTGTGGAGACAGCAGACTTTTTTCCTTAAACCTAAAAGGAATTTGTTGGTGCTTAGATGCCATCTGGTTTGTCGTTGTCTTCTTTTTTTTTTTTTTTTTAAGATTTATTTATTTATTTGAAAGGCAGAGTTACAGAGAGGCAGAGAGAGAGAGAGAAAGAAAGAGAGAGATCTTCATCTGCTGGTTCACTCCCCAAATGGTTGTAATGGCTGGAGCTGGGCGGATCTGAAGCCAGGAGTCAGGAGCTTCTTCCGGGTCTCCCATGTGGGTGCAGCGCCCAAGCACTTGGGTCATCTGCTGCTGCTTTTCCAGGCCATAGCAGAGACCTGGATCAGAAATGGAGCAGCCAGGTCTTGAACCAGCACCAGTGTGGGATGATGGCACTGCAGTCGGCGGCTTTACCCACTACGCCACAGCGCTGGCCCCTGTCTTCCCCTTTTATAGAAAAGCAAAGCACAAGCGTTTAACCATCAGATTAATTTTTCTAATTATATTCACCCTAGCTAAAATCTAATTGGCTTTACATTTGCCGTTTTGTGGCCACCTCATGCTGACATAACACAAACTAGAGACACACCGGCTGGCAGAGAGGAAACCTACTGTGCTGGCTGAGGACCCTGAGCGGGCACGGTCCACCGGGAGCTGGTAGTTAGGATCCTGCTCCCTGAGGTGTGAGATCTAAGAAGTGGGGGTAGCAACAGTTTGGGCTAGAAGCTGAGTCCCCGCCTTGCATCTGAGCAGCATAGACGCAGCTTTCCCAGAGCAAGGGAGGAGTCAGGTGTCACTGCTGCCCCCTAGCAGAGATCACTTGTGATAAGAGAAGCAGGTGTTTTGTAGTCTAGCCTGCAGGGGATGCCAGGTAGGCATTAAGAGGCGTGGTTGGCGTTTTAAGTGTTAACGCATTCGGTAATGACATTAATTTTTCCGTCTTAGTGATATGTTCCACAGGCTCAGAAAAAAAAGTTTGAATCAGAGTCCCCCCATGTCCGCAGACGGCCTGGTGCGGGCGCAGATGCACCACCAGGTCGGCAGCCTTTGTAGTAACTCTCTTCCGTGGGGCCCTGCCCTCCCAGCACCAGAGGAGCCTCCTCTCACCTCCCTCGCCCTACATGGGATCTTTCTGACCTAATCTCACCTCCACCCTGCTCCTTGGCCTTGTCCGTACCCTTTCCACCTGAATAATACGCCATCTTGCAGTGGCGGGACGAGACCATCCGTTGCGAGATGCTACCACGAAAGGAAAAAGTGCTTCTGGTTAAATTTTGTGACAAAAATATGCTTTTCAGAAACAGTGAAATCCAGAATTGCATGGCCCATGTGACCTGTGATCACCTGCTGTGGCTTTATATACGCCCCCCACCTCGCCCCCAGCCCACCCCCAGTGAAAGGGCAGGGTCCGTGTTCCGGTTCTCCTAAGGCTGTTGAGTCGGCCCGAAAGAGAGACAAAGCTCGAACACTCAGGCAGTGCCCTGAAGTTGCATTTTGGGGTCCATCAGTATTGATAGACGACTGGCTTGAGGTCTCATTCTCAGACTAGGGATAATTTGAAACTATGGCCCTTGCAGCTTCTTTTTATTAGCATTTAATTAGTCAGCTCCTTGGTTCTATTTATTACCCAAAGAGGTTTTAATTACCCTCACCTCGGCCTCCAGGGCTTGTGGAGAAATGTGCTCCCCTGCTCACCTTCCTCACAGCCTTCCTGAGAAAGAAGCCCCTTTCAGAGTGTGCAGGGGGCTGCAGACAGAGGGGCCGTGCCCCGGGCCTGGGTCACTGCCTCTGTTGAGCGTGTCGTATGTATTAATTCTAATAGGACAGGATTCTGGACTGCACAACCACGGCAGGAAAAAGTAGTCGGATCAGCTCCTGGCCCGCCGGCTGTGCAGGTAGGAAGCCTTGCCGTCCTCTCCTCCTGTCCGCAGTCATCGGCTCTGTGCTCACCGTGGGGCCTCGGGAGCACCGTGAGCCTGGGCTCTCTGTGCCCGCGGAAGTGCGGTCACTGAAGACTCAGCCAGTGGGCCTCGCCTTGTTTGGTTTATGCTCCTAGGACGCGTGCCCAGGGTATTTCTGACATATTTACAATGCTCCATTAAGCCGTCACTTCCTCACGGTCGGGTGAATACGGTGCCCGCAGCCAGCACTGGCCAGGCCCTCCAAACACACAGTTCCCTGTGGAATGGTATTGCATGTTGTCATTTCAAGGAGGGATTTGTTCTTCCTGGTTGTGCTGAGAGGTTTGTTTTCCTGTGGTAGCAGCCAGGAACATAAGGAGTAGACAGTCCCTAAGGTCTTTTGACCCAGTTTAGCTTCGGAACCTCAAAGCATATCAAACCACTAATGCAAAGAGGAAGGAGAGGCCGTCCTGGCCAGGAGGTTAAGCCGCCACTTACCCTGCTCCCAGTCCGGCTTCCTGCAAGTGCTCCTGGGAGGTAGCAGGTGATGACTCAGGTGCCTGGTTCCCTGCCATCCACATGGGAGACCTGGATGGAGTTCTGGGCTCCTGGCTTCCACCTAGCCCAGCCCCAGCCCCAGCCCCATCTGTTTCAGGCATGTAGGGGACGAACCAGTGGAAGGAAGATCTCGCTGCCCACTTCTCCCTGTTGCTCTGCCTTTCAAATAAGTAAATAAATCTTTTAAAAAAATAAAATAGAAAGGAAGGAAAATTTTTTTTTCAGTTTACTAATGCCTTTATCTCTTCTCCTTCACACCTGCCAATTAATAGTTTAATGAGGCCTTGCACAGTCTAGACTTTCCTGGCAGACATCATAAAGGATCTGTTTAGTTCTCGGGCTCTGCCCTAAGGCACGTGTGTCACCTCAACACCGTGTAAGATATGCCCTATTGGCCGGCGCCGTGGCTCAATAGGCTAATCCTCCGCCTTGCGGCGCCGGCACACCGGGTTCTAGTCCTGGTCGGGCGCCGGATTCTGTCCCGGTTGCCCCTCTTCCAGGCCAGCTCTCTGCTATGGCCCGGGAGTGCAGTGGAGGATGGCCCAGGTCCTTGGGCCCTGCACCAGCATGGGAGACCAGAAGCACCTGGCTCCTGGCTTCCGATCAGCGCGATATGCTGGCCGCAGCGGCCATTGTGGGGTGAACCAACGGCAAAAGGAAGACCTTTCTGTCTGTCTGTCTCTCTCACTCTCCACTCTGCCTGTCAAAAAAAAAAAAAAAAAAAAAAATATGCCCTATTAGACCACACTTGGACTGTTTGTAACAGGTGCTGATCAATGTTCACGCTCTTATTTACCATTAAGAAAATGGATTCAGTAGTATCTACCTAGCATTCAGATGTTTGTGGAGCTGGAACCCACAGATATATTCCTCCAGAAATACAGTGATGCATTTGTAGGAGTTAAGGATTCAGCCTTGGAGCACAAACTGGGGCCGTCCAAGGAACGGGCAGGACAGCTTTCTGTAGTCTTGACGAGCAGTTTGGCTATGTGGAATCTGCATCCTTGCTTGTATTCTTTTTTAGCAGGCACATTTTACAGTCTTAGAATGTGCCTGTGGGGTGGAGGGGCATCGTGGTGCAGTGAGTTAAGCTGCCTCCTGGGACACCCACGCCCTGTAAGAGAGTGCCTGGATCAAGTCAGTCCTGCCTCCACTCCAATCCAACTTCCTGCTAGCACCCTGGGAGGCAGCAGAAGATGGCCCACATACTTGGGTCCGTGCCATCCACATGGGAGACCTGGAGGGAGGTCTAGGTTCCTGGCTGCCGCCTGGCCCAGCTCCGGCTTGCAGGAGTTTGGGGAGTGAACAGTGGATGGAAGATCTGTCTGTGTCCCTCTTGAGTCTCTGCTACTCTGCATTCCAAATAAATCAAGATAAAACATAAACTTTAAAAAAGGAATATTCTGGGCGAGGTGGTTTGGAACATCTGAAATGCGGTGCGACCACAGATGCGCTCGTGTGAGGTCGTGTTCTGCTTTGTCCGTGAGAGGGGTGCTCAGAGGTGTGCTTTGTCTCCAGGTGGACGGACATTCGGGAGGACAGAAAAGGCCCGCTGCCAAGCAGCTAACGAAAGGAGCCTGGTGAGTTCCCACAGTGACACATGGGCTTCGACTGTCGCTCTAGGTCCCCAGACTGCAGGAAATAACACGGCAGAAGTTGGGTCTCAATCATGCATGTATTAGCCTGCTGTAAAGTGCGCCGTGAGCATTTTTCCTAGAGCTCTTTTTCCTTAGAACCCCACGTACCTCCGCTGTGGCTTGAGCCTCCTGTCTGTGTTCTTGTGAAGAACAGCTCCTTGACTTTCTACAGTCCAGGGGTCTCTGATAAACTCCCATGTTTAGAACAGAAATGTTTGCATGAAATTTACATGGCCAGTGGTCAGCCAGCCAAGTCCATGTGAGCGCCTCGTGGAGATGGATAGAGCACACACTCAGCTCACGACGGTACTCCAAATAGGGGAACAGATCTCCTGTGCTGTGAATTAGGACATTCCTGAATGAGTGTGCATGACTTCAAGAGTTTGTACACCAAAACAAACTGATCTTTTGATTCCACTTCCCACAAACTTTTTTGCAGACCCCTTGTATTTCCTAGCTTCTTTGCGTGTAGATGACCGTCATGATTAGATTTGACACCTGCCATGGCTGGACAGTGACGTTGGCCATTTCTCTTTCAAAGCATTCTCCAGCAGTTACAGAGGGACCAAGCCCACGCTGTGACTCCCGACAAAAGTCAGTTCCGATCGTTAAGCGATGCGGTGCAGAGACTGCTCTCCTACCACGTGTGCCAGGGCTCCATGCCCACGGAGGAAGACCTGACGAAAGGTAAACACGGCTCTGACTTCAGGGGACCCTCTAACGCCAGGCGCCCTCCCTCTGCAAGAGCCGGTAGAGGGGCTGCATCACAGACCCAGCCTGTCCCCAGTGTTCCCAGTGTCCCCGTCTGTGTTTAGGATTGTGGCTTATCCTTCTCGTATTCTGGGAAGGGGACACCTAGATATCAGAATGTTTTGTGGACAGATTGGGGGCACAGGATGCAGTGCACCTTGACATTGAACTGTGCTGCCTGTCCCAGGCAGTTCACGTCCCTGTCCCGGCTGCTGCACGTGGGAGGAGGCGGAGATGGCCTCAGCTCTGTCTGCTGATGGTTGCTGCTGGCCTGTTACATGGTTCTATTTTACAGCTGGTGTTAGCGGCATTACGTTGTTGTTCTGCTTTAAAGTTAAAATGGGCTATGTGGATGGTGGGGGGAAAACAGTGAAGAAGCATGATGTATGAGCAAGGAAAAAGGGAGTCTAAGAAGAGAAAATGGCCACAGATCCACAGGCTTGACTAGTGGAGAAGTAGTGCTTCTCGCTGTGAAGAAGTAGAAGCCTGGGCGTGATTTACACTTTCTTACTGCTTTTCTTCCTGTCTCTCTTCAAAGTGGACAATGAATTCGAAACAGTTGCCACGCAGCTCCTAAAAAGGACCCAAGCAATGCTTAACAAGTACAGATTCCTGCTCCTCGAAGATGCCATGGTAAAGAATTGTGCTGCCAAGAGCTCCCCAGGTCACAGCGACTGTCACAGGGGAAGAGTTCAGGGGATGAGGTTATCAGACATAATTTACAGGGCACAGATGGAGGCCGGCATTGTGGTGTAGCGGGTGGAGCTGCCACCTATGGCACTGGCATCCTATATGGGCTCCTGTTCCCTCCTGGTGCCCTGGGGAAAGCAGCGGAAGATGACCCGAGTGTTTGGGCCCCTGCTGCCCGTGTGGAGACCCAGATGAGGCTCCTGGCCCCTGGCTTTGTCCTGGCCCAGTGCTGGCTGTTGCAGCCAACTCAGGAGTGAACCAGCAAATGAAAGATCTCTCTCTCTGTAACTCTGACTTTCACATGAATAAATAAATCTTTTTTTTAAAGGCACAGGTGTTCAGATTATAGAAATATTTAGACTAGCTGCATGTAACGGCAGCCAGCATCTGCTGTGCCTTCCTTGGTAAATCACATTTCATCAGGACTATTATTTTCTCATTTAACGAATGAGGAAACCAGGACTTTGGTTAAATAACTGCCTACTAAGTTTGCAGGGTTGTTGGCAGAGTTGGGACGCAGCCCAGGACCCTGTGGGCCCCACACTGATGCCGCCCCTGCCTTTTATCCACCCAGAGGTGCAGCAGGTGGACTGGAGGCGCCTGCAGTGAGAATCATTCAGCACAACATAGGCAAGACCAGCTGATGGCAATGTTAAAATCTGTTTTAGGGGATCATGAACATACCATAAAATTCACATTTAATTTTAAATGTATTTATTTTCTCTGAAAGACAGAGAGAGATCGCCCATCCACTGGCTTACTCAAAACAGCACTGGCCAGGCTGAAGCAGAAGCCAGGAACACAATCCAGGTCTCCCATGTCGGTGGCAGGGGCCCAAGTACTCGGGCCTCCCAGGGTGCTGCCTCCCAGGGTGAGCATTACCAGGAAGCTGGAGTCAGGAGCAGAGCCAGGACTTGAACCCAAGCACTCTGGCACTCTGAAGTGGCGTGGTGTCTTCTGTTTTTGTTTTTTGCTTTTTTAAGATTTATTTATTTATTTATTTGAAAGGCTGAATTATAGAGAGAGAAGGTGAGACAGAGAGAAAGAGAGCTCTTCTATCTGCTGGTTCACTCCCCAAATGGCCACCACAACCAGGGTAGAGCCAGGCCAAGCCAGGAGCCTGGAACTCCACCTGGGCCTCCCACATGGGTGCAGGAGCCCATGCATCTGGGCCATCTTCTACTGCCCTCCCAGAGACATTGGCAGGGAGCTGGGTCAGAAGGGAAGCAGGGGCCAGCACTGTGGCCTAGCGGGTAAAGCCACCACCTGCTACGCCAGCATCCAGCTCTCTAATGCACCTAGGAGAGCAGAGGAAGATGGCCCAAGTGCTTGGGCCCCTGACACCCTTGTGGGAGACCCAGATGGAGTTCCAGGTTCCTGGCTTTGGTCTGGCCCAGTCCTGGTCATTGTGGCCATTTGGGAAGTGAACCAGTAGACGGAAGAGCTTCCTCTATCTCTCTGTCTCTCCCTCTCTCTGTAATTGTGCCTTTCAAATAAATAAAATAAATCTTAAAAAAAAAAAAAAAAAAAAAGGCAGCCTGACCCCAACTCAGCACTCTTATGGGCTGCTTGCATCACAAGGTTGACTGCTTAATCCACTGTGCCACAACACTGGGCCCCTGAAATGGCGTCTCAAGTGTACATCTCAAATTCAAGTTTAATTTTTTTAAAATATTTATTTATTTTCATTTTATTTGGAAAGCAGTGAGGGAGAGAGACAGAGTCCACAGAGAGAGAGAGACCTTTCATCTGGTAGTTCATTATTCAAATGCCTGCAGCAGTGGGGCTGGGCTGGACTGAAGTCTTCATCCCAGATCTCAGTCCAGGTCTCCTGTGTGGGTAGCAGGGACCCGGCTAGTTGAGCCATCACCTGCTGCCTCATAGGGAACACGTTAGCAGGAAGCTCAATTCAGAAGAGGAGCCAGGACTTGAACATGTGCATGTTTCAAGTTGCATCCTTAACCACTGTGTTTTGTTTTGTTTTGACAGGCAGAGTGGATAGTGAGAGAGAGAGAGAGACAGAGAGAAAGGTCTTCCTTTTGCCGTTGGTTCACCTTCCAATGGCCACCGCGGCAGGCGCGCTGCAGCTGGCGCACCGCGCTGATCTGAAGGCAGGAGCCAGGTACTTATCCTGGTCTCCCATGGGGTGCAGGGCCCAAGCACTTGGGCCATCCTCCACTGCACTCCCTGGCCACAGCAGAGAGCTGGACTGGAAGAGGGGCAACCGGGACAGAATCCGGCGCCCCGACCGGGACTAGAACCCGGTGTGCCAGCGCCTCAAGGCGAAGGATTAGCCTAGTGAGCCGCGGTGCCAGCCCAGATTTAGTTTTAAAGTGTGCAACTGGATGGTTTTTATTAGACTCAACAATAGATTGTCTCTTTCACAACCATCAGCACTGTCTAATTCCAGAACCTATTCATCACCCAAAGTAGAAACTAAAATTAATCTTGAAACATCAATTAGAGAAAGGAGTAAGATATTTCAGGAAATAACGGAAAGACCAACCTATTCTGTTTTGGAAGTAGTTCTAAATTGCATAAACGTTAACCTATAAATTGGTCTGTTACAAGTCATTTTGAAGTTGAGATCAACTTGGAAAGTGTATCTTGGAAGATTGGTTGAATGACGTGACACACTTATACAATATAGTGTCAGAGTGTGTGTGTACTTAAATACCTGTATCTGGGTTGGGGGTTTGTCTGGATGCCACTTGGGATGCCCTCAGTGCCTATCAGAGTACTTGGGTTCCAGTCCCAGCTCCGATTCTTGTTCCAGATTCCTGCTAATGTGCACCCTGGGAGGCAGCAGGTGATGGCTCAGGTAGTTGGATCCCTGCCGGCTACGATGGAGACTTTGACTGAATTCTGAGCTCCAGGGTTTGGCCTGGCCCAGCTCTGACTTCTTGTGGGCATTTGGGGAGTATTGGGGAGTGAACCAGAGGATGGAAGAATATCTCTCAATCTCTCTTTCTCTCTCTTTCTTTCTTTCTTCCTTTCTTGCTTTCTTTCTCTCTCTCTTATTCTCTCTCTCTCTCTTTCTTTGTGTCTGTCCTGCTTTCCCCCTTTCTCTGCCTTTCAAATAAATTTAAAAATAAATTTTAATGTAAGTTTTTAAAGATTTATTTATTTTATCTGAAAGGCAGAGTTACAGAGAGCGAGAGATCTTCCATCTGCTGGTTCACTCCCCAAATGGCCACAACAGCCCGAGCTGGACCAGACCAAAGCTAGGAGCCAGAAGCTTCTTCCGAGTCTCCCACATGGGTGCAGGGGCCCATCCTCCATTGCTTTCCCAGGTGCATTAGCAAAGAGCTGGAGCAGAAGTGGAGCAGCCGGGAATCGAACCGGCACCCACATGGGATGCCGGCGCTGCAGACATCTGGTTAACCCACTATGTCACAGTGCCAGCCCCTAATGTAATATATATATTTAAGATTGTGCCACCGAAGTGTCTAACAGTTCTCATATGTTCAACCATTTCTGAAACAAAACTCTGAGACATCAAAAAACACCAGCTGTGTCACTGGGGAGGAAAGGGCCAGATCATCTTATAGCTGCTCCAGATTTGATTCTGGACGGCAAAGCTTCAATAACAGGGAGAGCCTTTATAAAAATACACCGTAAAGCTTAGCAGAATAGAAAAGGGAGGTCACCCTACTGGGAGGATTTCTAAGGAGGAAAGCAGGTGTATTGAGCAGTCCGTGGAGCTGCCACCATCGTGTGCAAGCCAAGCGGTCTGTGAACGCGTGCGTGTCCTCCAGGGGAGGCGCTGGGTGCTGGCGGTGTCCAAGGCACGCATGGAAGGGAAGCTTGCGTTTTCATGCCCTGTAGTTACCTTGAGAATTGTGTACCAGCGTAAAAATTACCTCTCCCAAAAAACACATTTTTAAATAATGCATCAGATGTAAGCAGATGAGATGGGACTAGGTGGGCACCCAGAACCTAGACAGCAGAGTGGCATTTCTGATGGCCTCATTCATCCAAAGACGCAGAGAGATGTTTGCTCCTAGGCAAAGGCCCTGAAATGACTGCCGCTCTCGCTTGCAGCGGATCAACCCCTCTGCCGAGATGGTGATGATCGACCGAATGTTCAACCAGGAGGAAAGAGCGTCCCTGTCGCGGGACAAGCGGCTGGCCCTCGTGGACCCTGGTAAGGCGCGTCAGTGAGCGTGGGGACAGGGGCTGCACTGTGGGGCCACAGGGCCGTGGGCTCTGTCATGGCTGACTGTTGGCTGAGACTTGCGGGTAGAACAGGAGTTCTGGGGCCGCGGGGCTGGGGAGGGGGCGGCCCAGAGAGAAGAGTGGTGCGCGCGTACTCGGAGGACATCTCTTCTAGGAAATCCAGACTGGAATTTTAGTTCAGCTAGATGATTTTTTTCCCTACTGTAAGCTTACAGTTCTCCCTCCTCCTGTCATTTCTGAGAACAGAAGGCTGCCCAGAAATGAGCACGGTCAGCATGCTAGCGAGTGCCTGGCTGTGTGCAGGTTACAGCTGGGGGAACAGCAGTGAAACCGGGCCGGACCCCAGCCCGCAAACGGGCCGTCCTCCCCCGGCAGCTGCCTGCCAGCCACAAGTGTCCGCATTTGCCCACATTCTTCTGCCTTTTAACAAGGAATTCCTTTTTTTTTTTTTTTTTTAATTAATTTATTTATTTGAAAGTCAGTTATAGAGAGGCAGAGGCAGAGAGAGAGAAGGAGGTCTTTTTCCATCCACTGGTTCACTCCCCGAATGGTCACAGCAGCCAGTCGCTGGGCCCATCAGAAGCCAGGAACCAGCAGCTTCCTCCAGGTCTCTAACAAGGGTGCTGGGGCCCAAGCACTTGGGCCATCTTCCACTGCTTCCCCAGGCCACAGCAGAGATCTGGATTAGAAGTGGAGTAGCCGGGACTCGAACCAGTGTCCACATGGGATGCTTGTACTGGAGGCGGCAGTTTTGTCCGCCATGCCACAGCACCGGCTGCAACAATGAGTTGTAATTTTTCCTAGCCTCTACAATTTCTTAAATCAAATGATGTTGTGGTAATTCAGAGAATAGGAATCTTACCCACCCTTTCACCATCTTATAAAAGGAATGCCTTCCTCTCCACATTTTTTCCAGCTCTAGATAGGATTTTGTAGTCTAATTTTCTTGCATGCCATGTATCTGAAGTTTTTCATCATGTTGCTGTAGTCTTGGAAATAATATTTCCTATATTTTATTATAGTAGCTTGTTAATTTATTTCATCCCCTTACTATTGGACTATTAATTTTCTGTGGCTTCACTCTCATTTCTCTAATGTCTTTTCTGGCACTAAAGTATAAAAGTTCTATCTTGGCCAGCGCCGCGGCTCACTAGGCTAATCCTCCGCCTAGCAGCGCCGGCACACCGGGTTCTAGTCCCGGTCGGGGTGCTGGATCCTGTCCCGGTTGCCCCTCTTCCAGGCCAGCCCTCTGCTGTGGCCAGGGAGCGCAGTGGATGGCCCAGGTGCTTGGGCCCTGCACCCCATGGGAGACCAGGAAAAGCACCTGGCTCCTGGCTCCTGCCATCGGATCGGCGCGGTGCGCCAGCTGCAGCGCGCCGGCCGCGGTGGCCATTGGAGGGTGAACCAACGGCAAAGGAAGACCTTTCTCTCTGTCTCTCTCACTGTCCACTCTGCCTGTCAAAAAAAAAAAAAGTTCTATCTTGTATTTGATGTGGTTCAAGAAATTGACAAATAGAATATGAGGGGACTTCAAAAAGTTTATGGGAAATACATATTATGAAAAAAACTTCATGGTTTCACACATGTTGCCTCAAAATAACTTTTCAATTTCATTTTTCCATGAGCTTTTTAAAAAAAATACATTTATTGATTTGAAAGAGTGACATAGAGATCTTCCATCCACTGTTTATTCCCCAAATGGCCACAGCGGTCAGAGCCAGGCCAGGCTGAAGCCAGGAGCCAGGAACTCTACCCAGGTCTCCCATGTGGGTGCAGGGGCCCAAGCACCTGGGCCATCACCTGCTGTCTCCCAGGGTGCATTAGCAGGGAGCTGGATCAGAAGTGGAGCAGCCAGGAGCTGACCTGGCACTCGGCTATGGAATGCCAGTGTCTCCAGCAGTGGCTGAACCTGCTGTGCCACAATGCCTTCTATGAACTTTCTGACGTCCCCTCAAACCCGCGGGCCTCACACTCGGTCTGCAGGGAGAGGCAGCAGGATCCTCCAATATTCCCAGAAAAGAAGAGAATAACATAGGGTCGGTTTCAGTCCCTTTTTCTCGGGACCTGAACTCTCTCTCCTATTGCCTTTTTTGGTGACTTGGCTTAGACCAGCCCTCCCTCTTCCTTCCCCCTTCCCCCGCCTCTGTGCCCCGTGTACCTACAGAGCCAGTTGGTTGAATGGAGTCATTTTTTAGAGTACAAGCCTGTATTCCCTAGATCTCCTGTTTTGAATTTGGTCAGCAAATTCCCGTCCACTGCATACATACGCGGTGTGGTTTTTTGAAAGCCGTATTTCGCTTCCTTACTCTGAGTGAATACTCTCTCCGCCCTGCGTGACAGCAGCCTGCCTGCCTCCGTCAGTGCCCGCAGCCCCTGTGCCCACCCCGTGCCCACCCTGTGCCCCGAAGCTGCGCAGGCGCTTCTCTGGCCGCCCAGGGCTCAGGCTCCCCACTGTGCTTCCGCAAATAGCGTTTGGTCTGGGCGCAGCGGTGCTGGGTGCCTGGCACACGGCTGCAGGGGTGCAGGTGCCTTCCGCCCTCCCCACGCTTGCCCCTTCCCAGGGTCCCGTGCTGGAGGAGGAGCCAGGCTGCCACCAGCCCCCAATTTGCGTTTTCAGACCTTCTGAAAGCAGCCATTAACAAAAATGGACAGAAAATAACCTGCCCTGCCCTGCCCACCGGGTGTTCCCACTTGTCATCCGGCAGCTTCCTCCTCAAAGCTGCGGCTCTGTAACCTCGGTCACTCCTGCAGGGTGCTCGGGGTGCCGGTCGGCTGGGGGTGGGGCAGGGTGGCCGCTGAGGCTCGGTCGGGCGGTCCTCCCCTTCGCTCCTTAACGTCCTCTCTGTTCCCATCGCCAGAGGGTTTCCAGGCTGACTTCTGTTGCTCCTTCCAACCCGACAAGGCCGCTGCAGAGCCCCAGTTCTGCAGGAGCGACCAGCACGGCAGCAGGACCCCCAGCTCGCTCCATCTGACGGCCAAGGCCCCGGGCAGGGACCGAGCCAAAGCCGGCGTGGCAGAGCCTGCGAACCATGACCAGTTTCCTCTAGTGCCTAATCACATCGTGGTCTCTGCGGAGGGAAGCATTTCTAAAAAAGCAGAAGGCCTCGGCAGAGCACTGAAGTTGGACAAAGCGGGCTTGGTGCAGTACCGGAGCACCTCGGACGAGAAGGGCAGCCGGAGAGAGCCCCTGAAGGCCCGCGAGTGCTCCCCCGGCCCCGAGGGGCCCCGGAAGCCCTCCTGCAGGCCGGAGCCCGGCGCCGAGGGCCCGCTCGCCAGCATCCTGGGGGAGTCCCCCTCGGAGCTGGCGTGTAACAATTCCTTCCAGGACAGAACCTTGAGGAGTTCCCCAAAGAGCGACGTTTTACACACGGACGTCATGAAGGGGTCCGGAGAGCCCCAGCCGGACCTCCAGCTCACCAAGAGCTTGGAAACGACGTTTAAGAACATCTTGGAACTTAAAAAGGCCGGGCGGCCGCCCCAGAGCGAGCCCGCGGTCAGCGGCTCTGTCGAGTTAGATTTCCCCAACTTCTCGCCAATGGCTTCGCAGGAAAACTGCCTGGAAAAGTTCATCCCGGACCACAGCGAAGGCGTCGTCGAAACTGACTCCATTTTAGAAGCAGCTGTAAATAGTATCCTAGAGTGTTAATAGCAGCAGCGCCCCCTGCCGCCCGCCCCGGACACGTTCCCTTCCTCCCTGGCAAAAGCAAACGGAACCGGCCTCCTGTCTCCAGCGCGCTTGACCGTTCATCACAGGTGGTTCTTTCTAATCTCAGTCCTGTTCCTTGTTTAAGAGCAATACTCGTCGTGGTCACAGGGAGACCCCTGGAGCAAAACGAATCCTTGTTAGCAAGCAGTCTGATAGGCCCGACACATTTCAAGTGTTCTCCAAGTGCTTATGGTCATTTTTTAAATTTATTTTATTTTAGTTTATTTTTTTAAACACTGTAATTCAATGAAACCACAGTATGCCTGGCCCTGGGTAAAATTTTGACAATCATAAGTCATTTGAAAAATACAGACTTATTAAAGAAAATCAAACAGCACTGATAGAAGCTACTTTTTAAAAGAATATCCCACTGCATCTCCAAATTTAGCCTTTGGGGTTTTTCAGTTTTGTTCGGTTTGGTCATCTTGACGGTTTTTTTGTTTGTTTTTTGTTGGGGGAAAGACCACGTGACTCTTCTCCCCAACCCCTCACCCCCACAGCTGGCTCTGAGCAGTTAGTTGCTGGCTGCTGGCGGCCCCTGTGGCCCCTCCCGGGAGGAGCCAGGAGCAGGGAATCCGGGCCCCCCCGTGGGTCATTGCAGTGCTCCCCATGCTTTCCAGCATCTCCGCGCTGACCTCGGGCTAGGGAGTGCTCCCTCCTTTGTTGCCACAGCATGCTGTGAGATCCTTCCACCAGGCTAAGGAAAGGCACAAAAAACGAGTTGAGTGGCGCAGTGTTCGGGGAGGCCGGGAGAGAGCCATGAGGATTCCAATATGTATATATGTACAAGCATACATATATGTGAGCTACCGAGAAAAAAACACGAGTTTTGCATTCTCTAATTGGACGTAGCCAACATCCGATGTCTGTTTCTGTTTGTCGCTGGGTTCTGTTTCATCTGACCTCTCTCCGCACCCTCTCCCACAACAAACAGCAGCGCGTGCGTTTGAACACTATGTTGTAATTTTTCAGTTTAAACTTTAAGCGGACTTTGGCCCTGTTTATGCTTCTTCTTGTCTGCGAGCAGCAGCCGCCCCCGGCAGTAATCATTACCAAAACACAGACAAACCAAAGGTTACCAGCCAGCCCACCACTGAGAGGCAAGATCTGAGACACAGGATTCCCCTGAGAGCCAAAGGATGCGCCCTGGCAGGGTTCATGTTCAAGGGCCCTGTTCCCATCCGTGAACATCCCGGAGAGCTCTATTGTTTGTACTTCTTTTAAGGGAGCTTTCCCAGGTTCCTTCCATCCCATTTCCGTTGCTACTTCCATTCTCCATGTTGTTGTCACCATCACTTACCTCCTGTCACTGGGAAGGCTACCTAACAGTATCTCATGTGCTCCCTCCCCCCTCGAGCGTGGGCGCATGTGTCTGAGCTGCGCGGACCCAGAGGCCACTTGGGACAGCGGTACACACTCACTGGCCCTCTCATCTATTCTGCTTCTCCCCTGGCTTTAGAGCTGTACCCACCGGTCTCCACCTTAGCATGTTGCCAGGATCTGCTCTGGCTGTCCCCAGATTGGGGGCACCCCCCATTGTCATCACGTTGGGCGTTTCTTTTCCAGATTGGCCTACGATGGAAAGGAAGGCTTCTGATGATAGAAAACAAACAGCAGCACAGAGCTGCCCCTCCCTGCCCCTCTGTCCCACCACGCAGAGAGGCTCGGTGAGACAGCCGGACTGCATCGTAGCAACGTCCCTTCCTCCCACCCCTGTGCCCGGCTAATAGATATCGGAAAATCTGGGCCATTTTGAGGTTACCATTTTTTCCTTGTTTGTGCCAATGTCCAAGTTGCAGGTTTCCCCTTTACCCTGTATTGTAACATATTAGAAAGATAAGTTGGTATTGCCAGTTGGAATTTTCTGTTTGGGCAGCCCTGGGGTAACACCCCGCCTGAACCCCGTGATTTCATAGGCTCTTCTCTTAGGGTTCATGCTCCCCTAATTCCTAGCAAGACCTAAAGATGGTCCCTCCTGATCAAATGTTTCTCATTGTGGAATTTGATGCCCAGAAGCCTTCTCAATAGGCTGCTTGTGAAATACATGAATTATTGCGAATCAGTGGAATTCTTAAGAGACAAGATAAGATTGATGTACAGTTGTCACTCATCTTTGTTCCCAGCCCTGCCCTGCCCTGCCCTGCCACCCCAACCCTCGCTTTTCTATACGCCATCTTAACAGAGTTTCTAACCACAAACACTTGTCTAGCAAATGGAGAGCCTAACTTACCAAAATGAAACTTGTAAATTTTTGTGTCCTTGTGTGTCAGTTTACTTTTTATGGAGGAAAGACTTTAGATAATGACAAATGAAGATTACAAAATGTACTTTACTCCTGTGATTAGGTTATGCGCACATGGGTCATGGCTCGCATGTGGAGCGCCCTCTGGTGGAGGGTGAGAGAGCTCAGCCTTGGATGGCCAGCATCCAGTTGTTCAGGTTCATTAGTCAAAGTTAAGTTTAAAACTACTTGTACTCAATAACAAAAATCATTTTATTTCTTTCTCTCTCTCTCTTTTTTTTCTGTTGTTGTTGTGGAAAAGTGTGAATTTGTTTTATTAAGCATTTGATTTTCTGTGTCCTTAAGTACTGCCTAAAGATAAAGCAAATTTTAAACTGGCAATTACGAAAAAGAAATATTTTAGCTCTGAAGAATTTAGTAGACTCTGTTAGATTAGGGAGGCCTTACAGACTGACTTGACTTAAATAAGAGGACGCGTCACTCGCTGTCAGTGTGGTGTGGGCTTTATTTGCTTAAATACCTTCATTTGTATAGTATGTCTCACTTGAAATTGCTTTGTATACATTTTGTAAAAATATTTATAAAATGTTTTGTAAAAAAAAGTATAACAAATTGCAGTTTATTTTGTTATGTTGGATAAATACTGTTAAAAGAAACCAGTCAGTAACTATATTGTTAATCCATGGTTAGGAAATGTTTAGTTGGAGATTACAAAATGAAACAACCATTGCAATACAGCCAAAGATTTGGGAAAATGTGCAACTGTGATTGTCTTGATTTTGCAAGTAGGAGTGGCTGCCTGGCCCGGAAGGAGCAGGTAAGTGTAAATGCCATTGCCAAAAGGCAGCACCGTCAGTGAGGGGCAGGGTTTTAATATCAGCCGTTCCAGCCAGTTACAAATGAAAACCAAGCTGCTTGGGGAGGAGACCCCCACCCCTACTCCTGTGGGCTGGGTCCTGGGCTCATCTGAGAACTTCATTGTTTCAACCAGGACGAGCAGAAAGCTAAGGAAGTAGATAAGAAAACTATTTTGTGTGAGGTTTATTGCAGCGTTAATAGGTTTCCCTTCATGTTAGATATTTGACCAAACTGCATGGAGCAGAACCTTTCTAACCATATCTGTAAAATCAATCCCATGAGTGCCTGCTGTGGTCCTGCCCACCCAGGTGGGCACCCAAATCGTTAGGGAATCTTCCAGAAGGTGAAGTATATTTCTGGGGGCAAATTTTTCTTTGGGGGATAGAATTCATGCTTATACTCTGTTATTTTTTTCTTTTTTTTTTTTTTTTTTTTTTTTTTTTTTTTTTTTTTTGACAGGCAGAGTGGACAGTGAGAGAGAGAGACAGAGAGAAAGGTCTTCCTTTGCCGTTGGTTCACCCTCCAATGGCCGCCGCGGCCGGCGCGCTGCGGCCGGCGCAGCGCGCTGATCCGATGGCAGGAGCCAGGAGCCAGGTGCTTTTCCTGGTCTCCCATGGGGTGCAGGGCCCAAGCACCTGGGCCATCCTCCACTGCACTCCCTGGCCACAGCAGAGGGCTGGCCTGGAAGAGGGGCAACCGGGACAGAATCCGGCGCCCCGACCGGGACTAGAACCCGGTGTGCCGGCGCCGCAAGGCGGAGGATTAGCCTAGTGAGCCGCGGCGCCGGCCTCTGTTATTTTTTTCTAAAGATTTATTTTATTTATTTGAAAGAGTTACACAGAGAAGTAGAGACAGAGAGGTCGGTCTTCCATCCAATGGTTCACTCCCCAATTGGCCACAACAGCTGGAACTGCACTGATCCAGAGCCAGGAGCTTCTTCCGGGTCTCCCACTCAGGTGCAGGAGCCCAAGCACCTGGGCCATCTTCTACTGCTTTCCCAGGCCATAGCAGAGAGCTGGATCAGAAGAGGAGCAGCCAGGATGCGAACTGGCGCCCATATGGGATGCCAGCACTGCAGGTCAGGGCGTTAACCTGCTGCACCACAGCGCCGTCCCCCCCCTCCCCCCCCGCCGCCGCCCCATTATGGTTTAATTGCTCCCAGACCCCAGCACTAGCAGCAGCAGGAAATCAAGGTGTGAGTAGGAAGCTGTTCCCATGTATTGAACGGAAGTCAGAACAACGACATCAGGAGATGGGGCCCTCAGTGTCATCTACAGTGTGGCCCCGAGGTCAAGCCTGTCTCCCTGCCAAGGAGACACCTCCAGGCCCCGCGCGATGGGAGTGTCCCCAGGATGAAGAGGTCAAAGGCAGGGTCATCCTGCTGCTCGGTGGGACCCGCATCCTCCCGCGACCCTGGGCTCAGGAGGCCTCTGAGGCAGGGAGAGTGGCCAGCGGGTGCCTGTGGGACTGGTGGAGGGGGGACATCAGGGAACAGGAGGAAACCTCTGCAGCCTCCAGCTGTGCTGTCCTCGGGGGGCTGGGCCCCACTCCAGGGTCTGGCTCTGCTTTAGCCCCGCGGTGCTCTCTCAGACGGGAGTTCAGCCCCCCTGGGTACCCAGTGAAGGTGGACGGCATTCACCAGCAGCATTTCTGGAGCTCTGGGCTGTGCAGCAGCTAGACCCCAGGATAAGCGAGAGTCAGAGTCTACAAGGAACAAGTGCACAAATCCCTGTCACTAGGGGGCAGCCTGGGGCTCAGGACAGCAGTGGGAGCAGACGTCCCACACTGCCCCTTGGCAGCGAGATGCAGTCTGTCCCTGCACGCCCTGACTCTCGGCATGGCTTTCTGCATGAAGTTCGAGAAAAGTGGGATGCTTCGTGCAGGGATGAGGAGCAAGGGTTTTGTAATTAAATGTGAAGTCCGGGGGGAAAGCTGGCTTTGCACACACGCAGACGTGGGAGCCCAGCCCAGGGTCAGGTGCATTCTGCAACGTGGGCCACCTGGCCACTCTCCTCTGTTGAAAGCCTCGGCTGTATTCCTCTGGGCGGCGGGAGTGGGGCCTCTGACAGCACCTGCAAAAGCAAGAACGTTCTCAGGGGAAAATCACCCCTGGGAAGGCCAAGGAAAGCAATGTCTCAGGCGGGCAGGAAGTAGGAGCAGAACCCGGAAGGTGGCCACCCAGCAGCAGATGCATCTCTGCAAGCTGCTCTCTGCCTCAGTGTCTTGGCCTACGAAGCAGGAAGATTGTCCTGGCCCTGTGCTTCCTAGGGTGGGAAACTGAACAAGTGTGGAGAGTGAAAATGCTAGTGCCAGATCACTTCGGAAATAATTCAGAGGGGCCAATTTTTCG
Source organism: Oryctolagus cuniculus (assembly GCF_964237555.1). Taxonomy (NCBI): domain Eukaryota; kingdom Metazoa; phylum Chordata; class Mammalia; order Lagomorpha; family Leporidae; genus Oryctolagus; species Oryctolagus cuniculus. The sequence continues at coordinate 127,111,304 of NC_091436.1, read as the reverse complement.
GTTTTGCTTTTGGCCTTACCTACTACATACTGTGTCCTTCCTCTGGCTGTCCTGTGTCTGTCCTCAACCCTCAAGGCTGTGCCCGTCACCTGTTCTCTCCCCATTCCTCCCCACTTCGGCTTGTTCTTCGTCAAGATCAAAAGCGGTTGGCCATGTTGTCTTCTCCAAGTCGTCTGCTCAACTCCCCTTCCTGCTGCCTGGTATCCCATTGTCGCTCTCAGAGGATGCACAGGGCAGAACTCAAAACAATGAAGCTACAAGAGTCATAACCCGAGAACAAGGTTGGGATAGATGGGAGATTACAGATGGAGCTCCGTTGCCGTGTGTTGGGTGAGGTGGTTTTGCCTTACTAGGAAGGCTTTGCTCAATTGTCTCTTAGGTAAAAGAGTAGAATCCCAAATAATCTGAAATTGAAGGCAGTACTGAAATAACTAATTCAAGGATATACTGAGAAAGGGATCCTGGAAGCTGGCGTTGTGGCATAGCAGGTTAAGCCGCTGCCTGCAACATTGGTATCCCATACGGATGCTGGTTTAAGACCTGGCTGCTCCACTTCTGATCCAGTTCCCTGCTAATGCACCTGGGAAAAGCAGCAGACGCTGGTCCAAGTGCTTGGGCCTCGGGTACCCACATGGCAGACCTGGAAGAGGTTCCTCGTTCCTGACTTAGGCCTGGCCCAGCCCCAGCCGTGGCTGCCATCTGGGAGTGAACCAGTGGATGGAAGATTCTCTCTCTCTCTAACTCTAACTTTCAAATAACTCAAGCTTTTAAAAATAATAAAAGAAAAGAAAGGGATCCTGGAGTCAATTCAGACAACCGCAAACTGTTGATCCTAGAAAGAGTCTTATTTGCAGGGCAGGCATTGGGTGCAGTGGCTTAAGCCACCACCTGTGTTGCCTGCAGTCCACAGTGGAGTGCTTGGGATCAAGCCCCACCTCCACTCCCAATCCAGCTTCCTGCTAATGTGCCTGTGAGGCAGCAGATGATGGCTCAACTACTTTGGTTCCTGCCACCCATGGGGAGACTCGGATAGAGCTCCGGTTCCTGGCTTCAGCGTGGCTCAGCCCTGGCTGTTGCAGGTATTTGGAGAATGAACCAGATAATGGAAGAACACTCACTCTCTCCCTCTCTGTTACTCTGCCATTCAAATAAATAATTTAAGTCAAATAAATAAGACTTTTAAAATATATGGCAGGTGTTTGGCCAAGCATTTAAGACACCACGTCCCATACCAGAAGGCCTAGGTTCATGCCTGCCACCAGATCCTGACCCCAGCCTTCCTGCTAATACAGAGCCCAGGAGGCAGCAGAAGGTGGCTCAGGGACTTGAGTCCTTGCCACCCATGTGGAAGACCAGGACATTGAGTTCCTGGCTTCTGGTTTTGATCAGGCCCAACCCCAGCCATTATGGACATTTGAAGAATAAATCAGCAGATGAGAATATACATATTCATTCTCTCTCTCTCTCCTTCTGCCTTTCAAGCTGCTGCTAGCAATGCCAGCCTCTGGCCCCTGCTCCTGATGTGGAAGACCTGACAGGAGCTCCAGGCTCCTGGCTTCAGTCTGGCCCAACCCAGACCATTGCAGCCCTTTGGGGAGTGAACCAGCAGATGAAAGATCCACCCCCCTCTTGCTCTCACTCTCTATCATTCTGCCTTTCATATTTTAACTAACCCTACCAACACCTTCTTGTCCATAAAAATACATCTATAGCCAAAAAAAAAACACCCAAAAACAACGATCTGAGACCATTCTTTTTCTCCTTATCTGTATTTTACTTTTTCTTTTTTATTTGAAAAGGAGAGAGAGAGAGAGAGAGAGAGAGAGAGAGAGAGAGACGGATCTGGTTCACTCCCCAAATGGCCAAAACATCCAGGGCTGGGCCAGATTAGGGTCAGGAGCCTAGAACTCCAGCCAGGTCTCCCATGTGGGTGCAGGGGCCCAAGCACTTGTGCCATTTTCTGCTGCTTTTTCCAGGTGCATTAGCAGGGAGCTGGATTGGAAGTGGAGCAGCCAGGACTTGAACTAGCACTCATATAGAATGGCACCAGCACTTACATAGGTTACCAGCCTTGCAGACAGTGGCTTACCCCACTGTGCCACGACACCCACTCTTGTATTTTACTTTTTCAAATGTAACCAGATGTCTAGTAGTATTACAGACAGGAAGAAGGAGACTCCAGGAAGTCTTAGAAGATGGAAGCTGTCTTGCCCCAGATTAGTTTCTTCTATCATCACTCTGTTCAAGATTCAAAATCCCAGAAAAGTTTCAAGTCTCAGGCCCCCTCCCACTGGGGAGGTGAGAAAGGGTTGGAAATGTCTTCCAAATACTACTTAAGTATTGGGAAGGCAAAGGTTTGTGTTTGATATCCCCCACTGCTTCCAAAGTTGTACATGATGAGGGCGAGCCCAGTTCCTAAGAGGAATGAGATGCTGTTAAGAAATGGGAATGGATGGAGGTGGGCAGGCCAAAAACCAAGAAACTTCCACTGCTGAGACTTCAGGACATGAAAACCAGCTCACTGCATACAATGGCCGTCTTCTAAAATGTATTTAACCAATCGCTACTGGTAGACAACTGAAGTGGCCGAGAAGAGAACAGAGCCTGTGAGAAAAGACTTAAAAAGACTATAAGGTTCTTGGGGCTGGCAATATTTATTTATTTATTTATTTGAGAGGGAGAGAGAGAGAGAGAGAGAGAGAGAGAGAGAACGCACTTCCATCTGCTGGTTCACTCCCCAGGTGGCCGCAATGGCTGGAGCTGGGCCGATCCAAAGCCAGGAGCTTCTTCCAGGTCTCCCATACGGGTGCAGGAGCCCAAGCACCTGGGCCATCTTCCACTGCTTTCCCAGGCCATAGCAGAGAGCTGGATTGGAAGTGGAGCAGCTGGAACTCGCACCAGCGCCCATATGGGATGCCAGCACTGCAGGCAGCAGCTTTACCCACTATGCCACAGCGCCGGCCACAGGACTAAGATTCTTGAGGTATGAATAGCTGTGCCACATTCTCATCAATAACCTCACTTTGAAAAGAAATCTCAGGCCAGCGTTATGGTGTAGTTGATAAGCCGCTGCCTACGATGCTGGCAGCCCATATGGGCACCAATTTGTGTTCCGGCTGCTCCACTTCCAATCCAGCTCCCTATTAATGTGCCTAGGAAAAGCAGTGGAAGAGGGCACAGGTGCTTGGGCCCCTGCACCCCATGGATGGAAGATGTCTGTCTCTCCCTCCCTTTTTCCAAAAAATAAATACTAAAAAAAAAAAAAAAAAAAACTTACAGAGCAAGCATTTGGTGCAGTGGTAAGTCACTGCTTAGGACATCTGCATCTCCTACAAGAGTGCCTGCTTTGAGTCTAGGCCATTCCACATCCTGGGAGGAGGCAGGTGAGGGCCCCAGCTGGTGGGTCCCTGCAACCCACATAGAGACCCAGACTGAATTCCAAGTGCTTTGGCCTGGCCCAGCCTTGGCTGTTGTAGATATCTGAGGAGTGAACGAGCAGATGGAAGATCTTTCTCCATCTGTCTCTCTGCTTCCAAAATAAAATGAAAATAAATAAATTTAAATTTAAAAAAGAAAACCTTGGATCTTCCCCAGTGCTAGGGTACATGATCAGTGCTCAGTAAACACAAACTCAGTGAACAATTTTTTTTTTTTTTTTTTGACAGGCAGAGTTAGACAGTGAGAGAGAGACAGAGAGAAAGGTCTTCCTTCCGTTGGTTCACTCCCCAAATGGCCGCCACGGCCGGGGCTATACCGATCCAAAGCCAGGAGCCAGGTGATTCCTCCTGGTCCCCCATGTGAATGCAGGGCCCAAGCACTTGGGCCATCCTCCACTGCCCTCCCAGGCCACAGCAGAGAGCTGGACTGGAAGAGGAGAAACCGGGACTAGAACCTGGGGTGCTGGTGCCGCAGGCGGAGGATTAGGGAAGTGAGCCGCGGCACTGGCCAATTTTCTTCCTTTTTAGAGGGCTCCCTCCCTTGTTCTCTGGGTCAGTCTGGTGGGGCAATGCCTTTGGCACTGAGAATAAGTACTCTCGTAGCACCATCTACTGGCATCAGAAAACCATTTCCCAAATCCTGACATTCAAAGTCCCATTTGAACATAAGTTATGTAGTCAAAAATAGAAGGATTTTGAACTAATGTTGATCCAAGTTGTGTTGTCTTTAATAAAGATGTTTGTCTCCAGCAAAGAAAAAATAAAAGACCCCACTCAGCTGGGAGTATTGTTCATGACCCTGAAATTCCTTCTCCCTTCAGGATTATAGTACCACAGATACCTGTTATCCATTAGACAGGGGAAGTAGCAAAGTACTGCCATTTCTGTCGTTTGTTTCCTGATTTAATGGATGGCCTACACCTCACGGTTCCTCCTGTTCGGCCTGTTTGTGAGACACATGGTGAGGCGCTGTGCGAATGAGCGTCCAGCGACAGTTCTGTGACTCTGAAGACTGTGCCCTTTGACGTTGATCCATCAGGTAGTGAGGAGCTCTGTCCATGGCCCTAACTGCTTGGACTGCTTACTAGCACCTACGGTATGATGTCTTGAGCAGTGAGCTCAGCCACAGTTCACAAGCCCCTGAAGGTGGTACCCACTGTGTTAACAGGTGTTTTATTAGAATTCAATTCCCCACCCTCCAGCAACACCCAATCTGTGGGCATCGGACCTAGCAGTTACTGTCTAGGTCCCATAGGAGGGTGCCTTGTTTTGATACTCCAGCTTTCTGCTAATGCAGACCCTGGGAGCCAGGGGTGATGACTCAAGTTTGGCTCTCTGCTACCCACGTGAGAAACCCAGTTTGAGTCCCTGGCCACTTGGCTTCAGCCTGTCCCCAACTGTTGTGGGAATCTGGGGAGTGAACCAGCAAATGAGGGCTCGCTCTCTCTGCCTCTCAAATAATCAAGGGGAAAAAAATACCAATCTAGTTAGGGGAACAAGTCAATGATATAGGATGGTGTTGACTTTAAGTGCTGTTAAATTACGACATTGCACTAGACCCATAGGATAAATACCCGGAGCCATCTGCAATTGTCACAATAAGAATAGGGGTTCTGCTGGCATTGCTAACAGAAGCCAGGGATGCAGCTACACATTATGCAATGCATAGGCAGTCCCAAGAACAACTACATTTTTGGCCCAAAACGTCAATTATGCAAAGATTGGAAAACTGGCACTAGAGCCTTAGGACCCAGGATGAGCAAGGCAGGTATGGCTCCCGCCCTGCCAGTAGCATGAAGAAATAATGAAAACCGAACACGGATGCGCTGAGGGAACAAACACATCTATAATTCAAAAACGAAAACACAACACCGCCACCTGGGACCACTCTCTTACACCATGAAAAGCATTCCGGGAGAGCAGAGACCACACCAGAGCCCTGCTAATCTGCCCCTCCCCCAACCCCGGAATCAACACCTGCATCTTAACAGGGTCCTGGCCATGGGAACGCCTGAGCAGCGATGCTCTGGCGCCTTCCAGACGACAGACGTGAGTCGTCTCCAAGGACTTGATGTAGACCCGGAACACGAGCAGCGCACATTCCCGGCGGCGGGTGCTACACGGGGGAAGAGTTCGCAGGGGGCAGTGTGGACTGCTAGTTTCAGCTCAGCCGCTCACTGTCAGACACTGTGCTAAGAGCATTGTAAGCTCCTCGGAACGCTGGGAGGTGAACGCCCCATGGCAGCCATTGCACAGGTAAGGAAACCGAGATACAGCGAGGTTAACCATCTCCCTCAAGGGTCCCGACGGAGCTGAGCGCACGGACTCGGGCAGCCTTATTCTTCACCGTAAGCCGCCTACAAACAACCGCTTCCATCCACACCCACACCAAAGCCGCAGCTCCCGGAGCTCCCAGCCCAGCGAAAAGGAGACCTCGCGCCTGCGCAGAGCGCCCGCCGGAAACGCCGCGTTGACGCGACAGCGGAAGCCCCAGGTGCATTGTGGGAAACGTGTTACTGTTCCCAGCTGATCCGCGGAAATGTAGTTTCAGTGAAAGCAGCTGGGTTTAGAAAATTGTGAAGGAAGCTCTGTGTAACTACTGTCAGGAATCAGGGTTGGCAGGCCCTCTTCGCAGCGGTTCCCGGCTGTAAGTAGGCGCCGGCCGTGCTGGTCCTCCAGAGTGCGGGCAAGTACGCATAGACGTCTCTATGGTCAAGTAAACGTAGAGCGGCTCCTCTCGGCAACAACTGGTGCGGTGCGCATGTGCAGTAGCTGCCGCTGAAGAAAGATGGCGGAAGAAGAGTGAGTGTTGGATGTTTTGGGTTTCTGGAGCGGGGCGTTGAGTATCCGATTCCATCCACGTGTTTATGCCTCGTTGGCGCAAACTAAGGTGGACTGTAGAGCAAGGACAGTTTAAAATGTTCTAGGTTACGGAGTGTGGGGGTGATGAGTGAGGCGCTGTAGGGCTGAGACGGGAAGGGGTCGTTTTGATGTTCGGGTTAGCTCCAGGGGCGAGGATTGACTTTCTGCAGCGGTGTAGACAGTGCGAGATTTCGGATCACCCACTCTTTAAGTAGTCACCCTGTATATGGGTCTACACTTGCCCCAGTCCCGTTGAGTTTCACTAGAGTCTTAATCGCTGCCAGAGTCTATGAAAGGCTTCGGTATTTTCTAAATAGATAAAAAGCCTCACTGATGTATACGAATCCAGCGACCTGGGGATTCCTGAGTTTTTAAGGCTTTGGGGAACGAGTGAACGTTACGAACCCGTTTGGAGATCGAAGGGTTCCCAGGAATTTCAGTCCTTGGGGCTTTTTTTATGGACGTGTTCCCCAAAGCCTAGGATATGGTTTTGGTGGGAACAATCCACTGAGTGTTCGTTTCATACATATTATTGCTGCTAATCTCAAATTTCTGTATCAGGCAAAGAAAAAGGATTCCATTGGTTCCAGAAAATCTCCTGAAAAAGAGGAAGGCTTATCAAGCCCTCAAAGCCACACAGGCAAAGCAGGAGCTTTTGGCCAAGAGGGAGGTAATGCCGGGAAGCCGGGAAAAAGGCGTTGGGATCTGTATTTGGTGAATCTTACTCAGCACGCATTGGTCTAGACTCGCCTTGGACAAGCCCCCACCCGCCCCATTGTTTCAGATGCTAAGTGTCTGGAGATAAGTATTTAGAGAACAAGAAACAGATGGTTGTTTTGTATTTCGTGGCACTTAACATAATGTTAGGTTCCATAAATACTTGTTGGTAAACACTGGCTGAAAGCACATTAGACTATTTATTTCTCAGAAATCTTAAGGATTCGCATTTTCTCATCTTTTCTTGGATTTCTCACTTCTCCCGCATGCTAGGATATTGCAATGAATCCGTGGGAAATGAAATTAAAAGATAACATTCTTTTGGTGCAAAAAATTTTGGAAACATACATATATTGGGTCTTCAGAAAGTTCATGGAGGGGTAGGAGTATAGTCTATCAGCGTTCCACATCGGAGTGCCTGGGTTCATTCAGTTCTTGGCTCCAGATCTGAACACCAGCTTCCTGCTCGGCAGACCCTGGGAAGCAGCAGTGAGGGCTCAGGTGATGTGGGCCCTCCCACCTGGGAGTGAAGACCCGCTTGAATTCCTAGCTCCTCTTGGCTGCTGTCTGCCAGGCACCTGGGGAGTTAACCAGCAGTTTGGGATTGGCTCACTCTCTCTCCCTCTGCCTCTCAAAAAAAATTCATAGGAATATGTACCTTATGTAAAAACTAAGCATCAACTTCAAAATTTTGGGCACCATAAGAAAGAAATCTTTTTTTTTTTTTTTTTTTTTTTGACAGGCAGAGTGGACAGTGAGAGAGAGAGACAGAGAGAGAAAGGTCTTCCTTTGCCGTTGGTTCACCCTCCAATGGCCGCCGCTGCAGCCGGCGCACCGCGCTGATCCTGGCAGGAGCCAGGAGCCAGGTGCTTTTCCTGGTCTCCCATGGGGTGCAGGGCCCAAGCACCTGGGCCATCCTCCACTGCACTCCCTGGCCATAGCAGAGAGCTGGCCTGGAAGAGGGGCAACCGGGACAGAATCCGGCGCCCCAACCGGGACTAGAACCCGGTGTGCCGGCGCCGCAAGGTGGAGGATTAGCCTATTGAGCCACGGCGCCGGCAAGAAAGAAATCTTAACTCCATTAAATACCCTCATAAGAATAGAGGAGGCTTGTTTGCTTGTCCTTGTAGAACACAGGGAGAAATACACTCTGTCAGTATCAGGAATGACAGCTGTAGGCATACAGATGACTGTAGGCAGAACATGCTGAAGATGACCGTCTGTCTTCTCTGACAGAGGAAAAGAAAAGAATTCAGGTTTAAGCGACTGGAGTCCTTCGTGCACGATTCCTGGCGGCAGCGACGGGATGCAGTCCGGCTCCGACGACTGAAAGTGAAACCTCGTGCCTTGGAAATGCCAGACAAGCATTCCTTGGCCTTTGTTGTACGGCTCCAAAGGTAGGGAACTGGTTGAGTTTTGGATTCCTTGAGGCTAGGGCAAACTTGATCCAGCGTTAGGCCCCTGTCTGGGAAGATACAGAGATGCTAGACCCCAAGCCCCTAAGGCAAATCGTGCCTGGAATTTAGAGTTGAGCACAGTGCAGAGTTTCTGTCTGCAGGGTTCAAGTAAGTGCCCTCAACGGGAAGGGCAGGGTAGTGGAGGCGGGGTGTTTGAGGATGCCCTCACTAAGGCAGGAACTTGAACCTGGACCTGAAGCACGTGAGGTTTACCAGGCACATGTGCAGAAGTTGGGGGGGTGGGGGCGGTGAGCCCTCCTTGTAGGAACTGAAACAGTGGAGTGGATAGAGCGTAATCAGCACTGGGGGGCACTTTCCACACTTGCTGGTACCGTCTAGCCGCACGTCCAGCTCTGCCACCTGCTGTGAAATATGTGGGTCTGAATATCTGACCCCGTCCTCTTCACCCCACTTATCACTGCTTATGAGCCCTTTCTCACTGGATTCCCCTGCTGTCCCACTCAGATCTGTGCTAGCCACCGCCCTCGGTGACTGTCGGGAAATCTGACTGTGTCTTTGACTTAAAACCTTGAGTAGCTTCCACTGTGTGTAGAAACAAGTCCAGCTTCCTTAGCCAGTCATGGGTAATCCTACATACCTTCTACCCCACAAATTCAGGGATCCCCTCTACGTTCCCATAGCACCCCAGACATTGCTGCACATCACAGGTAAGTGATGTGTTTACTGAGAGTGTCTCCTGAAACTGAGCTTTTACTATCATTTTTTAAGATGTGTTTTATTTATGTGAAAGGCACGGTTAGATCTTTTTGAAAAAAAAAAAAAAAAATTATTTATTTGAGAGGTAGAGTTACAGACAGTGAGAAGGAGAGACAGAAAGGTCTTCCTTCCACTGGTTCACTCCCCAAACAGTCACAATGACCAGAGCTGAGCTGATCTGAAATCAGGAGCTTCTTCCGGGTGCAGGGGTCCAAGTGCCTGGACCATCTTCTGTTGCTTTCCTGGGCTGTAGCAGAGCTGGATCAGAAGAGGGCAGCCAGGACCCGTGTAGGATGCCGACGCTGCAGACGGCGGCTTTACCCACTATGCCACAGTGCTGACCCGAGGCATAGTCAGATCTTTGATTCACTGGTTCACTCCCCAGATGGCCACAATGGCTCAGGCTGGGCAAGGTTGAAGCCAGGAGCCTGAAACTCTCTTTGGGTCTCTGTTGTGGGTGACAGGGGTCCAAGCACTTGGGCCATCTTCTGCTCTTTCCCAGGCGCATTAGCAGGGAGCTGGATCGGAATCTGGCTTGTCACAGGTGACAGTTTAACCTGCCACACCACAACGTTGCCCAAAGTGAGGTTTTCAAGATGTGGTCTGTGTCTTTCTGTGTGGATGCCCAGGGCAGTAGCCCACATTGCCGAGTACTTGTGGAACTGACCTGAGACAGAGCCTGACTGTTGCCGTTCACTTCAGGATTAACGGGGTGAGTTCACTGGTGGAGAGGACCATTGCAAGACTTCGCCTGAAGAAACTGTTCAGTGGCGTCTTTGTCCAGGTCACCCCCCAAAACCTAAAACTGCTGCGGATAGTGGAACCTTACGTGACCTGGGGGTGAGTAGGATTTCCATGTGAATTCACATCAGCTCGCAGGCGAGTGTGTTAAGTGCTCAGGGTTTCCTCCTCCAGGCTCATTCTGCTGTGACCACAGTCATCAGAAATCCAGAACCCTGGGACATGGGAGGGGTCAGCCATGCGGACAATGGTCTGCAGCAGCAGAGCTGGGCTTGTTTGCTGGCAGGCAGAGGCTCAGGTGGGTGAAGGAGGTTAGTTCTTAACTTCCGGAAGCTGAGCTGGGGCAGTGCTTGTGTGACAGCACTGCTCCTCAAGCACTAGACGCAGCAGAGGCACGGGTTTCATTTCCAGCTCCTCCACACCCTAGCAGACATCACCTGAGGCCGGAGTCGCAGACTTTCAGCCGGGTCGTAGTCTCTGTTCTTGCATGCTTGTTTTTTCCCAGAGAAATTTTTTTGCTCGGTGAGTATTTGTATCCAAAAATTTAATTACATAGTCAGGGCCACTCTAGTTTTTTAATCTCCTCCTTCCTGGATTCCCAAGCTCCTCGGCTGGAATGGAGTGGGGGAGAACTTCCCAAACCTTTCCCCTCGGCCAGGCTGCAGGACTAAGTGACCTGTGTGCTACACGGAGCCCACTGAATGTAACGTGACCGCGGTACTGCAGTGGCTAAGGCTCTACTTTATTCTGCCTTCCATAGATTTCCAAATCTGAAGTCTGTCCGGGAACTCATCCTGAAACGTGGGCAAGCAAGGGTCAACGATAAGAGCATCCCTCTGACAGACAACACCGTGATTGAGGAGCACCTGGGTAAGTGCTGTGGTTAGGGGTCAGTTAAGGCAGAAAGCGGGCGTCTTGATGTTGGACCCACGGTCTGTCTTTGGGGTCCCAGGAACCTGCCATAGCGCCCAGCTCTGCATCTAGAGCTGTTATGCTAGACCAATGTCGAATAAAGGAATTTGTGCCCTTGCATTTCTTAGGGAGATTTGGTGTCATCTGCTTGGAAGACCTCATTCATGAAATTGCCTTCCCGGGGAAGTATTTCCAGAATATTGCGAGGTTCCTGCGCCCTTTCCAGCTGTCAGTGGCCCGTCATGCTAGCAAGAACAGAGTGGGCTTCCTCAAGGAGATGGGCTCACCTGGCTATCGGGGTGAACGCATCAATCAGCTCATCCGCCAGCTGAACTAGACCCAGGTGAGGCAGGGCACGGCTGCCCTTGGCGGACTTGTGATGAACCATTCCTTGCCGTGGAATAGTTGTTTTGTTTTTGTTTTTTACAGGTAGAGTGGACAGTGAGAAAAAGAGACAGAGAGCAAGGTCTTCCTTTGCCGTTGGTTCACCCTCCAATGGCCACCACGGCCGGCGCACTGCAGCCGGTGCACCGCGCTGACCCGATGGCAGGAGCCAGGTGCTTTTCCTGGTCTCCCATGGGGTGCAGGGCCCAAGCACTTGGGCCATCCTCCACTACACTCCCTGGCCACAGCAGAGAGCTGGCCTGAAAGAGGGGCAACCGGGACAGAATCCGGTGCCCCGACCAGGACTAGAACCCGGTGTGCTGGCACGCAAGGCGGAGGATTAACCTATTGAGCCACAGCGCCAGCTGGAATAGTTGTTTTTGCATTTACTCTTTGAGAGTATTTCAGAGTAGCCTTGACTCTGGAGGGGAAGAGGAGGCTGGTCTCATGGATGGAGACCTGCTTGGAACAGTGACTGCCCAATCAGATCATGAGGCTGTGCTTATCCTAAGAGTTACAGGCTAAAAAATGTTCACTAACATGGAACCTTCTATATTGCTTTGGTCATTTAGCCGGAAATGGAGAAGAAATATTATTTTAAAAACTAGGGCCAGTATTGTGGCATAGCAGGTTAAGCCTCCACCTGCAGTGCTGGCACCCCATATGGGTGCCAGTTTGGAGTCCCAGCTGCTCCACTTCCAATCCAGCTCCCTGCTAATGTGCCTGGGAAAGCCTGGGAACATGGCCCAAGTGCTTGGGCCCCTGCACCCGCATGGGAGACCTGGATGAAGTTCTTGGCTCCTGGCTTTGGCCTGACCCAGCGCTGGCTGTTATAGCTATCTGGGGAGTGAACCAGCAGATGGAAGATCTCTGTCTCTTCTCTAACTTTTCCTCTCAAATAAATAAAATCTTTAAAAAGTAATAATTTTTTAAGAAAAAAATAAAAAACTAACTTCAGGGCAGATGTTTAGCCTAACCATTAAGACCCCTGCATCCCACATCTAGGTCTCCATACCTGGCTCTGGCTCCCGACTCCAGCTCTCTGCTGATAACAGAGCCTGTGGGGCAGCAGGTGATGGCTCAAGTACTTGGGTTCCTACCACTCAGTGTGGGAGACCTGGATAGCGTTCTCAGCTCCTGGTTTTGGCTGGCCAAGCCCTGGCTGTTGACATTTGGGGCATGAATTAGCAGATTGGAGTTCTCTATGAATCTCTAATAAATTGATTTTCAAAAATAATTTCCGCCGGCGCCGCGGCTGACTAGGCTAATCCTCCGCCTAGCGGCGCCGGCACACCAGGTTCTAGTCCCGGTCGGGGCGCCGGATTCTGTCCCGGTTGCCCCTCTTCCAGGCCAGCCCTCTGCTGTGGCCAGGGAGTGCAGTGGAGGATGGCCCAGGTGCTTGGGCCCTGCACCCCATGGGAGACCAGGAAAAGCACCTGGCTCCTGGCTCCTGCCATCGGATCAGCGCGGTGCGCTGGCCGCAGCGCGCCGGCCACGGCGGCCATTGGAGGGTGAACCAACGGCAAAGGAAGACCTTTCTCTCTGTCTCTCTCTCTCACTGTCCACTCTGCCTGTCAAAAAAAAAAATAATAATAATTTCCAAAAAGTTGAAGAAATCTGAACTCTCTGAAATTGTTTTTTATGCTGCTGTTACTCTCGTAATACTACAGTTGTGTTTTTCTTCCTCAGGATATCTGGAAAGATTTTTTTTGGAATTATTATCAAGTATCTTCAGAGAAGATTTTCTTCCTTATCCCCGGAAATTGGAAAGGACAGATCAAGGGAAAGATAGTTGTGATCATGGCAGGCACCTCATCCCTACCCCGTTCCAAGGAGAGGTTCCACTGTCTTCCATCTTGGGTGCTGCCTCCTCTGGACTCAGCACCGACCATTGAAGAAGGAGTCTTCCTTTGTCACAGCTTCTGTCCTGGCATTTGATTTTGGTGAATGACTGGCCGGAGCATCTGTCAAGATTTCCCAGGACTTGGGGGCTGCCAGGGCCTTGTTTTGAAGAGACTTGAAATACAGTTAGGAAGCAGAGCACCAAAACAGTGCTGTGTCTGCTGTGGATCCATGTTCCAGCTGCTCAGTGACGACTGCAGGCACTCTCACTTGGCTGGCTTCTCAATGTGTCTGATGGCTTTTCTGTTCTAGCTTGGAGCTGCCGTACTCCTTTTCTTAGCTCAGAATTTTTCAAAGGAAGGATCCCTTCACCGGGCAAACACATACCCAAAATTTTACTTGGAATTTCAGGGAGCTCATAGAACCCCTCTCAGGCAGCTGAGCCCCCGGGGCGAAGAAGTCCGGCTCTTAAGGAGGGTTGGTCTCCCAGGCCTTCATCTTGCTAATCTCTGGTTCCGTATCCTACAGAATACCAGAGTTGACCAAGGTGGCTTTTCCCCATCAAGCCAGTTGGGTGTTTTCCGCTAGCACACTGGCAGCTCTTGTGGCTTCTTGTGCCATCTGTAAGTCTGGAAATGCCCACCCTTTCCCCCTCTGGCTTGGGGGTTGAATTTCCTGGTTTCCCTGATGATTAAGCATCAGATCAGGAAGTGGCGAACCATTTTCTCAGTTTGGTTTGAGTGAAATTAGCACTGGCTTTTTAAGGCCCCAAATAAACAGCTTAGTTGGACCTTTTCCTTTCATATTCTAGACCCCAGAAGTCTTGCTCTTTATCCTGTTGATGACATAATAGGCCAGCAACAAGAGTTATGGGGAAATTAATCCTGGGGAGGGAGGGGTCAGTCAGTCAGTACATCTTTGTCTTTCATCAGCGGTCCAGCCCTAAATTGCCTCAGCTTGTGATCTAAGCAGTTGGTGAGGATGTGCCAGGCCTAAGTTAAACAGGAAAACCTGCTTTAGGGCTGTGTTCCTGGGTCCCTTCAAATCAACTTTGCTTTAATTTTGGCTCATGGAGCCCTTAAACATAGCTGTGAAATGAGTTAGCAGTAAAACAATGCATTAAAACATGCCAGGTTGTGAGGTAATTAATTAGGATGGTTGGCTCCAGAGTTCACCTGGCAGAAGATGTCACTCTTATACTGTAAAACATTGTGAAATCGGATTACTTTAAAATGATGTATTACCAAGTCATGGAAAAACAGTCGTGAGTCTGAAAACACAGGCCTTGTACCTCAGACCTGTCATACTAAATACGAGGACAGGCTGGGGTTGTGGCACAGTGGGTTAAGGTGGCTGCTTGCAATGTGGACATCCCATGTAAGGGCACCAGTCGGATCCAGCCTGCTCCACTTCTGATCTGGCTCCCTGCCACCCCTGAGAGAGACCTGGATGGAGAGTGCTGGGCTGCTGGCTTTCGCCTGGCCCAGCCCAGCTGTTGCAGCCATTTAGGAAACAAACCAATGGGTGGAAGACCTCTCTCTCTCCCCCTCTGAAAAATATTTTTTAAAAAAATAAATATGGGAACAATGTCTCTGCTCTTCTGCACAATGAAGCTGATACCCTCTAGCCAGTCTGGTTATTGAATTATGCCAAATAGAAGTAAGTGTATAGTTCTTCGTGAATAAAAAGTTTTCATAAGAATCGTGCTGTTCTTAATGTACCACGACACAGTTTCCTGGACAAATGGGACTAGATTTATTGCTAGGAAAAGCTAGCCTATGACACAGTCCATGAGGGGGTGTTAGTATGTATTGTTTGCAGTAGTCAACCTACACATCGGGTGTCTTGTAGGCTTTGTAGACGGACAATCCAGTTTAAGGAGCAAGAGTAGATGCAGTGGCATCACAAGACAGCGATGGGAATTTACTCTAATTCTCGAGCCCCTTGTCTGATCACCTGGCTCCAAGACCCCAAGTCAACCAAAGTTAGCTTTTTAAAGATGGTTTGGAATTTCAGTGTCTTTGAACACATTCTGAAAAGGTTAAAAAAAAAAAAAACTTTTATTGACTATCTGGAAAGTAGCCATCTAAGATGCAGATGCCACGTGGCTCCTAGCTTTCCATTACTACCAGAATAAACGGACCCCCGAGTAAAGCACTTCCGATCCCCCACATAACCCCTCCCTGTGGATTGGCCTGGGCAGGGTGTTTGAAATGAAAACGCACCGCGGGCAGTAAAGTATAAGCTTTGCTTCAGTTGCATGTAAAGAATCGAAAAAGGATTTTTTTTCTTAACGGATGGTTACGGTTCAGAAATACAAATACAGCACATCCTGATGATGCTTCCAGGATCAACTCCAGCTGAGAGGCCACGGCTGGTTATCCAGGGTCGCGAGTTCCTGCAGGACGCCGCCACGCGCCCCAGGTCTCAGCGGCAAAGTCCCTCGAACCTCAGGAACCACAGTACTCATTTCCGAAGGTGCCGCTGCTGCCTCGGCGGGGCCGGTCCTCTAGCCAAGAGTGGCCGGGGCCTGGGGCCCCGGGCCGAGGGCGGACGCGCGCGGCGGGTCAGTCGGGCCCGCGGCCTCCCAGGGCTTGGGCTTCCGCGGGAGCACGGACGCCGTGGGCTCGCCATGGGTCGCCGTAATGTGCAGTTTCTCCAGGCCCGGGACCTCCTGGCCCTGCTGAACCACCTGCAAGAGCTGCGCCAGGGTCATCGAGGTCGGGGCTGACCCAGCGGGTGCAGAGCCTCCGCCGGAGGAGCTCAGACTGGGAAGGCCCTCCATGTTGGGCCGCGAAGCATGACGGGAAGGCCGAGAAGCAAACACTTCCTGTGATGTGGGCGCAACCATCGTGAGAAGAGATGAAGGGAGGTCGTAGACCATACCAAGCCCAGACGGGGAAGCACTTGACTGGCCGGCTGCGCGCAGAAACGCCGCAGAGGCAGACACGGCGGGGCCCAGCCCAGAGTTCCCAACGTGGAAGGTGCCTGCCTCAGAACAAAAAGGCATAGACTGCCAAGCTGTGAAGGGCAGGACAGAGCGGAACATGCGTGCAGGCGTGCCGCCGCGGGTAGCACGCATACCTGCTTTCGTGCCACGTCCTGCCGTTCCCCGTTCCTGGTGCTCCCGAAGGCGAGGGCGGGCGGCGAAGGCCGGCTGCTGGGCCGGTCCATGCCAATAATCTTAAGGTTTCTCTCGTTGAAAGCGAGCCTGACCCTTTGACCACCACCTTAACCAAATAATCAAGCTTGATTATTATTAGAAGGACGAACTAGCTTCATTTGTCTCCTGCTGTGATGCTTAAGAAGCATACAACTCTAGTAATCCTCTCAAGAAACGTGGGGCCAGCACTGTGGTGCAGCGGGTTAACGCCCTGGCCTGCAGTGCTAGCATCCCACGCGGGTGCTGGTTCGAGTCCCGGCTGCTCCACTTCCGATCCAGCTCTCTGCTGTGGCCTGGGGAAGCAGTAGAAAATAGCCCAAGTCCTTGGGCCCCTGCACCCACGTGGGAGACCCAGAAGAAGCTCCTGGCTTCGGATCAGCTCAGCTCTGGCTATTGTGGTCATTTTGGGGGGTGAACCAGTGAAATGGAAGACCTCTCTCTCTGACTCTACCTCTCTCTGCAACTCTGTCTTTCAAATAAATAAAATAAATCTTTTTTTTTAAATGCAGACATTTAATGTAATGAATGCAAGACACCTACAGTCCATATGGGAGTGCCTGGGTTCCATTTCCAGCTTCAGCTTCCTGCTAATGCAAGCCCTGGGGGCCAGCAGGTGCTGACTCAAGGACTTGTGCCACCCATGTGGGAGACCTGGATTGTGTTTCCATCTCCCATTCCAACCCAATCTCAGCCCCTGGGGGCATTTGGGGAATGAACCACGGGACGGACACTCTCGCTCTGTCTCCCTGTCTCTCTGCCTCTCGAATAAATAAAATGGTAA